>NC_048895.1:76849748-77178032 GCF_011077185.1 Oxyura jamaicensis | reverse complement strand
CTTTCTTTCTTTCTTTCTTTCTTTCTTTCTTTCTTTCTTTCTTTCTTTCTTTCTTTCTTTCTTTCTTTCTTTCTTTCTTTCTTTCTTTCTTTCTTTCTTTCTTTCTTTCTTTCTTTCTTTCTTTCTTTCTTTCTTTCTTTCTTTTCTTTCTTTTCTTTCTTTTTCTTCTTTTCTTTTCTTTCTTTTCTTTCTTTCTTTTCTTTTCTTTCTTTCTTTTCTTTCTTTCTTTTCTTTCTTTTCTTTCTTTTCACTTTATTTCACTTTCATTTCCCCCAAATATCAAGAAGCCTCCTGGAATGAAATGTGTTGTGGTAAAGTCCTAGCTCAAGAGCTGACTTTTATTCCAGTTTTATTTTGAGCTTGGTTTTGATATCACTTGCTAAAATCATCAAAGGAACAATAGGCTTATGCATTCACTGGGAAGCATTACACCAATTTAAGCAAAAATTTGCAAATGTGACTCATACTTTTCTGTGCTTGACTGGAGATGCTGTAAAAAAAATCTGTTTCTAGTTATGCTGCTCCCTTTATATTCCAGAAGGCAGGCCTATTTAAGGGTGACTATTGTTAGGACCGGCTGTACATTACTGCAGATTTCTGCAGTGCATTGCATGGCACAGTCCTTGCAATTCATTTTTCTTTCTTCTGCCACAAAGAAAGTAATTTTGGCATCCAGGATCACCTATAGTGACTCATTTCTTTTGCAATAGTGAAACTAAGGGTACTGTAGCTGTGGTAGTTCACTTTTATATTATTATTATTATTATATGGGATTGCACATAATTGTTGAATTATTTTGTTTCTACAATTTAGGCTACTTTTGAACATAGGCCTTTTTAGTGATGAATTCATTAGCAACTCACCAGGAATAGTAGGCTATGATCTGTCCTTTTAACTTGTATCTCAAATTATGCTCGTGCATCTAAACAGAAGTTTGGAGAAGACACGTTACACTGATTATTAAAAGTATGATAATCAAAATATGTACTGTATTTGATGTAGATTCAACCACGAATTTAACTTGTTAGCAACAAAATGCTTGTCTTGTTTATTTTGACTGTGAGTAAAGACCCCGTGCCTTGTTAAAATCAATAAAATTACTTTGTTCTTGCTGGGTGGCTCCCAACAAACATGCACAAATCACATCCTTAGCTCCTCTAAACAGCAGTGCAGCTCTTCCATTTTTATTACTTGTTTCTAAAGATACTAAGGAAGTGATATCTCTGTATTACCAGTGCAATGCAACAAGTGCATAACATAAATGATTGATTTGGTATGCTCTTAGGTGCAGTGTCTGACACTGATGTGCTGAAAGAAGTGGCAAAAGTTCAAAGGAATTTGCTTTGCTAACAGTAATGTGAGCCTTCAGTACTGTGCATAAAATTGTATAATGTTCAGTTTCTCCTGTATTTCTTTTCATCTCTTTAACTACATAGTCTCTTAAACTGGGAATGAGAACTGACCTTTTCGTTTTACAGGTTTCATCTTAGTTGAATGGCAAATGCTTAAAAACAATATTTAGATAGATTTCATTGAGCAGATGTATTACTGCAGGCTCAGTTATCAATGATTGACATTATGTGACATTTTCTCTGAGAGTTTATACAGAACTTGTTCAGAAGAATCATGTAATAAGCCTCTTAATCATATTTCGTGTAGTTGGTATTGATGGATATGTTTTTTCAGTGTTCAGGAGACTCCAGAGGACATGGCTTATGATTGATTTAGGACAGGCAGGCTTAAAATGGGAGGAAAATAAAACAAAATTATCATGTTAGTTATGAGAAGAACAAACTATGTTTTTACATGCAGTGAGGAAATATTTGCCTATTAAATTGATTATTTAGATAAGTGTATGTTACATATCTAGAACATGGTTAATATTTGATGCAGACTGTCATCTGTCAAAGTAGTACCTTGATTCTTGTTTATTCAGTATGATTTTTTTTTATTTCTATAGGTAAAAACAGCAAAGAAGAAATAATATTGCTTATGTAATGAAGGATTAGAACATGGAAGTTAAGAACAACTAAAGGTTAATACTACAAAGGGGATTAAATAGATTACGAGTTATTTATTTAATATTACTGTTACACGAACATTGATGTGATATTTTTAGTACAAACTGCAAAGGAGAAAGTTTTGGCCTGACAGACTTTATAGTCCAAACAGATGAGTCTCAGGACTGGATATTTACAAATTTGAGCAACCCATATAAAGATAAATTTAGGTACCAAATCAGGAAGAATTTAAGACTGTAAGTTGTTCCACTGATGCTGGTAAGATTCCACAGGCTTAAAATTACACATGCAATAAAAAATACCAAAGTATCTCATCATAACTGAATTCCCTGAGAAGTGTAGAAAATTGATTCAAGATCTCTTAAGTGCTAGTTTACTTTCTTAATAGCTTTTATGATGCATCAGAGAAGTACAATCAATTTCCTGATAAGAAAAAGATGTAAAACAGATGAATATAGAAGTAAATGAATATGTTGTGGGAAGTGAATCTGAATAAAGCACTGCATTTACTGAAAACACCTATCTATTTTAAAATATTTTTAAGAACTCAAGCAATATCATTGTGGAATTGTGGAGGCAGAAATTTGAGATGATAATTCTGCTCTTCTAAAACAGTAAACCAGTACTCGATAGTGTTACTTACCTTAAAAATTCAGTGCAAGAAGATAAATAGGTAACCTTGACAATGACACTCATAATAGTTCTTTACCAATTAGCTTGCTTGAAAAACAAAATAGATATTCACTCATTTTCAAAAATGTCCTTTTTTTTTTTTTTTTTTTTTTTCAGATCTAATGACTACGTATTAGGTTTTTAATTTTCTTCAGATGTGTTTCTGAATTGGGTGGAAGAAGTTAGTTATGGAGGTAATATGACTACCAAATAAGCTGCTTGTTTCATTTTGAATCTTAGCTGTAGAGTTCAGTAATAAAAGAGGCTGGGTTGGATGGCATACTTACGGTTTAATTTATGCAAAGAATGGTAGGATTTTTTTTTTTTTCCTGTAACTTTTGACCAGAGTCCTTACAACATAGCTGATAATTTTTCAGGGAAAGTAGGAGCAATTATTTATTTACTTATTTTTGACAGAGAACTCTGTACTTAAGAGATGAGTAAGCTCATGTGCACAGAGGCTAACTCACTGCTAGTTCATCTTGATGTCCTGTGTGTTCATCTTTTTTGAGTGTGGTGCAATGAAAGGAACTACAAGAATGCTAGTTCACTCTGTGCCAACTTTCCACTCTCCATATCTGGTTGTGATTGTGAGGAAGTGCAGCAAATGGTTATACCCTTTACAGTAGAGTATATGTCAGATTTCTGGACACAAGAGCAACAGCTGAAGATAAAGGCAGGCTCTGGTACCTCAGTTGCAAAAACTCTAACTGCCAGTTAGAGTCAAGGATGAAAGATAACAGGGTAAGCTGAGTGGGAGATACTTGTATTGAGCTGTGTGAAGGAAGCCTGGCCTTGCTGAAGCACTATGAACACCATGGGAGTACAGCTTCTAATTTAGATATTTCTGAAGTATCCCGGGATTACTGTGTTTGCTGCCTGACTGATAACACTGTGGTTGAGCACGAGTTTGTGCAGTTCAGAGCTATGTGTTAGTGGAGGGGGTCCAAGTGTTCTTCATCTGTTGTAGTAGACGTAGAACTAGGGCTGCTGATAGTTATCAAAACAGTGTTTGAGAACAGCAAAGCGGGATGGAAATGCTCTTTTTTGGGTTACTGTAGATTATCTCAGTTTACTCTCTGTTTTTTTTTGAAAGCTTAGGTTTATTTTAAGTTGCTTTTAGAGATGAATCAAAGAGAAATAAAGATTTCGGTCACTTCACATTCTTGCTGAGGGAGCTTTGAGATATTTCAGAGATTATTGCTATGCAATGGAACAGTTTACTTTATTCCTGGAAGAGCCAGGGCATTTCTTGAAGGCAGTAATTTAGATGTTCATTTGCTCATCTCCCATTTGGAATGTATCACAAAAGTTGGTTGGGGCTGATGTAGCTGAAACAAGGGATAAGCATAAGAAGGTCAAGGTAGGGAAACGGAAGGCATTATGTATGGATTCAGCATGTCATAATTGGCAGTCTGCAACTATTTTTAAAGAGCTACTTACCCCTAAGGCTTTTGAACTAGAAATGACTTTACAATGAATTCAGGTAAGTGAAAGAGAACTCTGGTTCTTTATATATAATTGTATACATATAATTTGTCACATGAAACACACTTAAAGGTGCAAACATTTTTCAGTTTCTCCTTGCTGTTATGGTTTGTAGTTCTCATTCCAGAAATACTCATCTTAACAAAGCAGAAGAAATTCTAAAGATGAATATAATGAAAGGAAGCAATTAACTTCTGTCTCTTCAGCTTTCATTCCTCAATTCAGTCAACCCATTACTTAAAATTAAAGTTTTCATGTATTTTAGGTATCTAGGCTAAGCCAAGTGTTTAGGCTTCCTCTACAGTTACAGAGTAGAAAGGATATTTGATATAACCTCACCATGAATATTGTGTGTAGTTCTGGGCTCCACAATATAAAAGGATAGTAAGATATTTCATCACACTAAGTCCTGTAGATGGGTGTCTAAACATACCTATTTCTATCAATTATCCACAAAACACTTTCACTTAATTTTGTTATACAGCTGGCTATCTTTACATACTGTTATTACAATCCCACAAAATGACAATTTGTTCTCCTATTCTCTCAAGTTTCTAGTATTTTACCAATTTTCTTTCTATCCAGTATTTACACAGCATATCATTGCTCATTTAATTACTTTTTTAACTTTCCTTTAAACACTTCTTATATGTTAAACAGGTTTTCTGCAGATTTAAATTACCACCTAATGGTTTTCAATGTCTTTCAAATATATTCCTGTAATTTATTTGAACTTGTATCAGTGGTCAAATTATACATATATGTATATTTTAAACTCCCAGTAGAAAGCTTATAAAAGCTCAAGAATTCCAGTTTGTTTCTACCTAGGTCACTAGTAGTAAGTCACTTAAAATTTTGGTCACCATTCTTTTCAGGTATAACAATCTGTTCTTTTTATATTTGTTTACTTGTCTCCTGAGACTGTGTATGTTTTATAATTCTGTTTCTGTCCTTTAAAAGGACACTGAGTTGCATGGAATTCACTGAAAGCGTTTACTTGTGTAAAATATTGTGCGACATGATTAAGTTGTTTTGTGACGATTTACTGCTTGCTAAGCCTGCCAAGGCTATAAGATTGATGTGTACAAATGGGGACAAGCTCATTACTGTCACAGATATGGATCATCTGAGTAAGTAAAAAAGTGACTCGAAGGCAAGGAGCAATTTTGTACCTCACTCTTTCTGACAGTGAGCAATTTGTATTTGGGGAATTTTGAATATTCTTTTCATGTTTCTCTATTCCTGAAGCTGTATGTTGTGAAGGAGTCTGTACCTGTTGTTGCAGAGATGCATGACTGATTAAAAAATCAAAGGATCTAGACACTTTTGTCTAATTTGTTACTGTTAAATTAAAATAAGTATACATTATTGTTCTGATTTAGTGGTGTTTCACACCCATCTTCCATTTTGCTTTTAAAATCTAAGCAGCTGCAAAAGCTGAGCATGTGAAGTTAGACCCAATGACTGTGCTATGCATCATTTACTCAGGCTGTTCTGCCCAGTTACATCAGATCTGATCACATCTGTACCTGTTGTTGTGTCGCATTCAGTGTTGAGCTCTTGTCTTATTTTGTGTTCTATGTAAACAGCTCTTCAAAGGTGCTTTTGGCTGCTGAGGGCAAACTGGTAAAACTGCAAGGTGCTGTGTATTGAAGGCCACCAACTTGCTATGCCTCTTCAAAGTTAAATTTTCAGAAGTCAGAGAGCTGCTTTTGTCAAATATGGTTTGATTATTTTTATCCAAGGATTGTGCCCTTCATTTTCATTTTCCTCACTGAAGTTCACTAGCTTGGGTTCTGTTTCAGGCCTAGATTAGAAGAAGAATGGAGGGTTGTTTCCTCCCCTCTTTCTCTTTTTATGGTTAATGAAGTGTCTGCCCGCTTCACAGAAATGAATTTTGTAGTTAGCTACATTCTAGTTTGTAGCTTCTTAAACAAACGTGAGCTCAGGTGGAGACATTTGTGACTGGGTGGGTGTATGCTGATCCCTTTGTCGTTGTCAAGTCTCATTGACTGATTGGATATCGAAGCAAGACCTGTAGATTTAAAGGAACTGGAAGAAAAGATGGGTCCTCTAATCAGTAGGCTTTGTTGTAAAAAAGGGAACTGAAGTTGACATATTGGCAATTCGGATGCTGCCCACATTCATGACCATCGTGGAGGAAAAAAAGGCATTTTCAAATAAGGTTTTATTTTGTCCAAGCAGAGGTATTTTAAAGCAAAGTATGAAACATTAGCATTGTTGAATTATATGAATAACTTATAATAATTAACATTTCATGTTTAGCCAAATTTGGTAACTTTTCTGGTAAGATTGATTTTGAATTATGCACTTATCTAAGGATTTTATATATAATTGTTTTACTTGTCTGTCACTTGTACAACTACCTGAGAGGTTTTTCTTATTGCCTTGTTTTTAATGTAACTGAGAGAAAAATAAAGTAGGCTACTAGCATTGCATTAAAAGGACTGATGGATCTATTTAAGTGCAGAGAACTTCAGAGCATTTTCAGAGATGCATCTGAAATCTGTTTGACAGCCCAACCATAACTCATTCTCTAGGTATTGGAGAAGTCTTAAGCCAGAATTTAATGACCGGTGTATTCCTACAGATGAAAACATAGCAATCAAGTACAGCAGCCTGAATTAAAGACTGGGTTTCTAAGCTCAAATTCTGCCAATGATCAAGCAGATATTTTTTCATACCAGATTAAACCTTTAAACTGTCAGGCTGAGAAGGAAATTGTCCTGCTGGTAAGGACACTGAGGATCATCAAGCAGAGTTCGGTTCTCCTGTGTAGACTACTTTCCTGGTAGCTTATTCAGTTCAGCCAAATGTGGACTGTCTGAGGAGCATTGCAGACCTTATCTTGCAGTTAAATGCTTTGGCGTTGCTCCCTGAAAAATAAATTATACTGAATGTCAAAAACTTCCAGAGAATACTTAGAGGGTCGCCATGAGTGAAAATGAGCTTTGTGTAGCAGATGGCACATAAAGCTGCAGCCCTGTGGCTTACTGGCAGCTACAGTTCTGATAGCAAGCAGCTCTATTAAGCTGCCTGTGCTAGTACATTAGATGGATAAAGGCTTGTTTTCTGTCCCTAAATGCAACTGGTGCCGCGTGGCTTATATCCTTGTGACTAAACCTCCTTCCCTCTGCAAACATCTTGGCGTTATCCCTTTGGAACAGCCACGGCTTGAGGTACTCCATGGACTGCGGCCTGGGCATTGCCTCAGACAGCTCTGGCTGGCAGGGGCCAGAGCTGTGCCAAAGGCCGTGTTCATGAGGCACGGTGGGTGATTACACCTCGGTCCCTGTGACAGTGGCCTCATCCCCTTGAGTTCAGTAGTTTAGGTGTAGTAATAAGCCATGTGTAAGGACTGTGCTAGAATCATTGTGGTACCGTAGAATAGTTTGTAATTGTAAATCTAGTGAGACTACAATGAAAACCTGTATCACTGAAGTGATTCCTTGTCTACAGATGAGATTCATGTAAGTTTTTCTCTGTACCTGAAAGCTTACCCCATTGTGAGACATTCAGTCTTTGATCAGAATAGAAACTTTATGAAGTAATGACATTCTTTAGATGGTTCCCATGGTTCAGGCAGTTGCTGTAGTACAGCCAGAGAAAGCAGAGCATGCAGCGTCTTGAACCTTGCAGGCACTTGCAGACTTTCTGCAGGCACTGTGTAAAGAATCTGGTTGTAATGAAGGTGTGCAAATCCACCCCATGAGAGCTGTGTAGACAGGTGGTGTCGTGAGACTTTTCCCTTGTTATTCAGGAGTTGGTGTGACAAAGGAGTATTATCCAAAAAAGTGTATTTAGTAATGAATATCTGAGATGACACGTTTGTTTTCATAGCGAGGGAAGTACCTATGCATACAGTGACACAAATGTTTCAATGGCGTCAGTGCAAAAGGCATTCTTAGAAGAAGAATTTTAAGCTTTTAAAGAGTTTCAGAATACTCACGATATTTCTGAATTTCTGAAATTTGGAATATTTCTTAGCAAAAGTAAATGTGAATTATTTTTTTTCTTCTAGTTCCAGTCCAGATGTATGCTGACCACCAGTTGCAGACAATCTGTCAAAAACCATGTAGTAGCACTCTTCCCAGGATCTAGCTTGTATACTTCACATTATTTAACATTCATTAACTTTTTTTAAACTATGTATTGTTGCCATTGCTTTTGTGTTCCAGTCTTACACACAGATTAAATCAAAACATGACCCGCAACACTTCTCAGTGCTAGCTGGTCAAATTACTACTTAATACAATTAGCAACAGCTGATGCATGAAATGTTTGGTACAGCGTTATTAGCAGTAAATTCACTCTTGTGCAAGAATTTGAGCACTTTTCCTGATTTCTCCAAGGCAGGATATACTCTGTAACTGTACATTCATACACTTAAGGACATATAGATAACACATCAAAGCACATGGAGTGTATAAATCTGACTGCATGAAAATAGTTGTTTGTTGGTGTGGTGCTTAGAAAACATTCTATTTTTTTCATGGAAAAACCCATATTTTAATAAAAAATAGCAGAATTCCTAGTCATGAGACTTGTGAGTAGTAACACAACACAAAACTACTTGTGATGTGCTTAACAAATACTTTTGAAAGGCTTAGTGTAGGTAAAATGGCATTAAATATTCCTCTTTTAGATATCTGGTGTGGTTTGTGTTTTTTTTTTTGGTCTCAAGTCTTGCATTGCATTTCTTGTCATATACTGTGATTTAAAGTCACTTTACTGTGTGAAGTTTATCCTTTTTGGTGAGAGCATGATTTATGCTGTGATAAGAAATTTATGCTCTGGTAGTTATGCCCAACATTGAATCTGTTTATGCCTAATAGTGTAGGAAATTCTGTAGTTACCCCATTTTACCATATTGTAACAGATAATTTAGGAAACAGATATGCAGCCCTTCCCATTGGCCACTGAAATATTTCCCTACTTAAAGTGTAACAAGTTTAAGTGTTAAAAACATTTCTGTCTCACAACATTCACAAAGCATCCCCAGTAAAGACAAGCAGAAAATATCTGGAAAACTACCTATTAAGTGTGTTGACAATGTATTACATACAGTCTCTGGATAGCTGGTGCCACAGCGCACTACTGACGAACAGAAACATAACCCCTCTTGTTCAAAGAGCAACAACCTGGGTTTAGTGCAAGGGAGAAATTTGTAATGGGAGAGAGTTACAAGGTAACACTATATAAAAAAAAAAAAAAAGATTGAAGCTTATTTATCCCCCAGAAATAAGGTGGAAGTTAAGTTGGAACAGGAATGCTGGAATAGCTGTATGCCCTTTCCTCAAGCTGTAACATCAAAGCTTGGAGCAACATCCAAGAAGTGGTTGTTGTATGTCTTAAATATCTAGTTCAGAAGTGTATGTGATACTTTCTGGCTTTTAGTTAGGACGTGTTTTTTGTTTTGTTTTCTTTTGTTTTGTTTTTGTTTTTGTTTAGTTGTAGCCATGACTTAAAACCTTGGATCAAGCCTTGCTGGCTCAACTTGAGGACTAGGAAGGTGTCCAGTAGCTATATTCAGAGTAGGCTTGCATTTATATTTGATTTGCTGTAGCTCTTTCCAAAACCCTGAGGATAAGCATTAGTAAATCAGTATTTTCTTTATTTTTCCATTAAGCCTGTCCAGTATGCGGAGGATGTCTTTGGATGAAACTGACGGTTGTTGGCATTGTCTCTATGCAATTAACAAATGCAAATGAAGCATTATTTTCAGATATTCTGGAAGGCACTGCATCCCAGAAATATTTAAGGGTCTCGACACAGGGCAGGGCTTTGCCCATGTTTTTGTGTGGCTAGTTGTCAACTGGTGCTGAATTTTGGCCTCACGTCCTCTCTTCCAGACAAACTGGAGGTCTGCTTTTACAAGGAGCAGATGGCCGATGGGTTTCTTGCAGCTCCTGGCAAGCCCTGAAGCCTCACAGTACCTATTAGACTTCACTTGATTACTCTAAATGACAATGAAATGTTCAACCGTGATTACATTTTTAAAGGAATTAGAAAAGTGCCTGAACTTGTTATATATATATATTTCATATATACATCTAGGTCTGTTTCATGGCTGTGTCCTACATTAGTGTGATAAACTTTTTAAACTATTTGACAGTTCTGGAAGGAGCCTTGATATCACTGTATTTCAATGAGAACTGCAAAAAGACAAGGATTGGCCATGTGATAAATGTCATCCATGCTTATCCTGGCTGACTTCCAGGCAACAGATTTATGTCAAATTAGGGAATTTTAATGATGAAAAGGCTAGCACTTTCAGAACAAATAACTTATTTGCAAGAAACTCTCAGTTCTTGAAAGAAGCTTCCTGAGTCTATGTGAATGCCATGTGATGAACTGTTGGAGAGGATAGTGCTTATTTTTAACTTTAAGCTCAGCAGTGCTTGGTGGACAGGTTGCATATACGAAATCTAGCGTGCTTGTTGACTGCCTCAGCTTCTGCAGGTATCATCTAGAGTAGCCACAAAAGTAGAGGAATGTATATAATTCATAGCAAGTGCTCCTTTAGTGGAATTCTCCAAGGTGAAGTTTGCTAGCATACGTAGGAGTATTAACAGCTTTACACAAAACCAACTGGGGCTAAGTTTAGACTCTAGCAATGACAGATGGTAGAACTGTTTAATTTATTTGTTCACAGTTTACTGTCAAAAGACTGAGAATGGTGTATCTTGTTAAATGTGTGGGAGAGTAGCAGAAATAAAGGCTGCATTTCTGGAAGAGCATTGGACTGGGGAATGGGAGCGACAAGAGGAGGGAAGGAGCGATAATTAGGGACGTGCAACAGGAGTTCAGGCTGGCAGGGAAGAGCATGGGGCAAAGATGGGAATTTAAGCTTAACAGGGATGGTAAGAAAAAGATTCCTACAGGGATCCAGAGACTGAGTAGAGTTGCTTCAGTGTAGAGAGGCACTGAAGGCTGATGTCCTGGAAAGTAGGACTGGATGAAGGGACAGCTGCCCTTCTCATCGTTACTTGTAGGTAAGTCCAATATAACCCGTACTAGTCCTTGGTGTAGGTTTTATGGGAAGATTAATGTGGTCTGAGAAACTGGGTGAATAAAAAGTAAAGGGAAGTTGGAGATGCAGTCATCTAAAGCTACATCCTTACCACTCTTTCAATAACTTGAGTATTATATTGTTCACATTCCAGTCTGAGGTGATACTTGGAGAGCATTATTTAAAAAAAGATATGTTAATTGCCTCTTTTTTCACTTATACAAGTAATTGTGTATGGCTTATTGTCCTTCCTATATATAATGATACTATTCATAATAATAGTTTTTAGTTCTACTGGTGTTTGTAGGGATTTTTTTTCCAAAGTCCATTTTTTGTTATTTTTATTGAACAATATTTTATTGTGCAACTGTTCCCTTTGATTTCACCTAAATTACTTAGGAAGTATATATTCATGGACCCAGGAGATTTGTTTCAGTTTTTTCAGAATAAATTTCTGTATTTCTTTATTGCTAAAAGGACTCTCTTGCAATATTGATTGCTATGGGGAAGTATTGAAAGCTCATATAGACCTCACTCTAACTCACAAGTCAGTTGCTATTTAGAGTTCTTTTTCCAAGGAAATACAAGA
Organism: Oxyura jamaicensis; assembly: GCF_011077185.1. Lineage (NCBI taxonomy): Eukaryota > Metazoa > Chordata > Aves > Anseriformes > Anatidae > Oxyura > Oxyura jamaicensis. The sequence goes on along the minus strand of NC_048895.1, from coordinate 77,166,229 downwards.
GTTAGTGAAGATGGAAAAATGAGTCCTGTTCTTCCTGGACCTTCACTGGATTTATTTTTAATTCTTAATAACATTTCTTTTCTTTTCCTAGGCAATGTTCAGTCTCTGCATGGTTGAAAGTGAAGCTGATGAGGTGAATTTGCATGGTGTCACAAGCCTAGGTTTAAAACAAGCCTTGGACTTTGCATATACTGGACAGGTACTGTACAGTTCTTCAAACTGAGAGAGAGAAGTTAAAGCAATTTGCAATAAATACAGATCACCCCTAAAGAACTACTAGAAATTATTATTCACACTGCCCAGTACAAGGTCTTTTGGTTTAACAGATCTTATTTTGGATATACTGCTGTATGTGTGTCTGTATGGTGGTGTGGGTGTGGCAGGGGTGGTGGTTGGTGGGGGGCGCCCCCCCCCCCCCCCATAAGAGGGATTGTATAATAAATAAACTGTTTGTGTGCATTGTATCTAGGCAGTGAACCGTACAGGACTCCTATGCCCCTTTTATGGTGCTCTGTTTGTTCATAAAAATTAATGTAAGTTGATCTATCTGCTGAATAAGAGAGGAAAAACACACTAGGTGCTTTTCTAAAAATAAATATTTATAAACCATTGCTGTGCTTGAAAAACTACAATTGAGGGAAAATGTAGTATTTTACCTTTGGGGCAGAAGCAGTCCAAGTGTCTCTGTAAATGCTTATAGGTATGTAATTTATTTTTATTTTTATTTTTTATGTTTTATGATAGCATGTTACTAGTGTATAAGTCAAAACAAAACTTCGGAGAATTGGAGATGTGGAATGATGCTCCTATTCCCACCCCTACTGACCCTGCCAAAATGAAACAAAACAAAACAGCACAAAGAAAACATGTATGTGTCCTGCCATGCCTATGCACAGCATACCTGGTCAGCATTGCTATATGATGCCATTTCAGTTCAGTGAGTTGAGAACTTCTTACACCCAGCTTGGAGATGCACTGTTTTTGCTTTGTACTCTAGAGAAACACACAATTTCAGGAATTATTGCTACCATAATTGAATTTATTAGTTAATTTTGAAAAGAAAAGCTTAAATCCATATTTAAGAAGAATTGCTGGGTTGTACTATGGTATGAGTATGGGGCCTTATTTTATTTTTTTATTTTTCCAAAGGGAATTAAATAGAAATAAGGGGTTTATATATTTATATTTTACCACAAAACAGTTAATAGTTTACAATTGGCCTTAGAGATTAACCCGTGAAATTCTTGTTTCAGCTATTATGGAAAACACGATTTATTCAAATATTTTCCTTTGATATTAAAAAGAGAGTGAAAGAAAGAGAGAGAGAAAAAAACAGAAAGATACCATGTTACTGAATTGGCTGAAGGTATCAATGTATAGCTTGTCATCTGTATGTTTTGTGTTCTTTCACTTAAAAGTTTTGATAGATAAAGGTGAATGTTTCCTGTGCTGTTGAGCACCTGTACCATGCTCAAAGTTATTCGAGACTATAGGCCTATTACTGTCAAAAGAGAAGTCTTATTGCTAAATGGAAGTATTCAAAATACACTTTCTAAAGCCAATTTTGAAAAGATGGGTTGTAATTGACTTGTATCTGACCACTTCTGTCTGCTGTGAACAGAGGTATGCTCCCCTACTGTTCGGTGAAATTGAAACTTAAGTAAACCTGTGTAAAATACGTTGGGAACCACAAAAGGACAGATTTGTTTTCTGTAAGCCAACAGTCCACCCCACCTTGCTGCTGGGATAGTATCCTTGGCTGCCTAGTAAATAATATGTGCCTTCTATCCTTGTTCCTTAGTATTTTGCTAAACCTGCATTCAATTTGAATGTGTTTTAACTGAAATGTATCCTTCTGTATAAAACAGTGTATTGGAGACATCTGGTGGAAATATTCAGTATTGCACGATAGCAATATTTGATGCCTACAGTTGTTTAAAATTATCAAAGTTAAGAAATTTAATTTTTAGCGTGATATTGCAATCTGATATCCATCTATGATATCCTTGCATTATTATTTTTTTATTTGAAATGTGACTGTGGACTTAAATTACTGATGTTATCGTCCTGTGTACTGAGGCAGACAGTGCCCTATTGTAATAACTGTTGTAAATCTTCTGCTTTTAAGGTAAAATTGCTTTTTCAATAGAAGAAAAGATTGTAATAAGACTGAAGCTAGATTTAAATAATATAAGAATTCCAACTGAATTAATGCATTACTATGGTCCCTTATCATATAACAACAAAGAAATGTTGATATAGAAATGCATAAAAACTAACAAAAGGAATAATAGCAGAATGCGATGTTGCTGTATCCGTTTTTTCTCAAGAGTAAAGTTGAGACAAAAAACGGATACAATTTCATTAGCATGTTCTGTGCAGCTAGACTCTCAGTAGTTCTCTAATAATGAAATCTTTGGCAAAAGTGACCTTTCTTCTTACTCAGCTGTTCAGCAGCCAATCTACTTAAAACAGGCATACAGTAGGCTTATTTGGAGGGGTATTTCCCCTTTGACAGGCTCTTCCCAGAGTGTTTGTTATATGTGATTGCAAAAGATCAAGGAAAAAGTTGAATTTAGTGAGTGAGTGTTGTGATATGCAGCCAATGGTTTCTTATCCCATAATGAATTTGAGGATGCTGAGGTTTCTTGTTTTCTGCATCAAGAGAGAGAGGAACCTTAAATCTGGTTCATTTTCTCTTGCAAATCCACAGTGCCTGAATCCAATGCCTACAAAGATGAGATTCCAGATTCTTGTCAGGATTTGCAGGCAGGATTTTTTCTTCAGGAATTACATGCCACTGTGCTGTCTTTCCTAATACAGGATCATGATAATTTTTTGGTGCTCTTACTGCCATGTCCATGATGTTCGAATGAAGGAATGGGGCTTACTTTCCCATTTTTTCTTAGAAGGAGTTGAATCTACATCGCCTGAAAAGAAGAAAGCTTTTGTGATAGACTGTAATGTAGTCTAATGGATAGTTCCTTCAGTCTTTTTGGGTGAGGCTGAAAAGTGAAGAAATAGTGGTTTGAAGAAAAATTTGTCCTAAATGCCTTCCCGATTGGATCAGGCAGTTTACCATGTACTCCACATATTCACAATTCAGTGATACAGCTCTTTCCCTTTTGTAGTTGTCTCTCTCCTTTCTTCATAAAAGGGCTTTAGGGTCATTCTCTCATACTTCAAAGTGGCAGCAATCTCAGTAAGCTCACCCTTCCTTCTCACAGGGGCATTCTGCAAGTTATCAGATGTGTGTTGTAATGGAGGTAGATGAGATACAAGCAAGACAGAAATATTTTAGATATTAATATAAGGAAACAGTTCTTGGGGCAGGGCTTGGAGTTCACAATTCCTTCTAAGTAAGAGCCTTAACCACTGGGTTAAAGAATTATGGGCGCTAGGTCTGGGTTAAAGAATTATGGGCATTATTGTCTGCTCTTTTTGACTTTTTTCTTGGTTTTGTTTTTGAGCTTTAACTCTTCCATTACCAAGAGGCATAATGAGACTTGGAGGAATGGGATAACCCGTGATTAAACCATTTTAGCTGGATGGTGAATCACTCGTCATTACAAGAAAAGCTGCTTTTGATCAGAAGACTATCTTTGGGCCTCTGAAAAGTTTCAGTGCTGAAAATAGAGTCTTAGGAAGTATAAGTCCAGTGGGACGGAATACGTGGCTTAAAGTGAAATTCTAAGGCTCCTTATGAGACTTGCATTCCTCCTCATATTCAGGTCCAGCAAACTATTTTTTTTTAATGTTTTATTTAAGTGACACCATCATTTGAGTCATTTGACAGGAGCAGTAGTATAGTTTCAAGAAAGAAGAATCACGTGAGAACACTGGCTTTAATTTGCAGTAGGTGACTGTGATTCTAATTCAACAAAAATACAGATACACAGTTGGAGTTCTATGTATACCGAAATGCTTTGCAGACTTGGATCTCTCTTCTTTGTAATTAAATTTTATCATCTGTCTTTAATCTATGGTAATAAATTATATTTTGCATTTAGGTAGAATTGTGTTTGAGGAACTCAAAATACATTACAAAATGGAGTAATCACTGACCTTACTTTATTCCTTCAAAAATCATTTCATTTTCTGATGTAAGTAACTTTCCAAAAGCCACGCAGGAAACCAGAAGCTCAATGGGCTTAATACATAGTTCTTCCGACCAGTTCCTATTTTCTAACCGGCAGTTCTGTTTTCATTTTCTAAACCACATTTTGCTTTTGTATTAATAAAAAATAAGTTGTCTCCCTGAAGTTATAAAATTGTTCTAAATTACCAAAGGAGAAAAGAAGGAATCAGAGGGGTAGCCCTAGTATAAGGGCTGTTTTGTTTTCAGCTATTTCTCCAAAAACAAATGTTGGTGTTCCTTGTGCTGTGATATCTTCTTAGATAGCCCAAGATTAGTGCACCCTACAGAATGGTTGAAATGTTTCTATTTCTTGAAATTCACATACAAAGTTGCATTTATAATAATTTGAAAATAGTCTTTAAAATCTTAACTTACTTTTGTGACTTCATGTTTTTGTTACTTACATAAGCAAATTTTCTTTTACTCACCAAATGTTAACATAGAAGCAGTGTTTATTAAACGTGATATCGATATATCATTCTAGTTACAAATGTAGAACTTCATGTTGTTTTCAGATATTTTATGTGCTTGGGTTGCTCTGAATTACTTTAACACATTATCTACATAAGTTCTATTTATTTAATGGCTTTATTTACCAACTTGTATTCACTTTAAAAAGAAAAAAGAAAAAAAAAAAGAGGAAGAAGAAAAAACCCACCACTACCACCAACAGAAAACTGAATATGTGGTTCTGTAACAGCCTTATCATTATATCACTTTACTAACCAGGTTTCATGAATTCATAGGAGTACCATTTGGTGATATTTTTTTTTTCAAATTCATACACATGAACCTACAGTTAGTTAAAGTATTATCTTATAGCTCCTTTGTGAAATTGTTTTTTTGTTTTGATGTTTTTTTTTTTCTTAAATACTTCAGCTAAATTTATCCTTTAACAAGAAATGTGGAAGAGTGCAAGGTGTTCTCGGTAGTAAAGAAATAGTACAAATAAATATTTGTAAGTACAACTGTTTCTCCTGACAATTGCTTTGATTCCTTCATAGAATCATGGCTTTCATCTCTCATCAAAATCTCCCTTCTTTGATAGTGACAGTTTTTCTAGTGATTAGCCAGTATTTTATTTGCCATTTTCAGTTAAGACTGAGGGGAGACAGCTGTCAATATCTTAGAACCCCTTATTCTGTTAATCCTTTCTAGCTCCCTTGTGGATGAGGCATATTGCAAAGCAGTATTGTGAGTGGATGATTTTCCTGGGTGAGGTATGGACAAGGTGAAAGTAATCAAAGTATTGAAACAGCTCACCACAGAAAAAGTGAATTTGCTTGGAGTCTTAGTTCATATGCTGTGCATTTAACACAGACTTCCACTGAGTTTTCTGGAAAAATGCTATGATAAATATCAGAGAAATGCTGGTCATGATTCCTTCTGTCACTGGCTAATGAGACATCAGGGTTTTGCAGTGAGTATTATCAAACATTAAATGCCCAGGCTTTGGGCAGTTGCCTGGAGGGCACTGGAACGTTCTTGCCCCACTCACGTTTTTTTGAAGCAGGCTCTTCTCAACATGTGGGGAGCCCAACATTCAGCTGAAACACCAGTGAGCAGAGACACAGGCCGAAGTGCTAACTGGTTGTGAGTCAAATGCAGTCTAAATTACTTTAAAAGAAAAGTTACTTTTTTCAATCACTCTGAAGCACACAGAATGGTCTCCGGAGGGGAGAAACAAGTGGTGCTTTTGTTAGATGCCTGTCTCCTTTGAAATGCTGATCACTGCAAGGGGAGTCAGGAAGAAATTTTCTCCTGCATCAGGCTGTCAGGAACTTTAGGATTTTTCTCTTTTCTGTGCTAAATTCCATATGGCTTACTTTCTGAAATTTTCTGACATGAAATTACATCTTTCTTTGCTGTCACAGTGTAACAGCCTGCAGTACACAGAGAACAGATCTAATTTTTCTTTCCTGATATAAACCCCATGAATCTCCATAGGAAGTGATAGTTAACCAGGACCTTACCTTCTCCCTCAGCCTGTAAGTTTTGTTTGTTGGGAAGGACAGCTTAAGGAGGCTTCTATCTCACTCTCACCTGTTACTGCCCTCTTTGCTACAATTTTTTGTAGGCTTATTCTCGTTGGTTGGTTATTAAAAAAAAAAAAAATGCATTAGAAAAGCAGAAGAAAGTTCTTAGTCTGGGCAGTGTGGAAGTGAGACATGACTAGTTGTCCCAGCATTGTCCTTGAGAAAGGATGGTGCTTCTCGTATTGCTCCTAGCCCAAGAAATCACACCCACTAGTTGCTTTGTGTAGTGAAGAAGTGTCCCAGGGAAAAGTGATGGAAGAGAGAGGCAAGATGTGTGATCCCAGTTAATCTTCTCCATGCTTGTCCAGAGTCTGGAGGGTATGCAAGGTGAGTTGGGAAGGAAAAACATAAATCCCAGGGGAGAGGAATGAATTACAGGTTTAGAGCAACTGCCCACAGGGTGGATGCATAAAGGGGTTGTTCAGGGCCATGTGTGTTTGTGACCATGGGACTGATTATAATCAACCTCTTCTTCCTCAGAATTGTGTTTCAGAAGCTCAGGTTTCATCTGTAAAAGTTTCTAATTCTTAACGTTTGAAGAGCAGTTTTCCTCGATGTATCAACCAAGCATAAATGGATGCATTTCCACATGGATTTATGTAGTATCTCTAAGAAACATGGGTCTAAGAAATTGTGTAACCTGCCTTTCTTGATGCTGTGAAAATTCTGTTGCAAAGAAATGCCAAATTTAGCATCTTTTCTGTCCCTTGATTTGTGGATGTGACTACAAGAGGGGGTGAACAGGGTATAATACATAATCTCTGAAGGGTTTGTGGGATGATGGATGGTATAGAAGGACTGCCTTGAAGAACAGGATTCCTGTTTGAACATGGTGATTGTGTTGGAGAAGAAGGTTACTTGACAAAGGGAGATCAGTTTGAAAATGAGCAGTACGTCATACCAGGGGCTTTGGAAAGTAAGCTGCTGAGGCTATCTGCAAGGTCTGGTCATAGTGTAAAGGGAGAAGTGTAAGCTGTTTTCCTTGGGTAGCATCAATGGGCCAGATGAAAGTTGAGAGCATAAAGAAAATTAACTCTCAAAACAAGGGTTGAATAGAGGTTTGATTGCAAGGTGCAGCCAGGTGCAATACATGAATTGCATCTAATTAATCTTAATATACAAACAGCACAGAAACCAGTCTTAAGGTGGCATGTGTCATACAAAGGCACATCCTTTGCTGGTGTTAATTGCAAGATTTGTCTGGAGTTGATGGTTCAAAATTATTCCAACCTAGTTTCTGCCCTGATAATTATGCCACACAACTCTTGGATTGAGAATGGAGTAAGGAAAAGGACTTAGTTTTTATTTTCTGTTTTTAAGTTTCCACAGTAATAATTTGTGATTCATTTTGAAGGTGTGAATCCAAACTAAATCTTAGTTGCCCTCTCCTTAATTTTCAATTAGCATCACTCTGAAGACCTCAGAGCTGTTGTTTTGAGGTTAGACAGAGTGTAGAGTCAGTCACTGTATACTTGTGGTGTACTAATGATGGTATTCATGTGCATTTACTGTTAAGATTCATCTGGACAGTCTATATAGCAAACTAACAGCTATACTGGTTATTAAATGGAATGTAGTAATTGTATTAATAGAAGTCGAGGCGTGGAATACTTTTGGATTGCCCCAGTTTCAGTAGAAGAAGGGCTTGCAATATTTTTTTCCTTCTTTACTTACTGTTTTCCTTTTCCCGTGGGTTTCCCCACCATCAGTTTGCTGGTGGCTAATTAACATATTTGCCTATATCCAAATGAGCATTGAATAAAAATTCACCTAGTTCAATATAACATGAAATTCGGGAAGAGACAAAGTAGACTTTCTACAGTTTTATTGGGAAGTACAAATGTTGAATATGTTATCTCAGTGGAATACATCTTGCATGATGTAAAAAACCTGTAAGAAATGGAAAAAAAAAAACTGTTCTGCCACCTTGAAATGAACTTTGTGGCTGACTTTGTGCAGATCACCTCTGAGTAAGTAACCAGTTATCCTCCTTACCCCAGTCCTACTTCTGTCTCATAATGCTACTAGTATTATTTATAAATGGATTGCTGTAGCTTTAAAATGCATTACTGCTATCACAGTCAAATATAGTTTGTCTATGCCTACAAGATAGTAATCTGCTTAGTGTTCTGTTTCTCTTCGTATTGTGTCTTAACAATACTAAAGCCGGTGGCTGGCATTTAATAAGTAATACGGCATCAGTTCAGGTGACAGATGTTGCTCAGTGTAAATGATGTCTGAATAACAAACGTTGCAAGGTCTAAAACAGCGTGTTTTGTCACTCTGACCTTGAGTTCTCACTTGAAAATAATTTACAGTGCTGCACAATTTTTTAAATGTACTTATTGGAGATATTTTTGTAACTGACATCCTTTCTGTCTTTCCCTTCAACTACCTTGCATCATGCATAGCAACCTAATTAGCATCAGCCAAAAACCTGCATAGTGGTGGGCTTGGTTCTTATTTACATTAGCATCTTTACATGTCTGGCTGGCTAGGTAAAGAAATAGTTACACTGCATGTAAATTACCTGTATGTTTGCCTAAAACTTAGTATAAATACATAGTGATTTGCACATACTTTAAGCATGCCATACACTGCCAAGTAAGTAAGTCCTTGATACAAACAAGAATCATTTCTCGTTCCTAAGATATCCATTATGTTGGGGATTACTTGTGTTTTTTGCTTGAAGAAATGTATGTTGTTTTTGAGGAAAATGAAAAAATGTAGACACAGATCAGTGTCTTTCCTTTTTGTGTGCCATCCTCCATATTTCGCTGTGTTTGAGACACACAGTGATACTGAGAGTTAAAACTAAATTGTATGGGCAGAAGAAAAGGGATCTGAAAAAAAGCTTTACTTCCCTCTGGAACAGTGAGAGACTGACCTCATGTGGTGTGAAACCAAAGTTGTTGGGAAACGCAAGAAGCATAAAACTCTGAATAAATGGAATATCTTTAAAAATTAATATTTCTCAACCTTTTTTTTTTTTTTTTTTTTTTTCTTGGATGCTACACCAGTTATCCTTAAATAATATTGTTTTAGATAGTTTGTTATGTGCTTGCTGATAAAAGAGATTGACCGGTGTCTATATTCCCAAAGACTTTCTGTGTCCTGAGAGGGATGCTCTAACAAGCTGACCCCAAGACAGCAGGCTAGGAGCTGAGGCCCAATTATCCTGGCTGCTGCCTGTGCGTGATTTTAATTGAAATGAGTAGGAGTATCATGTGAGCAAGTGACAGGATAATCAGTCTTGGTTTCTAAGCCCTTTCTGGCACTTCCCCAGCAGCATGCACACTTTGTGCCTTCACAGCCTTGCTCTGTAAAATGGAGAGAGTGGTTAGGAAAATTATGAAGTGGTGTACCATGCAGAATGGGAAGGGTGTTTCTAATCTGTATATTTTTACAGGCATGAATAATATTAATTCTGGAGACTTGTCAGTTACGTTGGTCTAATTTATCAGCATATATGGAAATAACCAGGTAGAGCATACATACATACAACAAAAGGATGTTCTGCTGTTTTGAAAAGTCTCCTTTTTAAATAACTAACATGCATTTCATTTTAAAGCATGTGGGGGTAGTGTGGCTTATGGGCTCTTGCAGGAAAATCTGCTTGCTAATCAAATGTACTCTAAAAATTCTGTCTCTATCCTGCAAATATTTTTCTGTGTGCTTCTATTTTGTTCTTTAAGTTGACTGAAATGTCTCAAGTACCAAAGGCCTGTAGTGTTTTCTACAAATAGTCAGAGTTCTACATGACAAACCTTTTATTTTCTTCTTTACAGATCCTTTTGGAGCCAGGGGTGATACAGGATGTGCTAGCAGCTGGGAGTCATTTGCAGCTGCTGGAGCTTCTCAGTTTATGTTCTCACTATCTCATTCAGGTGAGGCTTCTCTTCCTGATTATTGGCCATTTCTGTTTGGGAAACCTTTGTTCCAAGCCTAATTTCAGTAGGAGAGCATTACTGAAATACCTGGTGTAGCCAAAGTGGCAATAAATTGGATCTCAGGAGACCTGAATTCTGAGGGTAATATGGGTATTAATTTTTGGTAGGTGCTTTGTCCTTCATCCCTTTTATCCATTTCAGTCTTGAAAACAAGGGTGCGCCATCAATTAGTATCAGCACACAAGAGTTTGATTCCAGCCTTCACCAGAGAATTTGCTTTCTTCTTCTGCAGTTTCCCAAATGTTAAGCATTTCCCTGTTGGTGATCATGAGTATTTTGAAGCATTCAGTTGCTTCAGTGTTCGCAACAGAATATTGACGTATATTCCAGGGCACAGCTACCTCTTGCTGCATGGGTAGGCTGAATTACAGTGGCACCTTTTTACCAGCTCGCCTCATACCCATAATGCTAATAGTAATATCAACATTAGAACTGTCATTATGAAGGAAAAAAAAAAAATGAATGTAGTAAAATTGTGTTTTGTGCTTGGCTTGTGTAGGAGATGGCTCATGATGGTAGCAAGAACATAGCTTTGATGTTTAGCAGTGAAAAGCTTTATAAAAAATAGTAACACCAGTTCTACAGAACCATTTACCTTTCTTTGTAATATTTCAGTATTGTTTCTGAATAGGGTGGTTTAGCTTTATCTGTGCAACAATTGGGCATGGAAGTGCATGTCAGCACAATGCTCTCTGTATGCCTTTGCCTTCCACCAGCATAATTGCCTTTGAACAGTCTGCTGAGTGTGCTTGGCAGCACACTGAGCTGCTGAGTACCATAGGCATACAGGATCTCACGTTAAGAGCTTCAGGATGTACTTGAAGGCTTTGCATCTTATGGAGAGTCTGTTCTTTGAGTGCAGCCTTAGGGAAGCCTTCAAAATATATGTTAAGACAGTAACGTGGTATTAATTTGTGCATATTAAAATGATTAGGAAATTAAAGGAGCTGATAGAGGACTGCAATTTGTGTCAGTTCTGTTTTCAGGAATGTAGGGAAAAAGTGAATTTTTCTGAGAAAATAGACATGGAATGTAATGGGATTGATGGTCTTTGAAGAAACAGGACATGTGAAATGCCAAATAAGCCACAAAACCATTTGGCCTACCAGCTGTCAAGCAGGCATGGGAAGGGGGTACTATAATAAGAAAGAAGATACAGGTCCAAAATTGATAGCTATACAATATATTTAATGCCCCCATAACAAAATCAGTCAGTGTGAGCATTTCTTTGCTGCTTACATGCTCTTTGGCAGAAATTGGACCAAAGAGACCATTGCAGTAAAGTTAGAAAAATAAAGTACAGATGGAGCCAAGTATTGTAGTGCAGGTGAGGTAGGGACATGAGAGGACTGTACAAAGGGCACAGGTATGTGCCCAGTTTAGGTCATGAAAGAACGAAGACTTATGTGGAACTGTGGTATTAGTGGCTCTTCCCTTGGCACCGTCTAAATGCTTTTTGATCCACAGGTCACTGAAGTGGAAGCAATCGGTGAATAGACATAGTATTAACAGTGCTTTGGATCTAGTCCTTGATATGCAAGCCATAGGCATGCATTTAGGAACAGATTGTTAATGAATTAGTAAAACAAACAAAAAACAACAACAAAAGCCAGTCAGCAAACATTGCTGCCAAATTTCTGTTATTAACAGACCAGTAAAAGTCCGATGGAGATGATGACCAATAAGTAGTTACTCAAATAATGCGAGAGAGGTCTGTTGTACTCTGAGTCGTGCACCGAGGTAGGGTAACTGAATCTGTGCTGGTGTGAAAATCAAGAGGAAGTGAGACCCAGTGTCAAGATTTACAATAATGAAGGTTAGGAATAAGGTAGGGAGGAGGGGTAGTGAATAAGGGGCAGAATATGTATTGGTAGACAGAGTTAAAGTGATAGTTCTGTAAATGTTTTTGAATTGGTCTCATTGTAAGGTTTTGAATCGGCTTGGAGATCTGTGGGACGACTCTAGTTTACATCATGTATGGCTTTGTATTTATTTAGGAGGTTTGCCCAGACAAGACATATCTGTAGACACATTTGCGGCCTGAAAAGATCAGCGTAATAATTTATCTGCCTTGTTTGTTCCACAGAGTTACAGTCCATACAAGTAATCAACCTTGAGTTGTCGTTTTTAGCCTTTTTAGCAGAGGTCAACAAAGTACTGTGCATAAAGAGTGTGATATCTTACAGGGTCTAAATTAATTCTGTCAAATACGTGTTAGTTCTACATAGAATGGAGTGATTTTAAAAATATCTATTGCAAAAGTAAAAGCATCGTAGTTAGAGAAGTTTTCCTTAAAACCACTTATCCTAATTGCATTTCGGAAGTGGGGTATCTTGTCACATCTGACCTCCTATGCTATGATACAGATGTTGTGAAGGGAATAATGCTTGCCCCTTCTGTTCTTTCTAATGTTGGATTTTTTGAGTCCCAGGGTGCTGCAGAGTTCTTTGTTTATTGTAACAGTGACTTTTTTTTTTCTTGCTGCTTTCAGTTGTTTAGTTACAAATGTAGTTTAGCTTAATTGTAGAATAAATTCAGGAAATACAATATGTGGGTCCTAGCTGTCATTTATTATTGTTGTGTAATAATGATGTACAGTTTTAACTTGTTAGGATTGTCTTTAGTGTTTTGTTTGTTTGTTTGTTTGTTTGTTTTATGAAACAGCCTACATGGATGCTGGTTTTATTGTTAGAGCTTTTTAAAGCTGCTCTTTGATCTAGATATTCCAAAAGTATATCACTTTTTTGGAGTTCAAGATACATATTTTTATTTCTTCTTAACACTTATGTGGGGCCAGTAATTATTCCATCGATATCAATGAGCATTGTATTTGGATAAAAATATATGATTTATTTGCCCCATATTTGTACCAAGGCCTATTTATAGCTTGTGAGGTACCAAAGAAGACTGTACTGATGTAATTTATCTTGTCAAAGATGATTTGCAGTGCACTGGGGTCAGATTAATTTCTAGCCAACACTGACTTTTATATTCCCTGATATCTTTAAGGAATTTCATCTCAGTTGTCTCCAGAAAAATAAAATAAAATATTAATTTAATTTTAAGATACATTATCTTTCTTTCAGAACAACCAGCTAAGCAGTTTGTTTAATTTGTTGATAGATCTCAACAAGATTTCTATAACAAATTGTTTAAATCATGCATATGGTATTTTCACAAAGAGTTTTTGATCAAAGGCATGTCAGAAAAAAAGGAGGGAACAATCTTACCTCCTGCCCCCAATTAGGTAATATCCACATCTAAGACGTTTATGATAACATGACACAATGGAGGTTTCTGACAGCAGCACTGGTTCACTAAGTGTGCTTTATCGTTTATAGACTTAACACTATCAAATGCTCTGTAGCATCTAATGTTGATTACATTTTCCATTGGAAAATGTTTTGCTAACTTTGGATCGGTAATTTACTAATTTTATTTTTTAAAAAACTATTTCATATTTTCTTTATTTTCAAGCAAAAGAAATGCCCAAGCAATCCTTATTTTAGATCATAATTCTAGATTTATGTTGTGCAGACTTTCACCCTGGCAGTGTCATGTCTTGAATTGTCATTATTCCTCAGTATCTGCTGTTTGGGAGTTTTTGGTTTTAGTTTGTTTTTGTAGAGAGGGACTTTTTGAAGCATGCTGCTAAATCTTAGTTGAGATACATACATATTCATGAATCTCTCCTATCATGATGCCTGCATAATTCTCAGGTACTTTAAACATTGAAGCAAGGCTTGAGTTCTCACACATCCGTCTCAGCCTAAACAAACGGTAAGGCAACTTGATTGCTCTTAGCTGTACTGCTGCTGTGTAGGTGTGGGAAAGCTAAGCTGAAGACATGAGCTTGGTGTATCTTGAATTGTACTGAAATCCATGGGTCATGCATATAGCATTTGTGTGCAGAGTGCATCCAGTTCTTTAAGACTCATTTCCTGAGCTCATCTTCTAGCTAAAATTGTCAGTTTTGGCTGAGGTTTTTCCAAGGAGGCTAAGGCAGAGAACTGCAACAAACAGGTAGATGTTTGTTGAAAATGTAATGGGAGTAGGCTATTTGACTGTTGTAGTTTCCTTTTAAGAATTTTATCCTTTAAAGTTCCAGTGGACCACAGCGGTCCTACTATGACACTGGAGAAGACAAGAGAAAGTGAGTGGGAGGCTTTAATTGTGTAGATGGAGATCTGAGAAGGGACATCTTGGAGCTGTGGAGAGCATGGTATTAGGTAGTGTATTTGTGATGACCTACTTCACACTTTAAAGCTTGTAGATGTTTTTTTAAAGGGTATTTGTGAACTTTTTTTCTCATGCAACAGAATATGTGCTCAGAGATTTATTCAGAACATACAAATGTTTGTTTCAGAAACGTGTCTGAGTTTTATAGCTGATTGTAGATGTAAGAAGTTTCATCTTCCTCAATTGTTTGCACTTTCAGTAGCAAAGAGAATGTCAAACTGCACATTATTTCTACAATCTAAGAGTCTTAATATGGAGGGAATGCTATTGAGGATATGAGGTTTTTTCTGGAATTCCCTTCTACAGAATAACATCTGTTCAGTCTTGTGTGGAGATATCTTTAGTAATCAGTTTTTAAACCAGAGGTTGATTTTCAGTGGCATTCAGAGACCTGGACTTTCCACTTCTGAAATCTTAGATTTAAGTGATTTTTCTGTATTTTCTGAAGCCTAAGCCTTTATTGTATTTAGTGGAGCTCTGTATACCACTTGTATTGCATTCAAGCTAATAGGTGTGTGTGTAGGGTTAGAAGTTGCAGAACCGTCTGAAGCAACCCATTGGTTTCAGTCTGAGAGGCAGGATATGGCACAATTGTTCACATTCAGCCCTTTAACTTTCTGTCAGATCGGAAACATTTGACGAACAAGCAATTATGTACTGGAAAGAGTCTGGGTTACCATTTGTGTTCTGTTTAGTGGCCAGACAGTTGCATATTTTCAAGTTCAATACAGCCCTGCTAGAAATAATGTTAGCCGACTGTTGTTGTACTTGATGATTTCCAGCATTTCCTATTCTCTCAGTAGCTAGGAGCAGCAAGTACAGTAAGCATGAGTGGTGATCCTGATTACCAGTAAAGTTCTTCTGACTGCTAAAAATTGCTCTTGGGATCATGAATGTTTCTGTGTCAAGAGAAGTTAAAAGTTTGATGCCAAATTTTCCATTTTTTAAAACTGCATTAAGTTCCCTGCTAAACGATACGCATTCTAAGGTACCTTTTAGAAACTTCATTACAGTGGATAGGACGCTGAGACAGGTATACATCTGCCTGATTGTTACTAATGTCAACCACAGCATCCGTAAAGGGGACTAATTTAAGCTAAAAAGAACAGTTTGATAAACAGAATGATAAAACGAGTCTGAAAAAACAGCATTGTACAGCAGCAGTCAGTTGGAATCTTCTCAAAGCCTCCCCCTCTGTGCAGTGTGCTCTGGATTCTTGTATACAAAAGCAGACAGTGAGCAGGATTGGGCCTGGAATGCATAAATTAGATTAATTTAGTGAGCTTGCAAATGATAAAATAAGACCACCTGGAATATTTTTTTGGTAATAATTGAAGCAGGCAAATTGTCTTGGGTAGGGGCATTCGATTTTTAACCTTCTACCCTAATGGCCAATCTAGGCTTATAAAACAGATCTGTCTTGTCTTTACAGTGCATGAGCAACTAATGATCTGCATCTTTTCTTCCACTATTTTTTAACTATTGTAATGTGTTTACAGATTGAATTATGTTTGCTACTATCTTTAAAAAGAAAAAGCTACAAGTGAATCTGCTTGTGGAAAGAAAAGAGTGTGTATGATTTAGATATGTTGTGGGTACCTGAGCTTCATAAGCTATTTCTTTTTCTTAAACCCAACTTCACCATTTAGAGCTGTGCCAGCAACACGATCCCAGCTTTCACTAAGATACAGTCCTTCAGAGATGAATCAATTCTTACACCAGAGATTGAGAGCATCACCTTTGTATTGCTAGAAGCCCCAGCTCAGTTGGGATTTTAGCTCCTGTATTTTTCATATAGATCAAATTAAACTGCTGGAAAAAAAATCTAAAGGTCATCAACAACCAAGGCTTGTGTTTTTTTTGTGGTTTTGTGTGTGCATGTGTTTTTAAACTAATACTGAGTTTTTAATCTACATATACACACACAAAGAATTAGAGCGGTGTTTTATAAAGCCACACAACTTCATCTAGTGGTGGAGGGAGTGACTCTCCCATACCAAGAATATGAAGTAAACAGAAGAAATGTCTTCTCGTGTGCTGTTGATTTTCGGTGTTATGCACCCAGTTGTTGCTGTGCCGGCCTGCTGTTTCTGTAAGGTGCGTGTTTTGTCAGGCATTGACATTGAGCTGTTGACAGTCATTTCGAAAGCTTGTGCAGAGAGCTCAGAAATAACTTGGGGGAATTTAGCTCCTCTCTCTTAACTTACATAGACACATTACAGAGATACAGGTTTACATATATATATAATGAGAATGCACTACTGGGGATTCCAACTTAGACCAGGACTCAGGAAAAAAAAAAATAATAATAATAAAAAAAATGCTATTTTTCTCTCTTTTTCAGTTGATGTCAGTGAGGAAAGTAAAAATGGGCCCTTCAAATCCCATTTTTTTCTGTGGTCTATGTGCTGCAGTTTAGTTGTGGTGTGACAATGGATTTTGCCCCCCTGGAGAGCTGGCTGATATGAGAACATGGTGCCACTGTGGTCGGAAGCCCTCCAGCTTGTGTGTGTGTTCTGCTTTTCCTAACACAGTGATAGTTCACAAGGCTGAATTGGACCTGCTGAAAGATGTGTGGAAAACGGCACTTGGAGTTTCTAGGTTAACTATTGCTGCAAGATTAAAAATCCAGTCGTCTAGCCAGTTGTGTTGGCGCATGCAACCAATGACCTGCACCAGATGACAGGAGAGGTGACAAATTGGGAAGAGGCAGGTACTGCTACTTCTTCCTTTCCTTAGAAATGTCTGTCAGGAAGGCAGAGCAGTTTTGATGTGTGTTTTAAACAATAACAAAGAACTATATTGCTTCGCTGTTTCCCTCCCTGCCCTTCTCACATTGCTTTTCTAGCTGATGTGGCCTACTCTGTGTGACCTTCCTGTCCCTCAGCCCCTGGAAGACCTCTGCTTCTGGGAGCCTTCAAGTGGTTTTATAAAGCTGTAAAGAGAGGCTGATGAATCCCAGAATGCTTAGTGTACAAAATTCTTCTCTGGTTTTATTATCATCTGATCAATACTAATGTTTTATGCTTCCCTCCCACCCCCCACGTCTTCAGGTTTTAATTATCCTTACCAAGTGGGGCAGCTTAGATGCGTGAAACAAAAAATGGCATTATTTGTACCTGGGTAGTGCAGCTACCCTTATCTGCTGCTGTCATTGGCGACGTGCACAGTTATCGGTCTGGCAGGAAAATGTGGTTGTAAGAGGTGAAAACCAAAAGGTTGAATTACTGCACTCCAGCAGAATGAAGCAGTCCGGGCTCCTAGCAGCCGGGCGTGGGCAGCAGGTGGCAGTGTGAGTCCACAGCAGCTTGAGCAGATGAATTGGAGCTAAAATCAGAAAAAATGAAAAGAAAAATTATTTATTTTTCCTCCGTATTAGTCTTCTGACCTAATCAGTAAAAAAGTCATTATTCACACAACACTGGGCAATATGCATTGTAATTTTTAACAAATAATAGGAAACTGTTAATGTTTTCACAGGAAATACAGTTCTGTCCTGTGCAGCAATGGTCATTTATCACTACACTTTGTGAAATCACTCATTTGTTCTAATTTGAATGTAAATGACTCTAAGGTTTTACAAATAAGGTGACAGACTCACATAAATGTAATTGCAGGGTTCATCTCTCTCTTTTTATATATCACTCATTAAGTTATGAATTAAATACATCGTATTAAACCAGGGGCATGTCCAATGATGATATTGTAATGGCAAATTACTCTATGCTATTAGAGGTGTATTTTTTATTCATGGACATTAATTTGTCATTAAGCGGCATTAGTTTAGCACTTTTATGTGGAAGACGTGACCTGAAAGAGGAGACTTACAGCTCTAATGTGAAAGAACGGGAATACAGGCACCAGACAGACAGCCTTTTTATTTTTTTTTAAACCTTCTGTAAAGGAGCAGAAGGGTGTTTTACTTAAGTTTGCCTTGATCTAAAACCATTTGAGTTGTGTTAAGCCATTTTAGCAAAGGTATTTAGGAAACATGACAGTGCTTTGGTTATGAAGTATTTACCAATATGGGAAAAAATAGAATGCTAAGTACAAAGGGATGATTATAAATAATTTGTAACCTATGAACCCAAAGAGAGCAATGGGCTTGAAGTGAGTTACAGTTTGATTTTATCTCAGAAGTAGCACTGTGTTAGATAACTTGATTGTCCATCCTTTCTTTTCTCTGTGCTGCCAAACTAGAACTGTTTTTTTCCTTCTTAGTTGCAAAATCACTCTTTCTTATTTCCTCTATACTTCCTGTTTTTAAAGCTCTATTATGATTTTTAAAGGGAACAATTTCAAGTTTAAATGTTAAGCAGAAGCTGAACCTTTCTCAAGAAAAGGAGTAAGGAGAGGTATGATAGAATTTGAGAGGCATCCTGGCACTTTAAGTATTAAACTGAGGAAAATACTGAATGTCTCAGTCTTGTCCATCTTTAAAAGATATTAAAAGGGCATTGTATATTTTTTTTCATTTATATTCCATTTCAACCATCTCTCAAAGTAAAAAGTCTGAACTTGATACCAATCAGTATAGTTGATTTTTCCCCCTATTATTTTTTTTTTTTCTGATGGTTTAATTATTGATGTTTGATCCATCTAAACTGCTCACAACACACCCGACTAGTATGGTGCACTAGTTAAGAATAATTTGCAATGAAAATGCCCAGATACAAAGCCCAAGGTGTTCATAAGTAGTTTCCAAAACGTAAGTACCTCAAGTTACATCTAGTTTTAACTGCTGTTAAATATTATTTAAAAACTGATAGGAGAGAAACATTCTTCACTGAAACATTTCAGTTTATAGGGGAGCAAAAAGAAGCAAAGAAGCTCCATGTAAGGCTGTTGATGTTTTCCAGCAGGTCTGCTGGCAGTGGTAAATGAGACAGCATTTCAGCTCATTCCATCATGTACAGTGTTTTGCTTGCACAACTGCACAGCAGTACAATTTGCCAGGAAAACAATATTTGGCTTCAGAATTATGATCTAGACTAATTCTTTTTAAAATAAAAAATTCTGTTTCTGTCTAGTGGGGTAGTGAACAGGTCTTGAACCCAGAATGAATGTAAATGTATACATGCTGTCTGGTGGAGTCTTCAACCAATGTGTAATGAGAGCTCTGAAACTTGTAAGTTGTCCTCATTCACCTCACTAACTCTCAAAATTAAAGATAGAAACTTAAAGATTAGCGGTATGAAAAACTTTATTAGCCATTACTAATGTCCTGCAAGTGTGCTATTCCAAACTGAAAAATGTTTGTAACGTTTGTAATGTTCTCCTATGTAATCTATTCTAAACATCTGTTTATTAATTTGGAGGAAGTTGCTGCTAAATTTCCCATCTGTTTCACCAAAGTCTTTCAGAACTTGAGATTTGTACCACAGAGTGTGTGTAGCTACATAGGTAGTTTTGGATCTTGAATTGCTTAAACCAGGACTTTTATTTGCAGTTCAGGGGGAATTGAGATGGTATCACACATAACATTGTCTCTACTATAATTTTTGTAGCAGTGGTTGTGTCCTCTAGATTAGAGGGTTAGTAGTATGTTGGCTGGACTTTCCTCATAAACACTTTGACTTCTGTAGTGAAAGTTTCCAAAGCTGCTCAAAGGAGTTTTTTGTTTGTTTGTTTGTTTTTCTAAATTCCATTTCAGAGTTCTCTCTTTGTTTACCATAAGCCATATCTGTTCTAATTATATATGTAAAAGTCATTGAATTTCCACAGTATCTAAGCATAACTGTTTATCATGGGGAAAGTATTGTAGTAACTACAGATCTAGTTCCCTAAAAGCATCAGGATTTGAATTCACATTGGTTTGAAATGGCATGTTGTAGATATAGAGAAAGCTAGGGGGAAAGGCCCAATGCCATATGCTTCAAAATCAGTGTTTATATGTGCTTGCATTTTGTTTTTGCCGGCCTCACAGTGTTTCTACTCATTTTACATCTTCATGGGGAATTGAAATATTCAGGAAAGGAAACAAACAAACAAAACAAAACAAAACAAAAAAACATCAGGAATATGTAGTCTCTGATAACCTGTTTTTAGAGTTTTACTTCTAGAGGTGGTTGAATTCTGTGAAATTTTGATATTTTAGCGAAAATTCTCATTTAAACTTGTATTAGAAAACAATTTTAAATTAACATTGTATGGAATAATCATTGATCCAAATATTTTTTTTTCACCGAGTTTTAGTTCATTTTTAATAACTGTTATTGTTAGCCTAGTTACTCCAAAAACAGTTTATTTCTGCAGCTAATGTATGCCGGTCCTCTAAATGCCTTTCCATTTTTTTGTTAAAGGGCATCTGTGGCTTCACTTCTTCCTGGTAGTGTTTGAGGGTATACAGAAGAGGGCACTTCTGAATTCTGAGATATTGGCAAGCACATGTAGTTGTGAACACTTGGAGTTTGGCTCCACAATGACCCATTCTGCTTATAAAGGTGGTGGCTTCAAGGTGACATATTTAAGCCAATGATGATTTTACCTTTTTTTTTTTTTTTTTTTTTTTCCTTAAATATATAAAAAACATGGATTAAATATTTCTATCTTATGTATTTTTGTGGAAGAATGCCTTGGTGGTAAAGAACGGGATTCTGACCATTACTAGTTTGAGACTGGTAGGATAGTTTTTTATTCTTGTTAAAAATGGCTAGAAACTAAATAAAGAAATCTGATCTTGATCTTTGAGGGCTTACACTTTCCTGATGCTTTGCACCTTTAGTAATGTGAACATTCATGTGTTTGTTTTTGTGACCATTTGTGACTTTTTTGGTGTTGATGAAGGTCAGATATAGGAACTGCCAAACATTGACACATTGACTCAGGGTCCATTTTTGATGTTTGAGCTTTGATCATTCTAGGTTTTCTATTTTGAGAAACAGATTTATCATAATTTCTGACCAGGAGAGTGGTAAGTGAATCCGTGGTCAATAATGCTTAAAATACAAACAAAAAAAAAACTATTAAAAAAAATCCTATTAAAGTGTGGTGAACTCATTTTATTGAACTTATTTTATTTTATTCAGTGTTGTTTCCATTTTTTTTTCATTCTTTCACATTTCTTCCCACATTTGGACTACTCCTTTTTTTTTTTTTTTTCTTTTTCTTTCTCTTTCTTTTTTAATCCTGTTTTCTTCCTGATACCAGTTCTGACTATTATTTAGTAAACCTACTAACCAGCACAGCTACTAGTAATGCAAAAAGAGAGATGTTCTTTTCGCTGCATAAATTTAAGGACAGTATTGTAGAGAAATTTTATTTTAGTGGGACATAGTGCTTATACATGTTACGGACATTTTGCTGATACACTAAACTGCATAAATTGTTTTATAGTTGGGACAGGGGAAGAATTCTATAACAACTAAAACAGTGGAGTAGGTTCTAGACAATTGTGGTTCTTTTTCTTCTGCATCATGGGCAATTTCTTGAACCATCTTTCTGCCCACCTTTTTCTCTGTAAGATGAAAATTGGTCTTGGTTTAGTGCTGTGAGCACAAAACTTCTTAGTTATTTTTGGGTGGTCAGATATTGCAGGAGTACAGAGCTACCTGAACAGGTAACAGCTTTCCAATTTAAATATATTCTGATACACCATTAAGGTTGCCTTTTTGTCATTCAGATGCTTATGATCAGATTATTAATTGATGAGTACCCTTGTATCTTCCTGCAGCTGCAACAAGTCTCTTAAGATGCAGAGCTGCAAAATGTTTGAAATCACATGAAGGTAGTCCAAGAAGTCCTGTACTGCCTAGTACAAAGACCAGGGTAATTTTGATCCTATATCCACAAGCCAAAAACAGTTTTCTGAAAATTTTGTCAGAACTTTCTAGCTTTCATGTATTGTCTCCATGTTATAAATATCTTTGCACAACATCAAATCCTCTGGGAGTCTTTCTTTCTTCCTTTTTTTTTAAAACAAAACAAAACTGAGTTGAGCACCTTAAATCTTATAAGGTTGGTTTTCCAGCGTATATTATTTTCATACCCTTAAAGTGTGGACTTAGAACTGGGACCAATATTTGAGCAGTAGTCTTAAAACTGCTATGTGAAGCAGCAAGCGTGTTTCTTTCTTTTATTGGGCAGCACTCAGTGTGCATTTTATGACACGAGCCTTTTCTTTGCCATGGCACTGTGCTGAGAACTCGTTGCTATTTTGACAGCTTCTCAGTCCATTCTGAATGGCCTGTAAGTGTTGTTCCAGATAGAACCTGTTATATTTTCTGTATCAGCTATGTTCCTGGTTCTCAGAAATGCTTTTTGTTTGTTTGCTTGCTTTTTAAAGTGATCATTTTGCTGGGAAAGCCGGGCAATACTCATATTCTGTCATTCTTGTAATTTGTGACCCCACTGCTTTTATGGAATCTTTTGCAAACTCTAATAGCAAAATTTACCATTGTCCAGTTCAATTATACTTTTAGTGGTGTTGGATCAAGAATCAATTCCTTGAGGACTTCTCAGGAAAAAGTTACAATACTTGATAACTTACTTTGAGGTTGTCATTGAACAAATATTTCATCCGTCTAAGATATATCCTATTAAATGTATGTAATGAAAAAAAGAAGAAAGTATATATATTACCTGGATATCTTGGAGAACTCTGTATTCTGTCAATGTAGTTGAAATAATGAACCGTGCTTGTTCTAAGAGATAACAGGTACTATTTTCCAACACTTACCAGGTCTTACTGTTACATTTTTGCATGTATTTTCAAATAGACTCCTGAACTAATTCCATCCATTATGTGACACTAGGCTGACTAATGTGCAGTTCACTGACATGATCTGCGATCCCTTGCAGGTTCTCCATTTTTCCTGCCCTTTTTCAGTGTTCACTCTGGATTAGAGGTCTCTGTAACTAGTTCCTTTAAAATTCTTTACTTTGTTCTCCATGGTGGTGGTATTAAGGCATATTATTTCTGTTCACATCTGCTTTAGTTACAGCTAAAAAACTGTGGTGAAACAGCGGGAGCATGTATGGGGGAGATTTCTGTTTTATTTGTAAAAAAAAAAAAAAAAAATAGTGGAAACATAACTTGAATTTTTCTGCCCTTTTTGTGTCACTTTATGTGACATCATCATCTACTTTTAGAAATGGGCTATGGCTTCTTGTTCATTATCTTTACTTCACATTTTCCATGCTTACTGTATCAATTTTGGTACTGTTCTATTGATGTTTCCACATCTCCGTTTAACTCACCAGCAAGAGGATCATTTAGTGATCACACACAAACCTTTGTCAGCAATATTTGAGCTTTCATGAAATACTGTAATGCCCAGTATTCTCTAATACTTATTGTGTTAAATTTACCCCATCTTATTCTGCCAATGTTTCTTGTATACTTGGGAAAAGCGAGTTCTTACACGGTCTCCACAAGAGAAGCTCCCTACTGATGCATTACTCCTTTCACACAAGTCAAATGCTAGTAGAAAGCTGTGGTGATGTGATTCATATGATGCATTAGGAGCTACTAGTCTTGAATTGTGACCTGATTGACTACTTTGTTTATCAAAATTATACTCAGTATTAAATTATCTTGCACTGGATTCAGTCTTTCTGCAGTTAGAGTACCGCATAGTGCCTTAAAATTCTGGGGAAGTTTTGATGCTTTGTGAGTTGTTTAGCAAATCTGCCTGAGACGGAATCTATCTGTGTTAATTAACCAGTCGTTCCACATGTTTTAGACAGTTATTTCATTCTCTGGTGGGATTAGATGCCTACTTCACTTCCCCGTTCTCCATCGTTAGATGCGTTTATTAGCTTTGTAATCCTTAAGCGTTCAGTGGAAGGCTGTTGTCTGGGATTCTGAAGCAGAGAGATTTTTAACTAGAGCGGTCCCTCGCTGGGTTTATTACAAAGCAAACATACACATCATTGAAATGTTCCAGAAATAAAATGTCATAAAAATATTATGAAACAGAATTGTTTGATTCATGTAGTCCTTACACATGAACACCTCCCTTGTTCTTATTTATACCTAGAGTGTAAACGTTAGTATATTGGTAAGAATTGATAAATATTGGTAATAGAATATTCTGCTTATATGTCTCCTAGTGCAACATTATGAATGTTGACTTTCTTTTTTAGTTAGTGACTACCCTGGTAATCCATCTTCATCATCATTTGTTTGCATTTATGCAGGCCTATTTGAGGAATTATCATCCAGCCTCCTGGAGAAGCCATGTCCATTGGGAATTGTAATTCTAGTAAATTCTAGTAAATCTGCTGCTGAATTCCATACTGCTTCCCAGTTCTTATCTCTGGGCTCCTTGTCTGCATGTGCTCTCCTGCTCTTTCCTCTGGTCTGGGTTTTGTTCATGCATCTACATTTGAATGTGGCAGTGTCTTTGTCCTGCCAGGGCTCCAAAGCAGTTCATAGGCAGCCCAGTAGAAACAGACTTTCAGCTTCAGGTTTTCTAGTTCATGTTTGGCCCACAATAGATAATGATGCAGACAGGGTCTTGGTTAGCTCTGGGATAGATTATGGACAGCTCAGATAAAACAGGGTGAGATTTTAGCTGCAAAGTTCAGATAAGTCATTAGTGAGCAAATCCAACTGTTTATTTTTCCAGATACTGATGGAGGGGGTCTGTGGATGTTTTCTACAGTGACAGCAACTCCTGCAAGCTATTTCCATTCTGAATGTTTGTAATGTGGAAAAACAATGGTCTTTTCCTGTCAGTCTCATTCCTAATAATGTGTAATAAACTTTTTGAGATGTTTTCATAAAGAGATTCATCTGGAGGCTGGAAAAGTTCAGTTTTAAAATATTCAATTTTGGCAAAATAGTAAGTTATGAGGAAAAAAAAGCATTGGAAATAGAAACTCTAAGGTACCTGAATACCTTTGTTAACAGGTCTAACAGTAATGCTGATTTTTTTTCTCATTGGTAGTGGGAGCAGGGATGAATGATAAATATCACTTTTTAACATACTGTGTTAGAAACATTTTTACTTGCATTTTCACTTTATGTAAAAGTTTCCATACTTAATATTGATTTTAAACTTATTTTGTGTTTCAGAATGTTAAGGGGATTTTCTTGCCTATTTTTGAAAAAAGTCTTAAGAAAATAACTGAAATTATTTTTCCCCCAGTAAGTATGTACCAGGACAATTATGAGATCTGTTACTCACATATAGAATGAAATGAAATTGGAAGCAATTGGAAAATCATTTCTGAGCATCATTAGTGGAATCTGCTGCATTTCAGTGGCTCATATTCAATTCCCATTTGTAACATGTCACATCATTTCTGTCCTGCCTGACAGACAGAAGGGCTGTTATTGTGTCTCACTTGAGGAACAAGTTTACAGAGAATTTTCATGTATTAAATCACGGGATGACTTTGAGCTACTAATGTGACACCATCAAGAAAAAGGCAGCTTGAGCCTAGGATATTTCATGCAAGGTAATTTATAAAGCTAAGGAAGTATTAATGGCAGTGCACAAGGTACTGCTGAAACATGAGGAACACTGTGAAGATTTTGCCCATGCAGAAGAGTAAATGAAGTCCGACTGGGAGAGGTGTAGAAAGGGGCAGCTAGGATGATCAGGAAGGCCTGTTTTACGTGAGGGGATTAAAAGAGCTTAGCTTTTTTAGCCTAGCAAAATGAGGGCTGAGGAGGAATATGATTGCTTTCTGTAAATACGTCAAGGGAATAAATACCTGGGGGAAGAGAGAGAGAGCTGTTAGACTGAAAGATAATTTTGGCACGGGAACAAATGCATATAGACTGTCAGAGTAAATTAAGCTGGAAATGGGAAGAAAGTCTCAAGATCAGCTGAGTCTTCTGGTACTTGGGAGCAAGAACAAAGTCAGTTTTAAGCTGGATCTTTCTTAATTTGTGATTGATTAGCTTACTTAGTATAGTAGGGGAATTGGCTTCCACTCCTGTGTTATCATGGCCTGAAACTGTTACTAAACTCTACAAAAGAACTGAAAGCAATGGTATTGCACAGTTTTTTGTTGTTTGTTTGTTTGTTTTCCTTTAGGAAGATGGTAAATATTTTTTGTAACTGCTGCTCCTGTGAACTTTGGATTTCTGAAGGACAAAAATTGCTCTTGCTGGATTTGACATTGTTAGCAACACAAAAGGGATACGTGAGAATTAGCATGCAAGATTAATGGTGGTTGATGGATTAGCCAAAGTTTACGGCTTTTATTGTTCACTGTAGTCTCTCCAAAGAGTTAGCAAAAATGTAAAGTAATGAAATATTTTTGAAGATGACGTACCAATATTCTGTGACTTCTGCCAGAGTAAAGACTGCAGGATTATGTCATTCCTCAGAAAGCTTGAAGAGACCAGGTTCCCCTAATTTAAAAAAAAAAAAAATTGTTGATAAATCTGCAGAAATCCTTCCTGTGGGTTTACACTGTCTGAAATGGTATAAAAGAGGCAGGCAAAGGGTTAGATAACCTTTATTTTCCATTTTGTCTCTGTATTTTTATTTGTTAAATATTACTGGTGGTTATGATTGTTTTACCAGGAATACCTTTCTAAGCAGTGAAGTTTTTCATCTGGGGAGTTTTTGTGCCAGGTACGTAAGTTCCCACACCAACATCTGCTTGGCAATGGAAAGCAGCTATTGAAAACACTGCAGAACTTTACTTGTGGTTGTTCCAATGGTACCATGAAATTTCAGCTGTAGTCTTAATGTTTCATTATTATATTTCTTTCCATTATACACACAAGTGTGTACGTAATATATAAGAACATAATTAGGATCACGTATTCAGATGGATTGCCATTTGGAAATACCTGTACTGTTTAATCACTTAAGTGAATCCCTCTGAGATTCTAGAAAATGTTGATTTTTTGGTTTTACTTTTGAGTGTCTGCATATTACACATTTTGCTTTGTTTTTCAAAGACTAAACACATCTCATCACCCGGGCAATCTGGGAATGTCACAGCTTTCCATTGCACTAGTGAAGGTCACAGGCCTCCTGCAAGCCTTCGAAGAGGGTGCTCACTAACACCAGTCAGCAGGATAGAAACTGAAAGCTAAGCAGATATAGGGAAATACTGAGTGAGAAGGGAGATACGTCCTCACAGGGAGGAGGGAAAATAATAGGCTTGAGTTGTTTTGTTATTGCTGCTCTTGTACTTAGTCCAAGACCTACTTTGAAATAACCGCAAGAATGCAAAACAACTTTTCATGCTTTTAAGCATGAAAAGAAAACAAAAGTAAGAAATAAAGTGCTGAGAAAGTAGTGATCTACCAGAAAATAAAAATGAGTCAATTAAAAAGTTATCCGTTACTGTGCCTATAAATACACCTACCCTCTGCACTGATCTTGTAATAAATGTAAACACCATTTTATACACTGTGAAATTCTGACCCAGCTGTTCCACTGTGGCTGGACTTCATCAAAAATGTCTTTTATGCTTGAACTGGATGGCTCTGGTGCTTAGTGCAGGAAAACTTCAAATAAGATCTAAAATGCACTTTTGAGGGATTTGTGCATATTCTTAGTATGAAATATGTATGCTTGTTGCTGTGCTGTTGACTACGTGCCTCATCTGTCAGGTCTTAGGTAAGTGAGTGAGGTTTTGGGGAACTATGTTGATACAGAAAGAGTGAGAACCGACAAAAATGCATTTTTTTTCTCTTAAAAATGAATTGATCCCTCTTGTTGCCATGTAAATGTATTTTTGTCACTACAGTTTTTCACTTTGTTAGTATTGTTGATCTATTTAGAGTCTGCCTTTGCTATGACTTACATCAGGGTTCTGTTGTGAACGGTGCAGCTGTTTTGTAGTATTTAGCAAAGTGAGAACTGGAAGGACTTGGGGTCAAGACCCTGCTGTGCTAGGTGCTGCTTGAGAGCAAACACATCCCTGTCCCAGAGACCTTACAGCTCCTTTTTTGTTTTAGAGAGGCTGAACCCCTCTTAGGAGAAGACAAAATAGTGTCACAACGCAACTCTCTCAGCTTCAGCAGCAGGGCTAGGCACTTAGTACATTGATTTACAACAGTGTTGTAATCTAAATAGGAAGCAGGTGGAGTTACAACTGGGTATGATACTTCGGATATTAATGGCTTGGCTTGGCAGTGGAATTTCTAAAGCTGTATATACTTTTTCTGTCTTAATTATGCATTCATTAAAAGCTTTTATACCCAACAGAATAAAGTAAATATTTTTTGATCTCTGTAGTGTGCTCCCAGACTGTAGATTTGCACAGCAGGGTCTTGATAATCTGAATAAATTGTGTTTCCCCAAGGAGTTTATCTTTCAAATAAGGTCATAAAGAAATGCATTCTTTCCCCTTAGTTCTCCTTGTGCTTTTTCTGCTATTTATAACATGGAGCACAGGAATAGAGGTATATTGTACTCTACTGTGTACTTGGTTATGATTAACTCTAATTTATCAATCTGTTACTTACATCCTTTTCTGTGCCTTTTGCAATGCAATTATTCTTTAAAGTATGAACGAATAAAGATGGATTTGGAAGTAATTTAAATACAATATTTATATAATTTTCCCTGTTTGACAATTTATCGCATCTCTATGTTAAAAATACACCTCTGTATCAAAACACAGGCAATGACACATCATTTATTTTGAATATCTAATATCATCTCTCAGGTTACGCTTGTTTGGAAAACTGATTTTCTTTTACAAGGGTTTTAAATGGCAGCTCATTGTTAAAGTGGTTGGCATCTAGAGGCTGATGCTACTGAAACAGAAGGCAAGTAACATAGAACAATGGAGACTTATTTCTGGGAGTGGGGAAGAGGAGGAAAGTATAGTAAGTGGAATGCGTAGGATCAAAGACAGTTTCTCATTTTAGAGGTAGACCTGATAAATAATTTGGCCAATTTATTAAATTGGTTTGACTACACTGTGAGATTTTAGAATCTGTTAGTTGAAGATCTGTATATATGATCTTAGACACATTTGTTCAGTTTGCATATTTCAGCTGTGTAACATGCATCATATCAGAAGAGAGAAGGATCACTGTCTTTCCCTGATTCTCTGTGACAGTTCTGCTTGTGTTCCTATTTCATCCTTCATTGAAAAAAATATAGATGGCATATATTTTAAAGTTTTTATAAATGAGATTAAAAGCTACAGTAATTTACATAGGACTGTTTTGTAGTTTTTTAAATAACTTATGCAGTGATACAGTTCCAGACATGCACAACTTTTAAATTTTATAGTTGCTTCTTTAACACAATATAATAAAATATGTGGAAACCAGAGACTGCTAGAACTCATGACAAGAAATAAATTTCCTATTTAGTATCCTGTTTCATTTTTTCATTTATCTAACAATTTTTAAATTCAGTTGAGAGTTTAACTTTTAAAAATCTATTCAGACTGAATTGATAGTGATTGCTTTGATACTTTTGATACTTGTTTTTTTAAAAGCCAGAAGGTAAGCTGTATATTTTTTGTAACTTACATCCTGCATTTTAGTCTGATATTTTTGAAAGTCTTACCAGCTATTGAGATCTAGGTTATCTGATCCGTAGTATACATCTTGCAATCTCAGCATGACATTTCGGCCCTCTTGTATCATCACAGAGGCAGTAATGTATAGTCCTGTGTCATTTTGATTGGAATATTGGTATGACAGTCTGATAATTTTCATTTGTAAAAGCTAATGCACTACTTCTCTGGCTGTGAAATACAAACCCGTAGATCTATTCTAACCTTGAAAAAACAGAAATAGTGTTTCTGATTACAGGCCAAGATCAGTTTTAACAAAATATACTTGCAATATTCATCGAGCAGTAAACCATGTGTCCAGTAGGTCATTAACATATTACGTTAGACAAAGCATCAAAAGACTGCTGAAGCCTACCAATAAAAATAAGTAAACAAATAAACCCCATAATAAATAAATAAGCAGACATGTAATAAATAAATAAACATCTGGAGTAAATGTACATTTAAAAATATAAATAAATAAATAATATTGTAAACAAACAGCTGATGAGAGTTTATTTATTTATCCATAGGTATCTTCAGCATCTCCAAATGTATGACAGCTTTCATCAAAAACTTCAATTGGTGTTGATTTAAGGGGTAGGGGAGCCTGAGGGATCATTAAAAATACCCAAATGAAAAAATGCAGGTGTACCAGTATCTTTCAGATTTCACTGAAAATGTGAAGATTTTTCAGGGAAAATCTGCATTTGTGTGTCACATTACTCGCTAGTGAGGAAAGATTTTTCTATGTTATTTCCAATCCTCTTCTGAAGACCACCATAAGCCACCTCCATTGACCCTTAATGGAGTTTGGTTGGGCTTGTATTTTAGTTGGAACGTTGCTCCTCAGATCCCAATGCTCAATCATTTATTTGTTTATTTTATCCTTCCCAAATATAGCTGTTTAGTACAAAAGAGCTCGATAAATATACACTGAGTTATTGTAAATTTCTTGTGGGATGTTTTGCATTCATTCAATCAAGAAGTTTTTTGA
This sequence comes from Oxyura jamaicensis, assembly GCF_011077185.1. Taxonomy (NCBI): domain Eukaryota; kingdom Metazoa; phylum Chordata; class Aves; order Anseriformes; family Anatidae; genus Oxyura; species Oxyura jamaicensis. Next base: position 77,135,434 of record NC_048895.1, on the reverse strand, counting down.
AAAAATAGTCTTCCAAACCAGTGATGATAACACCATGGTTGTTGCTTTGTTAAATTCTGTGAGATTTTAGGACAAGAGGGAATGGCCTCAAGTTGCTCCGGGGGAGGTTTAGGTTGGAAACAAGGAGACGTTTCTTCTCAGAAAGAGCAGTCAGGCATTGGAATGGGTTGCCCAGGGAGGTGGTGGCGTCACCGTCCCTGGGGGTGCTCAAGGAAAGGTTGGATGTGGTGCTTAGGGACATGGTTCAGTGGGTGATATTGGTGGTAGAGGAATGGTTGGACCAGATGATCTTGGAGGTCTTTTACAACCTTAATGATTCTAAGATTCACTTTGATTTTACTGCCTACTGCCTTACGTTGGTGCCACCATTGTGTGGCTATCCTCGGCGTGGTGTTGTGAGGTACCGTTTGTGATCTGCAGATATTGAGTCACAGGGCAAGTGCACGGACTGGATATTTCTCATGTAAAATTCATTCCTTTCTTTCTGTCTGTCTGCAACTGGGGAGGATTTATCCTTACCTCCTCTATGTTAATGTGAAGAGGAGGTGACACCGTAGAACTGTTCAGAATTTCTGTGGCTTTGGGGAGGATGGGTATTAGTGGTTATTCTGAAAACATAAACAACTTTTATTTGTTCTTCCAAGAAAACAAAATGAAGCTCCTATGCCGCAGTGTAAGTAGGTAATGAATAGGATTTGTCTTTAATCTACGACAGTGCTAGTGGAGGTGGATCGTTCAGGTTGGGAGATAATGCAGCAAATAGGAGCCTGTGATGGAATTTGATTCTGTTTCCTCCAGTACTGACTTCTCTAAGCAGGTGAAAAAAATTCTTTCTCCACTCTCCATTGCATATGCATAAACAGCTCCACAGTCATTGGGACAGCCACCCAATTCACACGTTCGAGATGTAGCCCATAAAACCTTCCAAAAAAACCCTCTTCGCACTTTCCCATCTTCCCTGTTGCTCTGCTCTATCTGCCAGCCGTGCAGCTCATTTGACATTTACAAGATTTCTTGTCAGTTTCATTTGGTTCTGCCATCCCATCCAGCAGAGCAGCGAAAGTGAAATTGACTTAATTCAGTCTGTTTCTCTTCCCTGCTCTAGTCCCTGTGTTAACGAACCAGGGAGCGAAACTGACAACAGTTCTTGTCACTTTCACACCTGGAGCTGGTCAAGGAGAAGGCTGCTGAGAGGGAGCAATGCGGTAAATTGGAAGATGAAAACCGGGATTGCGGAGGGGAGAGGAAGAGACGTGTGAGCGTACAGCGAGAACAGAGAGAGCGGATACACGGGCTGCCTTCCCAAACGTCCTGGGTGCTTTTCTCTAACGTGGATGAATTATGAGGAGCCTGTGGTCTAGAGTAGCAATAGTAAGCTGTCCAGACACTAATTTCCAAGGGGGGCCAGGACAAAAACATTAACCTGTAAATATACATTACCTGTTATCAGAATGCAAAACTTCTTTCCCTGAGTTACTGCAGCTTTTGTCTCTGCAGGTTTTCAGCTGCTAGAAGGAGGTGGGGAAAGAATTTGAGGCCAACATCCCCTATAGGTTGCCGTCAGTGGGTGGAAAAAGAAAGGTCTATTTGTTTGTTCAAGATAAATGCACGCAAAATAAAATGTAGCTCACAGTCTTGTAGTTTGTGAGGTTTCATGGAACTAAAAATTGTACTGCACAGGTGCTCTAGTTCGATCAGAACAGTAAATAACGAGAAACAACTGTTTTGTACCAAACCATTGTAGTTAACAAATACATTTTTTAATCCATTTATTAACTCCCGCAAGCTCTCGTCATACAGTGTAAATCCTGCTGGTTTGTTATTTTATGTACTAAGGCATATTTCTTATAGATGCTGTATGCATATGTAACTGTAGCAGTTCCAAAATAAATGAGTAGTATCATATATATTTGCATATGCACTGTTAACATTTGCACATACATTCTGAATGAAGCTGTGTTAATTAATTTCAAGTTGTATTACCTTCCTTCTCCCCAGCTTCCAAAAGAACAACCTTCTTCATTATCTGAGATCTGTGTTTTTTTTGTTCCCCCTTTATTTGGCATTGTTGTTGTTCTTTTTTTCTGAGACGTATTTTGTTTGCTTCACCCATTTAGGAATTAAATAGTTTTAATTACTTGGACCTGTATAAGCTTGCGGACCTCTTCAACCTCACTTTGTTGGAGAATGCAGTGGTTGACTTCTTAGTAAAACATCTCTCTGAGCTATTGAAGAATCATCCTGAAGAAGTCCTGGCACTCCCATACTGTCTCCTTCGAGAGGTTTTTAAAAGTGATAGACTCACTTCACTCAGTGAAGAACAAATCTGGCAGGTAAGGAGACCGGTGAACAAGCAGAATGTGTGATACTCTCTAAACCATAACAATGCTCTGTTGCTTTGGATCCCTGGAGCAATCTTGAGGGAGAATTAAGTGCTTGCAGAAAAGCTGTGAGTAACAACCAAGGGAAATTTCTAAATGAAATTTAAAAACATCATGTTGTGTTAATGCAGTTAGTTTGTTCTGAAGAGAACTCTGTTTTATTAGTTAACTTGTTTTGTTTGAATGTGGCCAGAGATTTTCTTCCAGATCAAAACTTTGCTGGTGAGAAGAGATGGCCAATGCATGTGACTCTCTTGTTGTCATCTCTGGTGAGGCTAATGCTACAAATCTGGTGACAAACCTGCTTCTGCAGTCTGTCCCATTCACTTCAGAGAAACTTTGTTAGTCCTTGAAATTGTTTAGGCCACAGCAACAGATTTTGCCTGAATTTTGCCTGAATCAAACTAGAGGATCGTCACACAGACTGCTCTGCTCGGAGATGAATGGAGGCTTCAGTAGGTTTGTGGCAAGAAGTTGGAGGTGGCAAACATTTCCTTTAAAAAAAAAAAAAAAAAGTTGGATCCAGAAAAGCACCAAGTTGCTTGCCATAGAATATTAGCAAGATACAAGCATTATGTTATAACCTCTAGTGTGGGAGGAAAAAACACCTATTACGAAAAAACGTCTAGTCTGTAAAGAGAAACACAAAAACTAAAACAAAATCTGTCCTTGGAAACATTCCCGTCATATGTCTGCAAAAATTGCAGCTCATGATATAGTGGAAGTAAATCTCTGTAACGTTTGTTACCCAAACACTTTTTTTGGTTTCTTTTTCACTGTCATATTTTACAGAAGGAAAGTATTTCAGGGTATTTCAAGGTAGAATGTAATTTGCTTGAAAGACACCTGTGCTTTCTTTTAGGAAGTGGGTTATCTTGGCCCAGCAGAGAAGACAGTGTCAGAAGAATGTTTTATATTTATTTAAATCTCTATTACTTATCTACTTATGTTTCAGATTTTTAAAGCAACTTATTTCATGTATATGCCATCGCTTTCTCAAAAGGTAAAACATATATTCTTTTGTAGGGCACTTCATGTTCTGTGGATGAATAATGCCACGAAGGAACAAAGTGTTCTTAAAAAATAAAAATGCCTAGTTAAGCCCTTCAAACCACAAAGACAATATGCAAGTGCAACTTAACCCTTCAGTCTGATAACTGATACACTGTTTCCCAAAACTTTGAGGCTAGATTATGGAGTATTTTACAAAGATATTTTCTGCAGATAGTAATATAAAGCTAGGCTCTTTCTTGCTCTGCTCTCTAGAGGATGATGTCTTTACAAGAGAACCTGCAGCACACTACCTGTGATAGGTTTTTGTTTCGTTTCGTTTTGTTTTTAGGCAGGATACTCTGGAGTCCTAGCCCATATTCTGTTTATCAGAAAAGTTTTTGATGTACAAGTTCATATATGGGGCATGGCTGATTGGCCAATTTGCTTTTATCATTGTTTTTCTGCAGGTTCACTGCAGGTTCACTTGCTATGCACTTGGAGATACTTTTGCTAGAAAAATTGCTACAGAAAGCTGCGTAGGTATTATTTAATGCCAGCTCAATAATGAACAAGCATACACAGCATCCTATGTGCCATGCAAGCTACTGGAATAAAGTTTGGAAAGTGATCTTTAAATTCTGTGTCATTGTCCCGTCCTGCAAGAAGAACTCAGAAATAATTTTCTTAATCGTGTTCGCTCTGGTTAATTAATGTCATGAGGCAAATCTGACAAAGCCTATGTTTCTGTTGCAGGGTCATACTGGGAAGAGATACTTATAGGTAATATGGTGCTTTTTGAGTGACAACAAACTCCACACTGTCCATTTAAGTGTTATCATAATTGCCTCTCCAAAGGTTACTAATGCTGTTACGAAGAATTTTTTAAACTGATTTTCTGCTGTAGGCAAAATGTGTATGTGTCTTTTAATTCAGTCTGTACAACCAGGAATAAATATATATTTTATAAATATTCCAGCTCCCCAGGATGAATTAAAAGACATACATAAATATTTACCAATTTGGGCATTCAGAAGGCAATAAGAAACTGTTTTTGCTTTATCTTAGTAAATAAGTAATTCCCTCGTAGTCAACCCAATAGAGGAAAATCAAATCAGACTGGCTATATTGCCTCAAGTGTAGTTAAGTTCATCATTTTTGCTAAGGTTATAGTGGTAATGCAATATACCATGGAAGAATCTAATATTCAGCCCAGGGTGAAGATTGGGTATGCCAGAGGATTAGTGTCAGGGTGCTTTATAGAAGTGAAACTTGATGGACAGGCTGGAGACAGATCTACAGAATCTCATTAAATTGCTGAATTGTTCATTACTGAGCACTCTCACTGTAATAAAGTGCTCATTGACTTTGACAAATCCCCATCCCATGTCTTAAGGAAGAACAGCAAAGCAAGAGGTGTTGGGGAAGCTAGAGGAAATTGGCACAAAGTGGGGCAGATAATAGAAAAGCTGATGGGGGATGCTACCATTTCATTTGTCTGTCTTACCTGTGACTAGTGTGGCCTCCCGCACACACACGTGCATGCATGTTATGGCAATATGAGTTCACGATGTCCCCAAGGCACCTCTACTGGTAGGGCTCCCTTGAAGCCCTAAGCACAAATTAAAGCTTCCCTCAACAAACCCTAGGACAGGATGTCATTGTCTGCAGAGCTCAGTTATTTTTGATAGTTTAAATTCCCAATGTCCACTGGGTGATTCGATCCTAATGCACATAAAGATTAAGGTAGTTATTTTAATGCATCAAAGTACACAGAGTGATGATGCTTGAATGTGATTTAAACTGAAGGGACTGCACCTCATATCCGTCACATTTTGGATTTTTGTTAGACTATCAATTATGAATTGCCCAATTCCAGTGAATATTGTAAAATACAACCTTGAGCAAACCAAGCTTCAGAAAATTAAACAGTAACATTAATGACAATTTATTAGGATGTGGATTAGTGTAACATAATGTAGTAATTCCTTTGTATTCTTTCAGAAGGAAAAAGGTGACTTCCAAACCAGGTTAAAGTAGACAAACTTCTTAGTTCATTTCCCTTTCTACCTCTTAAAGTGTACTGAAACTCTTTGGCCTGGTGTAGGTATCTTAAATTAGTGGAGAAAATAGACTATGAATATAATTGTATATTTCTTAAATAAGCAGAAAGACAAGCCACCAGAAACCCTCTGTAGGATGGGAAATGGGAGAAACATGTTAGCTTCAATATAATGATTTTTTTTTTTTTTTTTTAACTAGGCTAAGCCAGTAACTATTATTATTAGGTGACATAGGGTTTGTTTTCATATTGATTTTTACATTTTACTATTGTGTGAGATTATGAGATATCGTTTGTGATTTGTCAGCTCGCTTAGGTGTGAGTAAATTTAAAGCAGTGACGTGGAAAAAAAATATTAAAGGAAGAAACATGGGAAAATCTTGAAGAAACTGGGGGAAAAAAGCTAATTCTTCAGTACTTTTGCTCTTTGTCATGAGCTGTGCATGCTTTTTTTCACAGGAAATGGTCATGATGAGGACATAAATGTCTAGTTTATCATGAAGTGAAAAGTGAATCTTTTCATAATTGGCCATTACTAAAAAGGCTCATTGGCTCTGCTTTAAGGAAGCAGATGAATTCTTTCCCTTGATAATTGGCAAGGTAACCAACCTTGTACAACAAAATGGGTTCTCAGAGAAATCTAGCAGGAGAGGGCTTCTTGCGGGAACCAAGCAAGTAGAAAGCAAGCCCAGGATTTAGGTAATAATAAACTCACATTAGACTTAGTTGTAATATAGAATCATAGAATCAGAGAAAAATTAAGGATGGAAAGGACCTTCAAGATCATCTGGTCCAACCATTCCCCTACCGCCAATTTCACCCACTAAACCATGTCCCTAAGCACCACGTCCAACCTTTCCTTGAACACCCCCAGGGACGGTGACTCCACCACTTCCCTGGACAACCTGTCCGAATGCCTGACCACTCTTTCTAAGAAGGAATGTGTCCTAATTGTTTTAACTGTTGAAGAGTAGTTCTCTTTGTCCAGTTCTTTGTTTTAATTGTTGAAGAGTAGGGGCATGACGTTTCCATTTTTCCACTCACCACGGACATCGCCCGACTGCCAGGACTTTTCAGCTATGATGGAGAGAGGCTTGGCAACTCCATCAGCCAGTTCCCTCAGGACCCTGGGATTCATGTCATCAGGTCCCACAGACTTGTACGTGTTTAGATTCATCAGGTGGTCTCGAATGTGCTCTTCACTTACAGTGGGTGGGACTTTGATCCTGCAGCCTCCATCTATGGATTCACGGAAATGAAAGACTTGGGAAGTCCGTCTAACAGTGCAGATGGAGGCAAAGAAGTTGCTGAGTACCTCGGCCTTCATGTCTGTCGTTACCAATTACTCAGATATAGAAACTAATATAAGAAATTAGCCACCTATAATTGCTTACACGCTACTATTTTCACCCCTCGGTCTATTTTAACAAATGTTAAAGGTGCATGGTGGCCCCTGGGGACTCCTCCTGTCACCCCAGCACAGCAGCCCAAAGGAAGCTGGGTCCTCTCTTGTGCTCTTCCTTGAGGCTCTGTGCAGAAGGGCTGCCACCTCTCGCACAAGGGCTGGCGGATGGGAAAGAAGCACTCGCAAAACCCCTGAGAATTGGCAAGAGTTCTTTATTGCTGGGTGTTTGGTGGCTCCAAGCTAATGCTTGGGATGGAGCCTGAGCAATGATGAGCAGGGAGCTCGCTGGCCCCTGCTGTGAAGCTGTTGGTGTTCTCTGATGGCACAGAGCAAAGACCTGCTGGGGTAGTCCCAGGTCTGATGTGGCCGAGGTGGACCCACTTCCATGGGTTCCTCCACCTCTTCTTGTGGACCCACCTCCATGGGCTCCACGGTGTTAGGCAGGAGGACAAGCCAGTCCTTGCCTGGGACTGCCCACACGGGATGCCTTCCATCAGGAATATTTTCAGGCCAGGGTACCGAACCAGGGGGTTGCCCAGTTCTACGTTTAGGCCCCATGCCGCTGTCCAGTTCATTTCCAGGCATGGGTTCAACGCTGCCATCTGTTTTACAGCCATGGCTGGGTCCCACGCTGCATTCTGGCCGATAGGCACGCCTCTGCTCCCCACGGCTGTCTGCCTCACGCTCCTGCCTTTGCTCCACACCACCATTGCACCCTTGGTTAGGCCCAGGCCCCTGTCGCTGTACGTTTGAGGGGCCGGCCTGTTCCCCACATTGCAGTGGTGCCAGTGATATCGCTGATACGTGTCTGTGGGCCGGGCACCAGATGTCCCCCGGGCACTGGTGTCTTTTGTGCCGGAGGTGCTGTCCCTCTGCCCATGACACATCTTCCTCTCATTAGCTGCTTCCTCACACTGCTTTGCTGTCCTCACACCGAGGCAGGCTGCCGCTTGCCTTGCTCCTTCTCTAGCCTTCTTCCTGCCGTGTACGCTGGCTCTCAGAGGACCGAGTAGCTGAGCAAGTGGTGGGCCAGCTGCAAGGGTCCTGTTTTATAGGGCCTGGGGCAAAGGTGGGGCAGCGGTGGCCACTGTGACCTCAGCAAGCCTCTGTGATGCCCAACACAGGTTGGATATTAGGTAGAACTTCTTTACTGAATGGGTTGTTAGTCACTGGAACGGGCTGCCCAGGGAAGTGGTTGAGTCACCATCCCTAGAGGTCTTTAAAAGACGTTTAGATGTAGAGCCTAGGGATATGGTTTAGTGGAGGACTTGTTAGTGTTAGGTCAGAGGTTGGACTAGGTGATCTTGGAGGTCTCTTCCAACCTAGACTATTCTGTGATTCTGTGAACACGAGTGGCCCAAAGGCAGCTGTGCTGGGAGCAGCCTGGAAGATGCCCTCACATGGAGGGAGGAGGAGGGTTAGGGGGCTGAGGGCCCCTTTTCTGGGGCTGGCTCCCCCAGGCCATTGGGCTTGCCAGAGAGAAAGGCTGCCCCATGCAATCCTGCCTCAACCCATTTTTCTTCAGATCTCCAAGGGTTAGAATCTCTTGTTAACAAAAGAAATTATGCATACTGGATTATTTAGTGTATTGTTTACATGCGTATGTAATACTTAATGAGTTCACCATTACTATAAAACTATAATCAAACTGAAAAATAATATGGTCAATATTGTCCGAATAAATGATTTAGAAGGAGGTGTGCTGAATATGGGATAGATAAGCTTCTACTGAAACAAGTTAATGATCAGAGTTGCTACTGACTAGAAACCTGATTTAGCCTTTTCATAATACCAAACACAACAGTGTGGATGGCTGATCCTCAGATCAGCTCTGATGAGAAGGACCTGGGGGTGCTGGTTGACAAGCAGCTCAATACGAGCCAGCAATGTGTACTTGCAGCCTAAAAAGCCAACCTGGCTTTTCCTGGGCTGCATCAAAAGCAGCGTGGCCAGCAAGGCAAGGGAGGTGATTCTCCTCTGCTTTTGTGAGACCCCATCTTGAGTGCTGCATTCAGCTCTGGGGGCCCCAGCACAAGAAGGTCACGCACCTATTAGACCAAGTCCAGAGGAGGACCACAAGGTTGATCAGAGGGCTGGAGCACCTCTCCTATGAAGACAGGCAGAAGGAGTTGGGGTTGCTCAGCCTTGAGAAGAGAAGGCTCCAGGGAGACCTTATAGTGGCCTTCCAGTACCTAAAGGGGGCCTGCAGGAAAGCTGGGGAGGGACTCTTTGTCAGGGGGTGTAATGAAAAGTGAGTAAAGCCATTAAACGGGGGAATGGCTTTAAACTAAAAAAAAAAAAAAAAAAAAAAAAAGGTTTAGATTAGATATTGGGAAGAAGTTCTTCACTCTGAGGCTGGTGAGACTCTGGCACAGGTTGCCCAGAGAAGCTGTGGATGCCCCATCCCTGGAGGCCAGGCTGGATGGGGCTATGAGCAATCTGGTCTGGTGGGAGGTGTCTCTGCCCATGGCAGCGGGACTGGAACTAGATGATCTTTAAGGTCCCTTCCAACCCAAACCATTCTGTGATTCTATGGTTGCTGCCTCAAGCGCAGAAGTCCATCCAGGACAGGAATACACGTCACTGCTAGCTTTACCTGATCTTTATGCTTACACACTATGCAGTCACATACTTTGATGGCCCCTGTCCACTGCTGCCAGCGTCATCGTGATCCTAAAAGAGGAACTAGACATAACTGGTTGTAAACTGGCTGTACTGTTTTGTGAATAAGCTTTCCAGATGCACACAATTCAGTGATCGATCATACAGAGTGCCAATACAGATGTTGAGGGTTAAACAGTCTCCAGTCTGCTGTACTGGACTACTTTTTGTCATTTATTGAAGATTTAGGAATATATTGTGCTTCCACATACTAGCCAAAAAGTCCTCTGAAGAAAGTGAAAAAAGCAGTTTTTATAAATTAACTTAAAACTCAAAATATATAAGTACCAGTTGCATTCATATAAACTGCACTGTACAATATTTTCCTATTTATTTTAATCTCCATCATGTATACATAGAATATCCCAATTTGGAAGGGACCAACAGGGACCATCCAAAATATGGGTATTTTCAATTCCTATATTAAAAATTCCAAAAACTTTAAAGTTCAGTACTTTACAATTTTGTCTTGAATGAAAGTGAAACCAATGCCTACAGAAAATGTAATTTTCATTACTATACCATTCGAAAGTAGAGTAAGTCTGCATTTTCCACAGAAGGTGTTTTACCAAATGAAACAGTTCACACTGTAGGAGAAAATATTAACTTTATTAAAAGAACACAAGTCACCAATGATGAGTAGGAATTTTAATGAAGATCATGTGGCTCTATGATAAATGTGACTGTCTCAAGAGCAAGTTTTCTGTATGTAAAATCTTTATTGTTATGTCTTGTCACATTCATGATTAAAAACTTCAGTGTCATAAGGCCTAAGTGCTCATATGTTAAGGATCAAGCTAATAGTTAGACATATCTACTGGATCATTCAGTCTCCCAGCAGGATATTGGCAGGGGGGTTGGACTAGATTACCTCCAGGGGTCCCTTCCAACCTCAGCCATTCTGTGACTGGTCAGATAATGCTTTATTAAACACTGCACTTGATCCAAGGTGATTTCTTGATGTCTAAGCAAAGAGTCTTAACATGGCATCAGTATAGATTAGGTTATTCCTCCCCTGCTGCTGGTTAACTAAGTTGTTGAAAGAGATATATTTTTAAACAGTTAACTTTAAAAATAGATCAACTTTAGTGTTCACCAGTGCTTTCGATGTTAGGATTAGGAAGTTTGAGATGGGGTTTTATTTTGCCACATAACTCGTTTTCTTGATTATCAACTGATAAGCAAGTAGTCTAGGAACAATGGGCAGAAAAAACTCTGCAAGCAGTTTATTCAGCTAGAAAGTATGACTCAGCTGTGCTGGGTCTTTTCCAGGGCTAGGCTCCCAAGGCATTCCAGGCCTGTTAACTTGTGTGCAACTTGTGAACTTGTATTCATGAAGCGAATTATCCACATGGGAAAGTGTAGCACTAGTTACTCCTTCATTGCTATAAATGGGAAGTGCAAAAGCAATATTTGGTTTCCATATTAAAGAAGCATCATTTCTTGAATATATAGAAAAATAAAAGACAGACTACAGTGCCATAGGTCAATAAGAGTTGTTAAGTGCCTGTTTTATAAAAATGTATAAATCCAACTTTTTCACTACACACCTATTCATCCTCTTCTTCAGAAGGGTTAAGTGCCCAATTTTTAACTGCCTTTTCTTGCACTTCAGCTCCATTTTGAATCTCGTGGTGCGACTTGTGGAGGGCCAAGGATATTCTCCTGCAGGAATCCCGCAGGGTTCAGTGCTGTTAGAACTTCTGCTGTGCACACATTATGGCAGGCTGTTACGATGGAAGAGTTCCCTGTCAAAGACAGGCCCTCTGACATCTTCCATCCATCTCCAGTGATGCCCGCAGTTTCCTACGCAGAACAGCAGTGACTAGAAGTGGGTTACCATGTTCCAGCACAAACTTGCCATTCCATCAGTGCAGTACTTCAGGTTTTTTGCACTGTCAATCATTTGATTCTACTGAGCAATTTTTAATACGGAGAGAGCAAAATTTGTGTTTCTCAGTGGTATATGTATGTTGTGACAAAATGTGGACTAAGTGCCTTGCTAAATGGGGACATAAGTTTTACTGCAAAACAAGTAATGATACGAAATAGCAAGCAAAGGAGAGCATTTCAGTAATCAAGGTTGTGTTTAAACAGTGCATTAGCCTTTCACTGTTCAAGAAATAAGCTTAAGTGCTCTCTTGGGCAATAAGTAAAATCATGTCTGGTGGTCTAATGCTCATCCCTGGTGAGTATTTAGCCTAAGTAGAAAACCACCACACTAAAACGTGGCTGTCAGCCTCTCATCATGAGAAGCAGAGAGAAAAAAGGAGTTTGATGCATATCAAGGCCAAGGTGAATTGATAAAGCTACATGGGAAAATTAGCATATTTCTTGTGCATATTTTGCTGTGTTTTCAACCCCTTTTTAATTCACTTTTCATGAGCAGTCTACATGAAAGTGCCAAAGAGTCGCTCGTGAATCACAGTGTCCACTGTGCTGGATCTGTGATGGTTGCGCTGTGTATCATGGCTAGCTGCAAGCAAGATTATGTTAATAAAACATAAAAGAAAAATAGTGTGAAAACAGAACCTGTGATAGGATGTAGGTTTCATTTTCATAAGGCTTATCAAAATAAGACGTACCTCCCCTGAACTGACTGTAATGGTAATACTCCTTGCAGTCCCTCCAGACTGCTTGGGTGGGATTCGTTTTTGTCAACATAGGTATGTGCAGCATTTTTGGTAGGATGTCCCTGACATGTAGGGCAAGCTGGCAGCTGTGGCACAGGATCTGTGGCACAGATCAAGGTGATCTGTGCCACCTGGAGCTGGAGACTGGGCAGGATATGTACCTGCTGCAGTGGATTGAGGCAGTAGATGTAGGCAGCTGAATTTCATGCCGTGATCTGCTGGTGTGCTCAGGTCACACATGTTTTTCACGATAGTTTTTGCATCATTCATAATAGTATTGCCATTTTGGCTTATGGTGGAAATGAGTGCTACCCCTGTTTGTGCTCTCCCCTTAGTTTATGAAACACCTTCCCCCCTTTTTCTTCCTTAGTTTAAATCTAGCTTTCTCATAATCTGGTACTTTCCATAAAGTTTTGTGAACTTCATGTATTCCTTTGGTCTGAACTTCTAAAAGTTTCTGCGTGTTATTTCTTCAATATTGGCTAATCTGATTCCTGTTTTTGTTTGTTTGTTTGTTTTTTATAAACAATGGCAGTACTGAATGGAATTCTTTGTATTAAAAATAATGTTATATTAGGAGCAACTGTGTATTCTCCTACTTTTTCTTTTTGTTGCATGTCAGTTCCTATCAGAAAACTTGATTATTTTGCTGCCACTGCTGTGAGCAATAGAGGAATTACTGGAGGGCATTACTTTTGCCTAAGTGTCCTACAGTAACATTGTCTCACCTTATTTATCCCAGATTAACTTCAGAAAAGCATAGAGCATCACACCGGTATTTAGGAGGGCTGCTGTGCCCACAGCTCTTGAATTTAGGTCACTTCTTCAGCTAAGCAATGGATGTGTGTTTTGATTTAGAAAGCCAAAAAGAGGACACCAAGGTGTGCACACAGCAAGACAGCTTCTGTGATACTGCATTCTGCATTTGAATTAGTCTGTTATGGTGGGTTTTGTGTTGACTGCTCTGCTCTTTGTGGCATTGGCCTGTTAGAGATTAACTGAGGTATAATTGTAAAATTGTATAATACACAGATATGTGGTTACATGATAGAAAGTTGTATAGCTCATAGCGTTGTGAAAGCCAGACATGGTTGGAAATACTCATTACTTTCATTTTTAAGGTGAAGAACAGCATAAATAAAGTCTAAAACTCACAAATGATCAAATGAGACAGTCCAGTGCTACTATCTTAGTTAACATCTTACCTTCAGATATGAATGCCAGTAATTTCTTCCCTTTCAAAATCCTAGTAAAGCTGTTTAATACTGTTTCTGATGGGTTTAAGCTTGTTGAAAATGATAGAAAATGAGAAGCTCTTTTGAGAATTCCCAGCTCTGCATTTCAGTTTTACTTTGAGAGCTGGTAGAAGCATTGCCTCTATTTGTACCTTGAAACCAAAGAAGATGGAGAAAGAAAATTAAACTCCAGGTTGGCTAAAACCATATAAATTTTATGATGTTCACCTTTCAGCAGTTGCAGTTGTTTCATTTTGCTTCAGATAAAATTTGATTTTTAATAATAAATTAATGTTTGTTTTAATCTTGCAGGAAGTAAACTCTGACATTCCCAATTCATGGGAATACATTCAAGATCTTAAAGCCTTGTTTGCAAATGTGTTCAAGTATTTAAGTCACTTTTAAAAATAAATTACATTCTTGGGACAATTAGTTGATTTTGAAAAAACTCATTGCTTAATAATAATGAGTCCGGCAGTAATCTGAAGCCCATCATATGGGGATTAAAGACTAAACAGTGGCCTCGTACAGAAAGGAAGCCTACAGGAAAGCTGGGGAGGAACTCTTTATCAGGGAATGTAGTGATAGGACAAGAAGAAATGGCTTTAAGCTAAAAGAGGATAGTTTTAGGTTAGATATGAAGAAGAAATCCTTCACTCAGAGGGTGGTGAGGCACTGGCACAGGTTGCCCAGAGAAGCTGTGGATGCCCCCTCCCTGGAAGTGTTCAAGGCCAGGTTGGATGGGGCTTGGAGCAATCTGATCTAGTGGGAGGTGTCCCTGCCCATGGCAGGGGGGTGGAACTGGTTGGTCTTGAAGGTCCCCTCCAACCCAAACCATTCGATGGATCTAAATCAGAATCATTTTTATTTTTGTATTTAAAAAAAAGCAGCAGGGGAACAAATTCCTAAGTGGAAAATCAGCTGAAATAAATACCAAAATAGATATGTATTTACTGTCGTCGTGCTAAATCAAGTTCTTAGTGGAATTTGAAGAAAGCAGAAGTAAATTTTCTGCTCACAGGAAAAGGCTTAAATATTCCCACAGTTAATATTAGTGGTCCTGTCCAAGTTTCAGCAGTGCTTCAGAGTTGAAGAATTGAGTTTACAAATTTGTGACATGCAGTTCAGTGGCTGGTGTTTGATGATTGCATGAGTGAAGTGGAAGCAGGGGGAACTCAGACAGCACTTGGCTATGAGACCCAGGTAAGGGTAAACTGATGTTGTCATTGTCAGAGGGCTTAGTTCATTAAAATAATAAAGAAGAACAAAACAGAAATAAATTTATTCTTGCAGTGAAGATGCTGGTGATACCACTGTTAATACCTGGTGATTTCACTTGGAAAAATTGACCTCAGTGATTTTGTAGTAACATGGCATGTTGAGAGCATACCTATATATATAAATGGACTAAGAGTATTTACTTTGATGTGCATTTTTGTGTGACCTAAGATATTAATGACATATAAGTCCTATATAGCTATTGTCAAGATTATTATAGAAAATGATAAATTTTTATGTGATTTGTTGGATTTGCCTATTAAACTCATATAAAATTATACCCTAACAATAGGGAAGGAAGGAATAGGAATCTTTTGACATTCAAGAACCATTTAGACTAATTTTCACAGAGCTGTGCTGCATATTTTATAGAATTTTGTCTATTTTGTGCCTATTTAGTTTTCTAACAATTTTTACTGATGAAAGCTTGTAGATTCCTGTATCCTTAGAGAGCCACTGTACTTTAAAAGTATATTTCAAGGGAAAAAATAGAAAGAGGAATAGCAATAAAAACACTGTGTATCGTATGGTGAGAGATTGTCCCTTCCAGTTACAATTATGTACCAGCAACTTATTTTAATGCTAAGCGTGGCTGTGTAAAGTTTCAGTGCATTTGATGTCAGCCTGAATGTTTCCTCTAAAAATAAAGGTGAACAGTTCTAGATTTTGAAATGATGGCTGCTGAGTTGGGGGTGGGTTCTTCTTCCACCTCCCATGCACACTTTCCGTAACCTGTTTGAGAAAAGAGAAACCATTGTTATGTAAGTTGGCCTAATGCTATCATAAACTTTGATCTCCTCAAACTAAAAAACAAATCACAGTTAAGGGTCCTAGTTAGATAGCTCAGTTCACAAAGAGATAAGCTTCTGTTCACTGCAACTTTAAAACAAGCAAAACAACAACAATAAAAAAATAGATAAATTCAACTAGCAATGTGATTTTTACTATTATGACGAATAATAGAGGGGCTGAACTGGAGTGTTCTATGATAAGTTAGAAAATGGATGGAAAAGAGTTGTTAGAGCTTCTCTTCTCAGAGCTTCTTGTCATTTAATATAGTTCAGAGAGGCAGATCTACTAGGATCCATAGGAACCTGTTAAACTGTATTTTAGGAATGCTTATGATGGTGGTTGGAGGGTTGCTCCCCTTCTCTAAGTCACCGTATGGCTGGACCTGTGTGCAAGGAAGAAGCAAGGTTACATCCAGATGCCAGTTTGGGGATTGGGTTTTATTGTTTTGCTTTGCACTGGTTAAACTGTCACCCCCCATGCTCCTTTCGGATGATCCTGTTAAAAACAGAAGTTACTTTAATTGAAGCAGTAAGTAGAGCCCTTCCAGTGCGATCTGTCCCAGCTCATTTATTTTTTTGTGTGTGCACTTCCAGCTCTGATATTCCTTGCAGGGCACAGGTTGTCAATAGTGGGGTATCCATGAAGGCTGTTGCAACAGGGGCTCCACACTAGTTCATATTTGTTTTAAACGTACAGTTGTATGTATGGAGTGTCATTGCTTGAGGTTGCATTGGGCCTTGCTTGTTCCCTCCATCAAAGCAGAAGAATGAGTTAGGTGTAAGAAGCACGTTTTTAGGTCTGCCTTTGTATAGAAGCTCCAAATGACCATAAAGGAAGCTACTCTACGGTTTGAGGACTTGATTGCACAGGAATGCAATTCTCTGGAAGTGCAATGTAAGATAATTTTGTCTTTGCTGCTCTAAGTTGGGAAAGAATACAGTGTTTTGCAGTCAGTATGGAGATGTGCTTTTCAGCTTCAAAATTTCTTAAACACTTTTGTCAGATGATACTTAGGGACCTAGTATGTCTTCTGTTTCAGGTACCCACATCTCACCAGGCTTCATTCTGTGCCATGAAGCACAAAATCTCCACAGGATTTTGATAGCGGAGACAAGAGACTCAGTTGTGTACAGGTTGAAGGGACAGAAGATATTGATTAAGTGTCAACTGTGCCATTGCTGTCTTCTGTCATATCACTTAATTTTTCTCTCTCTTAGTTCCCATGTCTAGAAAGTGGTTGAAATGTACACTTCTCACAGAGAAACTTGAGTTTTAGAGCTTATAAATTGCTTTGAGATACTTGGAAGGAAAGTGCTATATAATTTTGAAGTTCAGATTCCCCAGAAGGTGTAAAATGGCAAACTTCCATGAGCTGTGATAATTTACAACAGCTGAGAGTTTACCTTCTGTCCCTACCTTACTTCACTTCATGCTTGAGTAGATGAAAAGTTTAGTTTTTCTGTTTTAGCAACTTATTGGTTTAATACATGATGAATTACCATATATAATATTATTTATTAATGTAGTCCAGTTAGACTTTTATGAAGCTGATTTTTGATCATAGCTGTTTTATCACAAGTCTAAAGAGCTGAAATATTTTTATTGAGGTTAGTCAATGTCTTCTAGGTAGGTATCTGTCAAGTCTCATTTCCATTAACAATTAGGAATAGTAGCAAAATAGCAGGCAATAAAATGTTTGGAAGAAGTGAATACAGTTTTGAAAAGTATACTTTCAATTCCTAACCTTCTATAAAAATGACATTTTTTTCCTATGTATTTCTATAAAATTCCTGTAAAATGAATCTACCACTTCCTCTCTTACAATGTTTTTCATAAGTAATAGCCCTTTTGGGAAGGCTAGTATCATTATCTTGTACTTGGGAGGATGAAAGCTCACATTCTAGAGTTCATCTTTGGGATGAAGAATTCCTCCTCTCTTCATAAGTTTGTTTTCTGGAGGTATTTATTTTTTAAAAAAGATACAGCTGTTAAAATTGCTACTAATGAAGCTGTTTGACTAAGAAGTCTGCCAAAGTCTTGTAGGTTTTTTGTCCTCCTTGTACTTGTTGAGGACTGTGGAGGACAATGTATTTGTCTAGCAGACCTGTGAGGAAATTGGGCAACTGGTGATTGATGCATCATAGCTGATATGCTTTAAGATGATAGATTGTTCCAGTACGTGGAGAAACATTTTCTTCAGAGTCTTCCCTTCACTCCATCTAAGAGAGTGGTGGCAGCTTCCCAAACTTTTATTTCCCATCTCCATTAACATGTTAGGATTGTTCTGGGGTCATTCCCAGGAGTTCATTGAATCTATGTATGTATTGTCAATAGCGTCTTTAGACTTGGAAAAGGTTGGGCTTTTAATATTTGAAATGGAAATAAAGGTGGAACTCAGCTGTCAGCTGAGTGCAAGGACTGAAGGACTGAGGGGAAGTACCAAGCCATTGCAGACTGGGCAACTTTTGCTGTGCTTCCTTTATCTAGGATTTGGAGCTAATGGATCTTATTTGGGCTGAGTTTGGAGCCTCAATGCTATCTGAGGGTGGTAAGAATTCCCTCACCGTAAAATAGAAAAAGCACCTACGTTCCACAGCATTATGTGCAGACTGTACCTTGACAGTGGACAGAGCTGGCTGAGAGGAAGATGCAGGCAATCTACAGAAGTGGGATGTGCGATAACTTGAAAATACCAGCTGATTACTTAGCTTGATATTTAAAATCAATTTGCATCCCCTTTTCTTTCCAGAAAACCTGGTCCTGTGAATTTAGTTACATCATGAGTAGACTTCAATAAACTGAAGTGAAACAAGAACAAGTGAAAGCAGCATCCTCTGTGTCTGCAAGGATGTGCAAACTTCTTCGTTTTAGGGCACCTGTCTGTGTTTTCCGTCTAGATAAATGTTCTGCTTACAGCCCTGAGCTTTTAAGGAATTAAAATTTCCATTCTGTACTGCGAGGAAATGATACAAGAATCAAAATTTCTTAGAAAGCCTTTGGTGTTCAGTCTTCTCTATCCTCAGAAGCCTTTGGGAGTCAGTCTTCTCTACCCACTCCCCATTCAAATTAACCTGCTTCTGAGCTGCTTTTTTTGTCATGGTATGCTGACCTGAGCACTGGTGTGCACTTTGTGATGCCTGACAGACTAGGTCACATATGATCAGAGAACAACAGATTTACTGCTCATCACTTGCAATAGTTGCTTCCTGCAGAGGTACAAAGAGGTTCTTTTGATTTACAGTGCCTTCCTGACATAGCTACTGGGAGGATGGGACAGCACATGGCTGGAGATGGGTGAGGCCAGGAGTGGAAGTGGACTGTAGCTGAGGAGATGCAGGAAACTCAAGTCTTCCATTCTTTTCAAATTTTGGCACAGCAGCCCCATTTTTCAATTTTTCTTTTCATTTGTGAGGCACTCTGATTCTGTGCTAATGGGTAAGGTAAGTGTGAGATAGATTCCTTGCCCATCCTTTAGAATGTGGGAATGAACAACCCACCAGAAAACTAAATATTGATGCTGTCTGTTGCATCTGATAATTGGTCTCTGCTTTCATCTCCAAACAATCCTTTGCTTGTATTCCCTTATTCGTTGTAAGAGGAAAAGTATTATTAATGCAATGTTCTTTTTTTTTTTTTTCTTCTCTGTGTGTGTATGAGCAAGAACATGCTGCAATAAATAGATTGGCCAAGAGATCCTTGCCCATTTTTTTAATCTTCTCTTAACATGAAGAATATGAGCACTGATAAATTGTTCTGCTAATCAAACAGCACTGAAAGGTTAGGTCATTGGAAGTCTTTAGTCATTTTGTGCTTTTCAAGAGTGAATTTGTTAAAATTATGCTGAATACCCACTTAAAGCCTCAGCTGAAAACCCTACCTGTGTTTTATAACTCTGCACTGTCAGAACTCATAATAAGTCAAACATTCTTTCAGAGGTACTCATAAGGGAGAAAAAACCCTGTAAATTTAAGAGTAATTTCAGATTGTAAATGAAAAAGAGAGGCACGACTGTTCATTTGCACCAATCATGCCTTCCTTTCATCTGCTCTGATTAGGCCTGGTGCGGTTTCATCAAACTACTCCATCACTGAGCTGTCACTCCAGTCGTCTGTTGATTGAAAACAATCAGGGCTCTGATGGCACAATTATTCTGACCCTTTAACTAGAGGCTGCTGTGATAATGAAAGGTTGATTATGATAGTTTGTGCCTCTTTCAGTTTGCCAAGAAGGTTAATTTGGGCATCAGACGGATGTTTAATGGGCGCTTGCTGGCTACACTGAGGTAAATGAGAACGTGCAGTCTTCGATATTGCACGGATATAGTTTGGCTGTCAATCATTGTCATTTTGAGTTTGTGCCTCACACTCTGGAAATCACATTTTATTTTTTCCTTGGGATTTAATTTATTCTGTGCCCTGAGGAAGTTCTTTCGCTCTGTGACCTTCACAGTAGCTTTCTCTGTCTTTTTTCCCTTCCCTCAAATGGAGCCCAAAGGCATAATACATCTAGAGGAACATTTTTCTTTCATTTTTTTTGCATTAGAAAAAAAAAAAAGGAAGGAAAATTTTAAATCCCTGTTTATCAACTAACCCCGAACAGAGTAAATGTTTTAATTCTGATTGTAAAATCGGAATGTGCAAATGAAAGCTTGCCTGCTTGCTAATGCAGCGCCACACCGGGGGCTGCTTACATACACACACATTTGTAAAACTGACAAACAGGTAATTTTAAAACGGCGCTGTGTAAAGAGGGTGGGGGATGGCACAGCATTATTTTCACAGACTACACACGTATGCCTCAGCCTAGCACCTTGTAAAGACGGTCTCAGTCGGTGTAATACAACTTCTTGAGTTGGAAAGTCTCTCTTCAGGGTTCAGGGGCAAAAGACATATCATTGCTGATTCAGAGATTATTAATATTTACTGGATTCAGACTGAGAGAATTCTATGCATAATTTTGTAGTTGTTTGGCTCAAGGTGCAAAGAAATGCAAATACCTCATAATTTTGATTGTTCTACATGCAGCTCATTACAGTCTTATTTTTATGCACATTCTTAATTTGAAATAAAAAGAAAAGATTTGTATCTCTAAGGCCCTGTGACATCTAGGTCTGAGTCCTTCATTTTCCATACTGACAAATGTAAAGTACTGCCTGGTTGATACAGCTGCTGTGCCAGGTAGTTACTTACTAACTTACATGCTAGATTTCTAAAAATGTTTGTGTGTAATCTGTGGCTTTGAAAAACTGTGGGCGTTTTTGGTTTTCCCCAGAAACAACTCTTCCCCCATTTGTTTTTAAGTTATATACAGTCCAATTTAGCTCACCTTAACTAAAATATTTAAATCGATATCCCAAACTTTCTGGGCTTTCTGCTCTATAGTCTCTGGAGAGAGAGGAGGACTGAGAGGTCCAAATTCAGGCCCCTTGGAAATCCTTGTCCATTTTAAAACATGGAAGTTCTTCCAGAGCCTTCAGTGAACTTTGTTTCAGAGCTTTAGTAAAAATTTTGGTTTATCCATAGGTTCTGCTCCTGTAGATTCAAATCTCCTTGAGATTTGAAGAGCCAGGGGACTGCTGACAATAGCCACTGAGAGAGCCGATATTGAGAGATGGTTTTGAGACAAGAGGTTCCTGTCTGGAAAGTTGGAGACTTGGTGAAATAGGTAAACTTCAAGGAGAGGCCAAATCATGTTCAAATTTATAATCAAAACTTGTGTTTTAAGAACATATAAAGCAATACGGTGTAAGCTGAAAACAAATGCTGAACTAGTAAACACCCAATTCTGCTTTTTGAAGTTCCCCAGCTCCCTTAAGTGATTGTTGTAGTAGCTTTATTGCTTTCATGACTGGTTTTGACAGGAGCTGATCTATAGGACTATCCAGTGTACTAATGGAACAAATATATGAATTTGATTTTTCTAGCCTAATTTTTTTCTTATCTTAAGCAATACAAAGACAGCTTAGGTGATATTGCTTCCTTCCTCCCTTCCTCCCTTCCTCCCTTCCTTCTCTTCCTGCTTCTTTCCTTCCTTTCTTCCTTCCCTCCCTTCCTCCCTCCCTCCTTCCTTCTTTAGTATTTCTATTTATTTGTTGTTCCTAAAAACAAACAAACAAACAAACACAAAACCCACTCCTTTCTTCCACCGTTATCACTTCTTTGCTTCATCTCAATTATTAGAGACCTTAGAGAGTATAAACTAGCATAATTCCTTTGCGGTCTGTGGGTCTGTGACATGAATACACCAACTAAAGATCAGACGAAGATGACTTTAATGGAGTTCCCGTGGCCCCTGCCCCTTGCAGAGTCCAAGGAGTATTCACTCTGGAGACATAAACTCTCCGTGTTGCTGACATTGTAACTTAAAGTAGTTTCCAAATGAGTTTATGTCTAACAAGTGTATCAAACTTTTGCACTGTGGCTTGGTTTTTCTGGTTAGTGAGAATGATCCTAGGGATATGCTGAACAGGCAAGGCGAGGTTCCAGTTGGTGGCCCAATAGACCTGATAACTGTTACAGGCCTATCTTAAGCAGGAGTGAAACTCTTAATTCAGCTTTAACCTCCAATGCCCAAATACCTTTTCCAGCTGTGGTACTCATGTGCTGCATACAACATTAATAGCAGGGAGGGAAGAGCTGCGTTCCTAGGCTGTGTGAGTCAGGCTGTTGAAGCATTGTGCTGAAGCAGAAGCTGCCATTGTACAGACAATGAAAACACAATCCAACCTGCAGGTGTGTTTAGATGTACACTTCAACTGTGCCGCAGCCTATTTTCCATTTGTTTTCTGAAGTTCTGAGAATGTAGTCCATTGCTAAATCAAGTAATGTAACCTTGGAGAAGACAGACTCTTTGGGTTAAGGCTTCAGAATAAGAGAATTAATCTGGCTTGAAAATCACTGTTCTTCTGAGGGTCTACTTTTGTCATTTACATAGTTCAGAAGATGAATATGGCGAAATATATTATTTATTAAAGTTGATATAGGTAGCTTCTTTTTCACACACATTCATACATTAAAATTAATAGGAAAAGAAGCTTCTAGCGGTTTAAACAGAATGTGCCTATATGACACTAGGAGTAGGAGTCTTCCCTTAGTTTTGTAAATTATTTAGCAGTGATACAAATATTTTAAAACTCACAATTGTAGACAGTCTCTTTGTTTTTGCTTGCTCGCCTGTTTGTGTTTTAAACACAGTTATGATTTCAGGTGCTGTCAGTATCTCCTTAGAGACATCTGCTTGTCTCTCCTTGCAGTGTCATACAGTGTATAATGGCTTTGAGTTTATTTTGCCAATTCTGATTGTAGTTGCTAATCACTGCTGCCGGAGGGGGTAAAAAGGTACTGTAATTGGTGCATAGATGGGGTAAATTTTGGAGTTTCTATGAAGGCACCAGGCTTCTAAGTATGGATTAAACAAAAGCTGAGTAAAGGTGATGTAACTTGCACTGATAAATACACAGACGTTCACTGATATATTACAAGTTTCCGCTTCCACCATATGTACATGAGAGTTATATTTGCCTCCTTTAATGCTAAAGGAAATTTAGAACTGTTTTGCAGTCCGTCAGTGACTATTTCTACTACACCCCAAAAAAAATTGTTAGGGAACTTAATTTTCTTTCTTTTTAACTTCTCCCCCTCCAGCCTTCCAATAGCTGCCAAACCATCTGCTGACTAGAACAGCAGTTCACCTCCCAGATAACTCGATTTTCTTCCATGCCTCCATGGTGTCAGACACCACGTTCTGCTAGAGAGCACCATAACAATGCATGTTGCATCAGAAATGTGTAAGTCTAAGGCTCAGTTGGTGAGTGCCCCGAATGCCACTGAACCTGTCCCATAGCCCTTTGTCACAGTTTAGGAAATGGACATGAAGTCTATGAATATACATATAAATACCTGCATTTGTCAGGTATTTCATCCCCAGCCATATCATTTTTAAGGAGTATCCCAACATGAATTTACGGCATTTAAATTCAAGTAACAGTCATTGTTTTCAATAGCAGGACAAGGAGATGAAAACAATATAGCTTTTAGCTTGCATCACCTTTTCTCTGCCTTTGAGTACCAAAGATTAGGTGTGGGTCCCATAGGATACTGTAGTCAAATTGTATTGAGCAGTAGCTTGAATTGATGTGGATGGGAGAATTTGAAGACATCGTGATTCCCAGATCTTAGTGGCTTTTCTAAGAGCCAGTGGAGTTTCTTTGCTGATTTTCAAATGCCTGCAGACCATCCAGCTGATCTAGTGATGTGCCTGGGTTCTGAACCCTGCCTCCTAAATTAGCACAGTAAGATGCAGTGATCTTCTACAAACTAACCTCAGACCTGCTAAGTCTGGTTACAGCCAGTAGCTCCTATACAGAAGACCTTATTCCTCCTGTTGCTGTTGCAGTTGCTCATTAGAAAGGAAACATGGAAGTAATGTAGACCAAAGATACCTTTAGGTGCTGCATTTAGAGGATCCCAAGGAAGTTGCAATAGATTGAATTTAGCAAGATTTAAAAGTTTTCATAAATGAAGAGAAAGATGCAGGACAGATGGCTGGGGATGAAATAGTGTAGGAAAAGATGGAGAAAGTCTTGGTTCAAGGTGGGAATAGATTGTACATCTCCAGTGAGTGCCAACAGAATATTTGTGTCACTTTATGCCATCGCTATGGTGGTTTAGAAATTTGTGATTTTAGTGAAATGTTAAGCATTACTGATTTCAGTGAAGCTTTTTTTTTATTTTTTTTTTACAACTACTCCAGGAATACTTTCAGTACAGATCAAACTCAGTGTGAACCAGGTTGCTTTTGCCAAACTTGATGCAGCAGCAGAGAAAATGTATTGCAGTGGAGATGTCCATCCCTTCTGCTGCAGGTCTTCACACATCCCATATGTACAAATGAATGCAGATAGTGAAAGGTATGAATGTATGTAGTGTTGTTTTTCTGTTTATATAGTAGTTACTGGAGGGGACAAGAGGTGGGGATGAGAAGAAAGGAAAGAAGAAGCATGAAGTTTTAAGATATTAGCAGGCATTAATGTTAAACTTCCTTTAAAAGCCTTGTGGTTACCAGGACCTTATTTTCCTCAGCATATGTCTTTTATGTCTGATGTCAGACATATGATGAGCATATGTCTGATGGAGTACAGAAACAACAATAAATTTGATACACCATGATAAAATGAAAGACAGGAGTCTTTCTTTCCAGCTGTTTAATGTGACATTCCTGTCATTCCATTACAGGACAGTGAGTTTTAGATTAAACTCTTGTTATTGCATGAACAGTTGGAAACTCAAGAGTTCTTTGTCAGGATGATAGGAAGTATCAAGTAGAGGAGCCTGTCCTCATACAGAACTATTTAATGTCTTTATTAATGACTTGGATGATGTAGTAATATGTTTTTTTTATGTTTTCAGACAATCAGAGGGTGGAATGGTCTTCAAGCGCTTTTGAAAATAAAATTAGGATTGAAAATGATCTTGACAGATTGGAGCAGTGCCCTGAAGTAAACAGTAGAGTTCAGTAGTGACAGAGAAAGCATGACACTTTGTGGAAGTTCTGCAGAAAAAGAGGTGGGAATAGGTGTAGGTCATAATCTTAAACATGAAACAGCAATATCATAGTATGTTAACAGTCTCATGTAGGGATATACAAACAAGAATGAAATAGACTGTTACGATCAAAATGATCTTCCTGATCTATTCACTACTACTGCAGCCCTAAGAGGAAGATTTTACCAAGTTTTAGGTAGCAAACTTTTTCATTCAGAGAAGAGGAAACTTTAACACACATCTTCAAATGCAATGAAGATGGAGGAGACGAGACAGGTAGCAGACTGTTTTTCATCCTGGACAGGTGGGATCATCAAATTCAAGTGTTGGACTGGTGGTTCCTTGGCTTGGGGTTATAAACCTTAAGGTGGAAAATGGATCAAGTGAGTGGAGAGGTTTAGAGCTCCAGCACAGGTAAAAGGAAAATCTGTTGAAGAGGATACCTGTGCATGGGGACAGTTTTCCTGAGAAAGTTAGGGTGTCTTCGACAATGGAGATTTTCAAGAAAAACTTATACCTTTCCTGAAATGGCTTAGGCCATTCCTGGCCTCTTTTCAGACTTGGTTGGATTCAGTATGCTTTACGTAATTTAAGTCTATGTTTATTTTTGGCTGTTGATACCAATTGCAATTGCTGAAGCCATTTCAGAGACCTCCTCTCTCCTCTTTCTCTTAATCCTGAACCAGCAGAACCTCTTCTCTGCATCTTTCTTCTTTGCCTTTAATTTCTGGTCCCCTGACACTTCTCTTCATTTTATGAATAATGTAAATGAAGAAGGGAGAAAAATTTAAGCATTCATTATGTATTTTGTATATTCCTTCAATATTTTGTCATAAGTAGAATAAAAGGTGGAAGGGAGAAAGGATTTTTTTTTTTTTAATCATCTAACCAGATTCTTGCTTTTCCTTCTAGTGGACCCGTGGTCTCCAATGATTGCATAGTCCCAATATTTGTACTACTGCTCTCCAGCAGCTTAATTCCTGGATTTTGTTCTCCTATAGCATACCTGTTTTCACAGCAGGAGTATTGCATAGCAGTATTACAATCTGATAATGTGGAAATTCGGGGGGGGGGGGGGGGGGGGCGGGGAAGGTGCAATAGAGTGCTTTGAGGTATATTATAGATGGAGTTTTAGTATGTATGTTTTATGTTGAGTCACATGCATTCATGACTATTTCTCATATTGACTTATATTGCTCTTGAGGCAGGTATGTGATTCTTCCAGGAATACAAACACAATTTTTCAAAAGACCAAACTTTGACAGAATTGTACACAAATAATTGGTGTTTTGTTTTTCCCTTCCTCCCCCCCACTTCTAGCTGGCTGTGAGGTGGTTGGAGCACAATTGCCGCTACCAGTACATGGATGAGCTTCTCCAGTATGTCCGCTTTGGCCTTATGGACGTGGATACTCTGCATACTGTAGCTCTTTCTCATCCCCTTGTCCAAGCCAGTGAAACTGCAACAGCACTTGTTAACGAGGCCTTGGCTTACCACCAGAGCATCTATGCACAGCCGGTTTGGCAAACCAGAAGGACAAAACCTCGCTTCCAGTCAGACACTCTTTATATTATTGGTGGGAAAAAGCGTGAAGTCTGTAAAGTGAAGGAGTTGCGATACTTCAACCCGGTAGATCAAGAGAACGTTCACATCGCGGGGATCGCAAACTGGAGCGAGCTAGCACCCATGCCAGTAGGGAGAAGTCACCACTGCGTGGCTGTCATGGGAGACTTTCTTTTTGTAGCTGGTGGAGAGGCCGAGCACTCCACAGGCCGTACCTGTGCGGTGAGAACTGCCTGCCGCTACGACCCCCGCACCAACTCGTGGGCTGAGATAGCTCCAATGAAGAACTGTCGGGAGCACTTTGTGCTAGGAGCGGTGGACGAATACCTCTATGCGGTAGGGGGCAGAAATGAGTTGCGCCAAGTTCTGCCTACCGTGGAGTGCTACTGCCCCAAGAAGAACAAGTGGACCTTTGTGCAGTCCTTTGATCGATCGCTTTCGTGCCATGCAGGATATGTGGTGGATGGTCTTCTTTGGATATCAGGTAGAAAACGTTTCACACAGTTTGAGGTACTAACAAAACACCAAAATACGGTCTTGAGTAAAACTAATAAATCGTCTTTGGTTTGTGTGTCAGGATAACTTTTGCCTTAGGAGTTGAGTATTTCAAAGAATTTAAGAACAGAAGCTCATAATCAAGGCTGGTTAGAAGTATAGGGGCATAACACACCTGTCTACTTCTACTAAAAATTCCTCTGTGCTTCAAAGCTGCATATATCATGCGTACTACCTCTATTTGCCATTCATAAATCACAGTGAATCAAAATGATAATGCCCTTTTTGACAAGTTTTGAATTACAAGTCTGTGTGCTTGCTAAAAACAAAACCCAGTTTCTGTAGTATGATCAGGTACTACTGTGTTGATTCCTGATAATGAAATGGAGAAATAAGTGCTTGGCTTGTGTAGGTGCAGAGCTTGAAGGCAGGTATATGAACTCCTCCCACTCGCTCTTGAGGGTGTATTAACAGGCTAAGACGACCTTTGTTAGAAATCCTGCCTGGCTCTGACTTTCAATAGCACGTGCACAGGACTGCCTGGTTGTAATCATAGCATTATTGTACAGCTAGATGAAAGTATAGGCCTTGTGATCTTAAACTAACATATCATTTGGAACTCGATCTGATATACTTTTTATTTTACATGTGCACAATGATGGGATTTGAGGACATTGTGTCATCAATCTTTACAGTGACTTTTCTGGTATCGGTTGCTTTGGAACAATGTCGGTGCTGTCTACAGAAGGTGTGACGGAAAAACCAACATCTTTTAGTAGGAAGTGTGTCATGGAAGGTTATAAAGTTGTAATATCTATCAAGGAAGTTAATGAGTAAATGGGACCAGCACTTAAAGAAAATGTTCAGCATTTGCTGCCTTCACAGCAGATAGCCTCAGGGGATTTTAGCATGGTCTGGGATCCCTCTGGTGAAGAGATGATGCATGAATAAAAGATTGTTAGCTCCTTAGGCCTTCACTGTGCTTCTCAACATATGTCATTGAGGTTAGTGGAGCTCCTTGCAGATACAGATTTCTGCCCATATGCATAGTGGATTCCCAAGCAGGGGAAGTAGCGGAGACCTATTTTAATACTGACACCCTGAAATCACATCTGATATGTTTGGAAAGAAAGGCATGAGAGAATGCAAGGAGTCACACTGGTCCCTGGCAGGCATTTTGGGTCACTTTCTTTACAATTGGCTTTGAAGGAGTCTCATACAGTTTGTGTTGTGTGTTAGTCCTTAAGTGTGCACAGTGTGCTTTGAGACCTGGGTATGGTACAGAAAGAGGATTTCTGATTTGGTGTGTTCAGAGCAGTCCCCTATTTGTTCATTACCTTCTCTATTCCATCAGTGGAAAGAGATGAGTGCCTGTGATGGGCAAGTCGAAGCACATGGATGCTACTACTTCTGTGTCTCATTTTTTTTTTATTATTATTTTTTATTATTATTTTTTCCCTCACCTTAAATGGTTTACATCTGGCAGTTTCTATTTTTGGAAAACAGTGCTTTTTAGGAAATTGTGATGAACATATTTGTTTGGTTTTATGCCATATAGTTTTATTGAAAGAGCTCTAGAAACACTCATCAGAATTTGGTCTCTGGTACATGAAAAAAAATGTTTATTATTATTATTATTATTTTTAAAATTCATTTACTAAAAAACGAGTAAAGAAACTCTACCCAATTTGTTAGATATTTTAAAGTCAAGTATGAGTTTGATTGAATAATTCTTTTAATCTTTCCTGATATGCTAGGAAAAGGGATGTTGTGCTGGGGATTAATTAATGTGCCTAGTTATGTCAGTGAAATGCATGCTTACCTGTACATTCAAATCCTGTCTGCTTTATATAATGAAGCAGTGAGATCTTGTGTTCAAGGATATGCCTTTAATGGACTCATAGAAGTCTATTAGATGAACTGAGCAAATGGGAAAAACAAACAAGCCATATTTTGCCAGTATTTGTATTTGAAAAGGGTATCAACATAGCTTGTGTTGTAAAACCAAGAGCTTGTGATAGTCGCAGAAAGGAGCGATATTTTAGCAGTAGACAGGACTTTTTGGTTGTATCCTATATAGCTTTGTAGAAAATGTTCAGCAGCTTGGAGGTGTTAGATTCTAAGAGCTGACTGTGGATTATTGGAACATACTCTGCAATACTTCAGAGGCTATTGATTTGAATTACATAATCACAGATTGAAAACTGTGTTTATGTGTTATTTTTAAAATAAAGGTAGATGGAGATGCTATAACTGCAGCTAGCTTTCTATTATTAACTAATTGCTGAGGGCCACAAACTAGCTGTGTATATGTGTATCCAGGGCTAGGGGAGTAGTACAGAGAGACGTTTTGTTGTGCTGAAATATCACCAGTCACCACTGAAAAAAGCTGCTGTTTTACCATCATATATAAGGTGTTGGTGTCAGAGTAATCAGTTATGCAGGAGGGAACCTAATTTTAAGTATGTGGTTTAAAATTAAGTAATTAAAAATTATAAAAGGTTTCTTAAAAACTTAAAAAAGCTTCTGAGCTGTATCCCTGCTGCTTTTTCTTGGGAATATGGGTCATCAGCAAGAGCTCTCAAAGTCAGTCCGATGCTACCAGCTGGCACAACAGCTATGAAAATTTGCCCATTTTTTTTAGTAAGTGAAGAAATTAAATAGTGATAATAAAAGTTTTTAGCCCATGTATTTGTGGAGAGAGTCATCAAAACATGACCTGCATGCAAACCGTTTACTCATTTTATAGTCAAAGCATTAGTGCCCCCGCTACAAGCCCATGTCTTCTAAGGCTTTGCTAATCAAAGGCTGACTAGACTTGAGGGTTTTCTGTTATTATTATTGGGGTTCATTGTTGGCTTTACATTGGGACAAATACTAGAAGGAATCAAAAATCACAGAGGGTGAAATTGTTGCGAAGATGTCAGGGAAGGGAAGTGTGGTAACAAAACGGTGCCCAGGGGCACGCAGACGTGGACAGCAGGAGCTGGGAGGTCAGTGGCTCAGGTGATGGAGGGACTGCTAAGCTGCCACCACCCTTTTGGGCTCATTACCTGCCCAAAGCTTGCCAGTTTTGCACTTTGGAACTAGTCTTATCCTCTAGACTGCAAAAATGGGTTCAGCTCTCAAGTTTTCTGAGCTCCATATATTGTGGAACATATTTTTATATTTGTGTTGTCGTTTTTTCTCTCTCTCTCTCTTTTTTTTTTTTTTTTTTCTCACAGCCCTCTATTTAGTTTTATTTTCTTATTTTAAAAAGTGTATGAGAATTCATTAAAATAAGTCCTCTGCATTGACAGTATGGCATCGGGCAGATGGTTCTGAAATTTTATAGAAAGATGAATCTTGCAGGCCGCAGTTAACATCTGACACCCTGACCCATTTCACAAGTGAATTGCATGCCACATGCTTCAAGCGAAGCATTTGAGTGAAAGATACACAAACGGCACCAAACCCTTTGGAGTTCACCATCCCTGACAGTCGCTTCCTATATAAAAGCAGAGAAACATCCTCCGTGGGGGTGAGAGTCCGAATGGTGCCCATTTCCCTTCATCCCCCGTGGTGCACGCGTGTGGATCTGGAGACCTCCTTCCCTACACGCCCGTCTTCCTCCCCTGGAGGTGCCCCGCACATGGAGGCCGGGGTGAGATGGAGGAACCCTCTGCCAGCTCAGTGCTATTTCTGCATCTGCAGCGGGGGATAAGGAGGCTTTCCTCCTGGTAAAGGGCTTGGGAGAGGAGCACGTGAGAAGTGTGGTGTGAAGCCCAGCATTAGCCTGTGGTTTTGCAGAGGTCCAAGTTGCCTGACCTGACGTGTCAGCTAAAGTCACATCTTGTCCTGCACAAGAAAACTTGGCTTTGTAGGAGAAAACAAACCGACCCCCTACAGTTCCTTCATATTTAACAACTTTTTCCTTCAAAAATCAATACTGAAGTTTTTAATTTCAAGTCTTTTCTTTTTTTCTCCTAATGGTGAGATTTTGACCAAGGATATGACCACATATCTTTGAGAGTTATTGAGTGTGCAAGTGATTTGGTGTGAAAAGCATTGCATTACTATTAGTATGCTATATGATGTGAGAAGGCTTCCCCCCTCAAGTAAATGCTTATAATACTATTTTATGAAAAATAGATCTGGAATTAATAGGAGTTTACAGTATCTGACCAAACTCAATTTTGTAGCGCAGCTGGCACAGAAATGGCCCTATACAGGGGCTTAATTACCTCTGTGACCCAATCTTAGTCTGTATTTGGGACACTGTTTCTTTTTTATTATTACTATCTTTGAATACTGATAGTGGATCTCACACCTTTCAAGCACAGATGTTTCAGGTTCGATGTCATTGATTCTTTGTAGATTGACAGTAAACATCTGTTTTTGAAGATTTTATTATTATTTTTTTTTAATCAAAAAAAAAAAACAGAGCTTGTGCCCCTCTTGTTGGCATCCAGATTGCATCCAGAGAGGAACAGCACCATTTGGTGTCTTTTAGGGATTTCATTGGGGTGGAAGAAGATGCTCCAGCTCAGCTGCCCTCGCTGCACCTGGGCTGGCTGAGTAAAAGGCAGCGGGCTTGCGTGTTGAGGAAGGCTGATCTTGTGTTTAACACACGGGCATGAGAGAAAGGAGAGATTTCTATTTTAAAACAGCAGAGTACCGTAGGGCGCATTTCATGAGTTCGATATATTCCATGTATTTGCTGGAAGGAATACACACGGGGAGCTCTTTGCCAACATGTGGTTTTACACATCTCCCTGCAAAGTCGGATTTGTGTGCACAGCCTAGCACTTGGGGACTTCAGAGAGAGTGGTGAGATTTTCTGTGGGATTTGGATTGAATGAGATTTCTCAAGTCAGGTGGGGGTCTTGCTAGGACACGTTATAAATATGGATTATAAATGTTTGATTGGGAAAATTATGTTAAACCTACTGCCTACCACCCTTCTCCTTTTGGAGGTGGCTTCATGGAAGGTGTTTTTCAGTGCATTTTGTGGATGTTTTGGGGGCTGTAACAAACATTTTGCATGTCTGGGGAAGGGGTGGACAAAGGGGGGATCTCGGACTTCCAGGACCTTCTCCATGCAGAGGGGCACTGTACCATCAGGTGGGAGGTCATGGGTTTTGGAGGGCTTAGAAAACAGGGTTTGTGGCCTGTCTTACAGCATCTGCTGCAAGAGGAGTTAACAACAGTGGCTGTGGGAGTGAAAAAACATTTGCAAGCCCATGGGGTTGGTGCAGGGCTTGCCATGAGTGCGGACCCACTGCTGCAAGAATGAGAAAGAGCCAGGTTTGTCCTGAGGGCATTCCTCACCTCCCCAAAATCCTAGTCCTCAAAGCAAGTTGCTCTTGTCAGAGCGGTGTGGTCATCGCTCTTGGTTTGTAAAACCCACCAAGCTCTGACACCAAGCTGGGGGCTTTGCTGCCATTTGCCCAGGCAGATTTTTTTCACTTTCCTTAATCAATTCTCTACCACAATAGCTGCTTAACATCAACTTCCATTACATGGTTTGTAGTTTCAAATCTTCAAGTGCCATTCCCATACCTCACCCTTCCCTCCTCTTAGAAAGTTCTGCCGAGCAGCTGAAGAAATTCATCTTAGGATTACCCCAGTTTTTTTTTTATATTTTTTTTTCTTTTTTTTCTTTTTTTTTCTTTTTTTTTTCTGAAAGTATGTATTATTTTTAGTACCATTTAAACTTTTTTTTTTTCCTTGTCCTATTTTTTAGGAGACATATTAATCTTCTTCTGCCCTTTCCCAGCTGCCTGGAGTATTTTTAAAAGAATAGTTCAAGAGGACATTACAGACTTGTTAAATGTGAATTTTGGCAGAAAATTTTAAACTTTTGCTATAGCACTTCAAAGTTAGGAGGAACTCGAGTTTGAAAATTGATGCAGATATAAGATGGCATATTTAATGACAGATGTATCTATAGAAACCTGTTAAGATGCAGATTATCTCCCTGGGGAGGGGAGATCAAAACTGCCAATCTATAAAATATACTTGTTAGGGGAAGGCATGGAATCTATCTCTGCAAGCACTTTGATTGCAGGGGACAGTGTAGCAGCATGTGGCATCATAACCTAAGAGCAGACAAATCAGCTTGATGACTTTCAAAGCCAAGAATACTGCTCGAGGCAAGGGTACTCCAGTCTAGAAGAAATTAAAACATATAGAGACTGTTATTAATTCCAGATCTATTTTTGTGTAGTCAAATCTGTATGCAAATCCTTAGCATCTCATTTTGGCAGATTAATCTAAAAGTGAAGAGCGGTATGTGAAGGGAATGTAATGATAAAACACCACAGATGAGCAATATTGCAGGGAAAAAATGTAAGCTGTGTACTTGATATGAGGGGCTCTTTGTGAAGAGAGGAAAATAATTTTGCTTATTGGATTATTTCATTATTTCATAAGGAAGCGGCCCTGTTCTTTGTCTTCTCCCTTCGCATCTTTCCACCTGAATTGAGGTGTTCTTTCTGAGTGAGAGTGTGTTCTTGATGAATCTCTTGTAGGTTAGTGTTTTGGAAGCAACCATCCAAATAACTGCGAATTCTAGTTTTCAAAACAGCAATCTGACATTTCATTCTTAAGCATTAGGACTGTTATTAGCTAGTAATTCACCCCAACAGGAGGAGAGCAGCAGGTAAAACGGTGCCAAGTCCTCTGTATCCACGCTACGTACAGCCTGCATGTTTTGCTTTGGGGTAGATTTACTCCGGTCCTCTGGACTGAATATTCCCACCACTCAGGTGATATGAAGACTGGTTGTTACTGCACAGGAATGGGAGCAGAGCCGGTGCACATCCAGAGTGAGAGGTGGGGAGGTCGGTCCATAATGCCAGCATGGCTCTGAACCAAAAGCCTGCGTGGAGGCATACTGAGATGGGGGGATAAAAGCATCTTATTCCACTCTACCGGGTCTGGCTGGGATGTTAACTTTTCCTGCAGCAGCCCGTACAGTGCTGCGCTCTGCACTTGGAGCTAGAACAGCAGTGGTATCACACCGGTGTTGTGTCTGCTGCTGAGAAGTGCTGGCACAGCATCAGGACTCTCTCTGACCCTCCTAGGGGGTGGGCAGAGAAGTGAGAGAGAAACATCAGCAGGGCAGCTGACCTAAACCAACCAAAGGGATATTCCATACCAGATGATGTCACACTCAGCAATAAAAGGTGGAAAAAGGAAGAAGAGGGGAGGGGTGGGCTCTCGTTGCGAAAACGTCTGTCCTCCTCCCGAACACCGGCTATGTGTGTTGAGGCCCCGCTACAAGGACATGGTCAAGCATCGCTCATTTGTGGGAAGTAGAGAGTAATTTCTTTCCTCTGCACTTCCACATAGCCTTTACTTGTTTTGTTTTGTTATTCCCTTTCCCCCTCCCTCTTCCCCTTTCCCTTTTTTCCCTTTAGTTGAATTGTTTAATTAATAATAATATTTCCTTAATAATATTTTTTTCCCCTTTAATTAAATGATCCTTATCTCAACCCGTGAGTTGTTCTTTCCATTACTTCTTCCCCTCCTCATCCATGGAGGGG
Source organism: Oxyura jamaicensis (assembly GCF_011077185.1). Lineage (NCBI taxonomy): Eukaryota > Metazoa > Chordata > Aves > Anseriformes > Anatidae > Oxyura > Oxyura jamaicensis. Next base: position 77,100,868 of record NC_048895.1, on the reverse strand, counting down.
GAGTGAGAGAGCGGTTGTGGTGTTCAGCTGCCTAGCACGGTAAAACCACCACATCCCCACAGCCCCGTGTGGGGAGAGAGCGGGGATGGGCACTGGTGACAGAGCTGCAGAGGCACCAAGCTCGTGGGATACTTGAGCACGCTCAGGAATGCGTTTCCTCAGCTAAAATTGCAGTTTTGAGACAGATGGGTTTCTTCACCAGTTGTCTCAGTGAGATTTACCATTTAAAACGCGCAGAGTGCAGGATGAGCAGGATGAGCACATGTACCGTGTTGAGGTAAATGGTTGTTTTGCGACATCTAGTTGGGTGAGACTGTTTGGGGCTTTATGCCCTGCTTTCTAGAGATTATTGTGAAGTTCCTATGCCAAGTGGTTAGCCTGGTTCCTGACCGCCATGGAGGAACCTTCCAACATAAGTCTTACAACCAAGCCAGAAGATGTTCTCTCTTCAATACAGGATAAATACAATAAATACGAAATTCTCTTCAAAGACAAACACAAATGCAGTTGCAGAGGGTTGCACTGCACCATCCCGTTGGCATTGGTGCTGCCACCACTCTCGTGAGAGCACAGCTCCCCTCTCACCATTTCCTCCCCCCCAGTGCAGAGCCGCCTCCTTTGTTTTTAAAGGGTGTCGGGCACTGCCTGCTCCTGGCAACAGGGACGGGGCTTACCATTTTGTGCCCTGGAGATGGCTGAACTTGCAGTCATTCCTTGACAAACAGATTTTTATCTTGTTTTTAGCCTACAGAATTAGCTTTACAAGGCAGTGACTGGGGTTGTTTCTGTTTCATGTTTCTAGATGCGTGACAAACCTGCTAATTAACACCTCGTAACCAGATTAAAAAGTGCAGTGGCATGTAACTTGGGCTGTGCAGTGCAATCCTGTCAGCAAATGGACCCCACGACTGGTTGTTTTGCTGTATCTGATTTTGGTCCTGGTTTTACTAATATGAAAAAATTAACCTGTATAAACTCTTTCATAGGAGGAGTAACAAATACTGCACAGTATCAGAACAGGCTTATGGTCTATGATCCCAAGCAGGTGAGTATCTGTGTGGTATGTGTTTTTCTCATGTGTTTTGCTTATAAAGGGTCTGTTAGCAAATGCATACAATATAGTAATTCCTTAAGTTTATTTTGAGTTGGTGGTATTTTAAATTTACTTTGTACTGATGTGTATATTTAACAGAGTAATGGACACCCTGACTTTTTGTTATATTTTTTAAGCCTGTATGTGCTAGAAATATCTTAGATTAAATACTTAGAATAAATGTCTTTTAAATCCCTTCTATTTATCAGTATTTACTTTGCTTGTTCACTTTTTTTTTTTTTTCATAATCCAGCAGCCCTGGGCAATGTATGACTCAAAGTCAGTGTCACAAAACTGCTGCTTGTCATTGACATTTCTGCTTTCAATTACATACAGGCTTTTTGTTTTCTGCACACTTTCAGAACTGTGCTACCTGCCGGTGACTTATTCTGCTGACTGCAAGGGTGCCTATCATTTCATTACCCGAGCACCAAAAATATCTTTTAGGGATTATTTCATACATTATGTATGTGTTTTGATTAGGTTAGCATGGTTCAGTAACCATTTCAGAGGGTTAGGGCATGGTTATGCCCTCTTGTTTGTATTAGGAAATAAAAGTCCTAAGCTGGCAATCAGAGTTGCATAGCTTGATTTACACCTGCACAGAAAGGTATTGACTTCTCTGATTGCAGGATAGAGCCTTTGATTGCTGTATTTGGAACCAAATTCTGCCAGGAGACACTTTGCCGTGGTCCCCGTTGACTTTTAAGGCATACCACATATGGGTGCTGAAGCAGAAAGCAAGCACTGACAAACCTGCCTCACCCTCTTTGAGGTGCAGTCTTAGGCATCGATTATACAAATGCCAAATGTGCCTCAACCCAAGCACATGGCAATTACGGGCAGCAATCTCATTTTGCTTATGAGGGGGATGCTCCTATTTAGAACCTGTCTCTCTATCCCACGTCCTTTGCTTCAACTCATTATTTGCTGACGCAACTTTGAAAGTTGCCCCCCAAAATATCAGCGGCAACTTCAGTGCCAGTTGCAAGAAGGCCAGCCCGACGTGTAAAGAGTTAAAGAGGAAGTGTGCGCTCGCATTCTTCAAATGAGGTCTGCTTCATGTTTGTACACACATGCTCTTTTTAAAAATTCTGCTGGCATATTGTTTACGGTGGGTACTGGAAACCATCACATCTGCTTGCATCTTGCACAGAATCTCAATAACTCCATCATTCAGCGCTCGTGCTCGCTTCTGCGCGAGGCCTTTGTGGCGAGTCGATAATGCCTGCCATCTGCCACAGAGCACACAGCTACCTGCCAACAAGCCGGCTGGGGTGACCTCTGCTTCCCCACCACTGATTAGTATTCACACGCTGGCTTATTAGAAATGACCCCACCAGGCCCCTCAGTTTCTTTGCCTTTGCAGTGCTTGGCGGCTCACCTGGCAGGCACTGCAGTGGAGGAAGCTAAAGATATAATCAGGGGATGCAGGCAGGCTTTGCAAAGCAGATGGTGTCTATAGCCTTGTGTTAAGAGACTGGACTACTAATGCAAACATTAATGCCTAATATTCAACTATTACACATTGAAATGTATAGCTATAGATTGCGGAGGTTAAAAGGCAGTGTTATTAGAGGCTCTTGAGTTACCACAAGCGCTAGCACGTGTAACACAAAGAATTTCCTCACAGATTTTAACTTCCTCTACTTAAATAAATTAATCTTGTCGATTGCCAGGTTGTTTTGATTCTCCAAGCATGGCAGGAGCAATTGTTTTCCTGCATTTAAAATACTGTGCTGTAATCCCTTGTCTTTTCTGTACCCCCACCCTCAAAAAGTAGAATTCTTGAATATTGTTAACCAGGAGGAAAAATATGCAAAAGGATGCTACTTTGTGAGTGCTCAGAAATAAAGGGTTAGCGTTAAACCAAATACATGAATCACTTCTGAAGATTCTTTAGGAAATTATTTTTCCCTGTTGCTTCACTCCCCAAGGATAAGATCAAATAAGCTTCTGAATAGCGGAAAGTAGAAGAATCTCTCTTCTCTCTTGACAGAGCTAGTTGGTACAGATATGTTAGTGCTGTATACAAAGGAGACATCTAATAGTCTTGCTCAAGGAGTATTTGCTACTGAATTCTGCAGAAGAAAAAAAACCTTTGAAGCCTGATGAGCTAAACAGAAAAACAGAACAAGAAATACTATTAAATTAATACATTTAAATGTGAGAAGTATAAACCATGTGTTGAAAGTCCATTATATCTTGTCAATGGTGTAACCAACATGCATGTTTAACATACGAATAACACAAGTATATGCACCCAGGATTTCCACCCGGGGTAAGGAGAACGCCAGGAAGTGCTAATGCTATTGTACAAGCAGTGCTGAGACAACTTCTGTCTTTTTGTTTCCAGAATAAGTGGTTAAGCCGTAGCCCAATGCTGCAGAGAAGAGTGTATCACTCCATGGCTGCTGTCCAAAGGAAACTGTACGTGTTAGGTGGGAACGACCTGGACTACAACAATGACCGGATCCTGGTTCGGCACATAGACTCTTACAGCATAGACACTGACCAGTGGACACGCTGCAGCTTCAACATGTTGACAGGCAAGTATTGTATACCCAAAGAGGAAAATTGCTACTGTTAAAGTAAAACATCAGTTCTTTGCCCTTTAGATGCCTTTGGTATGTGGAACTACACACCTTCACCTCAGTTGGCTCTGGATGGGCGGGACCATAGCTGGCCCACAAGAGACTTTAGGTTACTGTTCCAACATTCATTGTTCAAGGAAGCATTTGTTTTAGGACACTGTAGGCTAAATTTTTAAGATGATGCACATAAATCTGATTATGAGACAATCAAAGATACTTTGTCAGAATACAACCAGTACGTTTGACTCTCCAAAAGCTTGTATGCACTGTTAGATTTAGCTCCCTGTTCTGAGTGTGCAACAGGCAGATGTATCTCTACTGTAATAACATAATTTTATAGTGCTTTCTGCTTACTGACATACTAGAGCAGGGCTTATTCTGAAATCTATTAACCATCACTTACTTCTAAACAGTATCTTCCTCATAAATTTCCCGAAAGGAGGTGTCCTGGTTGGAATTCTGTCAGATCAGGGATGAGTTGAGTAGCTTGGATTGCTACAGGATCTATGGACTTCCTGATGGCAGTCATTAGGAGGGGGAACACAGTCCGCTTAATTTCATCACCACCTGATGTGACTCCCGGATGTAATACCATTCAGATCCCTGGCAGAGACAGGCATATGACACATTCTTAGAGCAGCACCAACAATAGCTTTGCAGAAGAGAATGCATTTCCAGGGTAAGCCAGCATAAATGTTGGGGCCATTCTCTTTTTCAGCAGACTTGGAGCTCCCTTAGTAACAGCTTTGTCTGACACCAGGTTTCAGCACAGACTGCTATAGAAATCCTAGAACTGAGCCTACCTCACTTTTCATTGTCTTGATTTGGTGTTGCATTCACTTCTGAGATCTATGACTGAAAAGATGTAGGAACTTAACTAGAAACTTAGGATAGCTGGCAGCATCTCAGAGAAATTAATGCCTGACAAATGAGACGGTCATGTCATTTTCCTTCTGAAAGGTTTAAAAACTGCTCTGATGGCATCTTTGTTCTTTAGGATATTGCACTGGGTCCTTAATCTCAAGGATCTTCAGGAGGGTTGCTCGGTTTCTGAGTTAGGTCATTAGAGCCCTTCATGGACACTGGGGAGAGAGGCATGGACTAAAAGGAAAGTTATACACTGTCAAACAGAACTAGTTTTTTGTATTCCTTTTGCTCTCCATTACTTATTATATTTTATTATTTGGATGGATTGACTGCCTTGGAGAAGGACATCTGATTTGCAATTGCAAAAGTGCTGGCACTGTAGGCACCTTTGTTGTGGAGCTGACTCTGTATCACTCAGTGCTGTGAGACAACAGCCTCTCCTAGGACATGACCTGGTGGGTTGTCCACACAACCAGCACCTGGACAAGCCATCTAAGTTTTTCTCTGTGTCTCTGCAACTGGCAGAAAATGTGCTTGTCGTACCATATAGTGCAGATTTTATTTTTTAAGGCAGTATTTACCCTTCAAAATTTGTGAATTTAAGGAGACTATCGCTATGGGAGTGAGCTTGCACCATACTTGTGAGGGGGCTGCATGGGTGTGGGCAGGCGGTGAGGGGAGGTCACTCCCTTGACTTACATGGCTGTTAGATGTGCGACAGAAGCTGAGGCAGGTGGGGAGCTTGCCCATCACCTACAAAGTACAAGTGCACAAAAAACATTGAGAAGAGAGCAGATGGTCCCCTGCACAGCCTCAGTTTATTGCACATCTGTGACCTGGCTCATCTGTGGTCTCTCTCTGGACTGCCCTGTCCTGTGCTCCCGCAGACAGCAGAGAACAGCCCTCACACTTCACCTCAATTGTTGCAAGTTGTGAAATCTGAAACTCTCAATTTGCTGCCAAGTACATTTGCATCTTACTACGGAACTCCAGCACTCAGTGTTAAAAGGGTTAATTAAACATTGGAAGTGGCTTCTCTTTCCTTTTTTGCTTTAGGTCAAAACGAGTCTGGAGTCGCTGTCCACAATGGTAGAATATATCTCGTTGGCGGCTATTCGATTTGGACAAATGAGCCTTTGGCATGTATCCAGGTGAGTGATTTAGGTTTCTTTTAAAGTCTTCCAATAATTTTGCAAGGATATGCTTTGCACTGAGGTTATTCAAAAACTAAAATGCAGGTGAAGTGGAGAGATTAAGGATGTTTCTTATGCAGCCACTGAACCTCTGTAAACCAGAGAGGAAATAATGTGGATATTAAAAAATATTTCCAGATTAGCCATTAGATGTAACTCTTCTAAGTAAGGTGTTACAGGAAAGCAGGATTGAGGAATCACTCCTTTGACAAGATCTGGCTAAAAAAGTGGATATATTATTCTCTGGGTACGTAGTAGAGTTCAAAAGGAAAAGCTGTGTAGAAATGAGACAGTGGGGCATGGGCTAACACATTTTCAGCCATTCTTGTGATTTTTTTTTTTCTCTCCAAGTTGTTTTTCAGAAGAGCAGCCAGAGTTAATGAGTTGTTCTTTGACAAAGTTCAGCCAGCCTGCAACCTGCCCTAGTGCTTACTGCTTCAAAGCTTGAATGGAAGTTTTGATCCCCGCTGTAGGTAGTGGGTTGTCCAATAAACTCTTCTGCTCTCTCATCTTGTGTCACAGCAGCTTACCCGTGTCTTTCAAATGTTCCCATACAGAAACTAGGAATTCTTATCTTCCTGCATTTGTCTGAGTGGAGCAAATCTGCATCACAGCCATCGCTTTGTGACCAGCTGGGCAGTTACAGACAGATACTCTTGTTTGTGTCTCAGTTTCTGCACTTTTGCTGATAAACAACATTTTCATTAGCTTCCAGCTAAGGATTTTAGGATTTAACCTCCAAACTGTCCCATAAGGATTGAAGTTGGAGCTAGCATAATAAGGGAATGTATCAGATGCTGAGCTGATCTTATAATGAACACACATTAGCATAAGTTTGTAAAGAACAGATCATGCAAGATAAGCAGTTAAAACCATGTACTTGTCATAGTATAACTGTGTTTTCCTAAATTGTTGGATACCATACCTAACAATTGTTCATGGAAAATGTCACACAGGCAAGTTGGATAATGCTACTTGAAGTACTGTGCTCTAAATGGAGTAACAAACATCAAGGCAGTGGCTGTACGACACCAGCATGCTTGTTTATAACCAGCAGGTAGTTTGCAGAATTGCACCTGGGTTTGAATACTGTTTAGTGATAAGTGACAATGATTCTGGGATCTTGCTTTTAAAATGGACACTTGTCCACATCCCCAGACTGGTTCTGAACTGGTAGCCTGTCTGAGACAGTGCCAGCGTTAAAGGGAAAAGAAATACAGTGAGTGCTCTGGCAGAGCTGCGTGTGCTGCCCCTTCTCAGCTGTTGGCATTGTGTCTGGCTTTAACCAAACCACCCCTTTTATCTTCAAATTCAGCAAGTCCGAGTTTGCTCTCATCTTCGGAATAAAAAACAGTTTTTCTGTACATCTTCATTTTCTTTAAGTCGTTCAGGTATTTGGCCTTTCCAGCTTTGGTAGAGCTTCCCTTGCTCCCTATAAACCAAACTGACAAATGCTTCAGCATTTCAGTGCAGAGTACTCTAGCTGCATGGCTGCATACACTCTGCTGCCAGGAAGCACCATCAAATGCCACACTGCCTGCTACTAAGCAGCTCAGCTAGGGTAAGATTTGGGTGATAATGACTGCAATACATCACCAGATCCATAACAGGAATCTAGAAGTGATCCGAAACTTTCTTTCTGTCACGATTAATAGTACATTTATGCAGCCTGTGCCAGTGGGTTTGTGTCAGATTCCTGCGATCCCTGAAATATTTCCTGTACTTTGACCTGCAGGTGCTGGATGTTAGCAAGGAAGGGAAGGAAGAAGTTTTCTATGGGCCTACGCTCCCATTTGCTTCCAACGGAATAGCAGCGTGCTTTCTCCCAGCTCCTTACTTCACATGCCCCAACCTTCAGACTCTGCAAGTGCCTCACCACAGGATCGGCACAATGTGAGACAAGGAACATGTACTTCATAGAATCAGATGTGGAAGGGGAAAAATCAAACCCTGTGTATTGAAGGGTTTATTTGGATCAGTGAAAAGAATCAATCCCCATGGGCTGCTGCTTTACCTTCACACATTTGTCTTAAAGTCGGATCACAATAGGCAGGAAGGAAGCTACAGAAACTGTGGTTTCTCTCCTCTGCCTCAGATGCAGAGGCATATATGTGAGAGCATTTGGCATTTCTGCTGGTGACTACTTGCTGCCTGTCTCAATTTAATTTCCTTATGCAACTTCGTTAAGGCATTGTGAATGCTCTCAGCTCCTTCCTGGGCTGCTGTTCTTTGGAGTCTGCACGTTCAGTTGTTCACCAATGGCACTTTCAAAGATGATAGAAAGTAGTGTTTATGTTGACAAAGATAATGTAATACTATGGTAATTATGCAACTTACTTGATACCGTTGGCAAAAAGAATAACAAATGTGCCGACTTCCAATTCCGAACTCCATCGTTTACAGTTTCTCATTTAATAATACTTCATTTGAAATTTAAATACTGTGAAGCAGATTAAAACAAAAATAAAAAACAAACAAGCCCTGTAGTATGTAAGGATCACACAAAAATTTGTGAAAGACAAAGACACTGAGGCTTCATGGTTAAGCACAAGTCTGAACTGAATGTGTTTGTCTGGGAATCTAAAGATCACTTGGGATGTCATTTACCAAGGTCTACTATCAAATAAATGTTACCTTCTGTCATATGATCAATTCCTCCTGACAGCTGCAGTCTTTTAATGGTGGAGAACAGCCTCTTTACTGTATAATTAAAATGTGCCATTTACTTAATATTTTTAATATCCAGTTTGCAAGGGGTCACCACATTTACAATTATCAATGAACAGTCTCATTTTGTCCAACATATGGTCCCACAAATCACTGGTCTCCAGAGGCTAAACAGGTGTATAACAATGTCAATATTTATTTATTTATTCTTTCAGTTTATGTAGTGTGTCTCCCTTCCATACTCCAAGCATATGCCAATTCACAATAAATACTCTAACCTGTTATATTTTGGCTTTGCTTGGCTATTACAGCCCCGTCTCTTATTTTCATCTTTATTTACGCATCTAACAACAACTTCAATATTTGTAAGTATTAACCAAGCATATAATTAAATCTTTATTTATGATTTATGGGTACTATGCTCTTCTCTGCTTTACCTACTGATCTGTTCCCTGCCCCTGTGCTATCTGAGCAGACCTGCGCGATTCCTACTGACACTCATGCAAATGCCAGGTGCAGAATATGACACAGCAAGAGCCTGGGCTTGCTGGACAGGAACGGGTTTGACATTGCCCAGTGAGCAGCGATTCCATGCCCAATGCCTCTTTTAAGGGCTTGCTTAGTGGTACAGTGAGGTGAGTTTTATCACTGCATGACATCTCCATCTCTCTAGCTGGGCAATGTACTCACACCACATCACCTTGCCTTTTCCAGTCATTCTCAGGTTAGAAAGTTTTTATTTGTTTATTTTTATTTTATTGTTTTTTTTTTTTTTTGGATTTTCTTAGCAGCCTGTAGCTGAACCAAGCTCCAGCTGCAGCTTTCACTGAGTGCTAGCAATTGCTTCCTTTGCAAACAAAATGAGGCTTCATCCAGTACTTTAGCTATACAAGAGCTCTACAGGCTATGCATCGGGATTTGGTTTGAGTTTTAATTCCTTTGATCTCTTGAAAATTACCCTGAAAGGGCCATCTCTCCTAACAAGCCTGTTATATGTTAAAAATCTGACTGTTGCCCTGCGTGGGCTGCCGGGCCCAAGCCCAGGGAGCATTCGAAGCTCCGCTTACGTATGACTCGCAGGGATGCGGACATGGTACATGCCTCGTCTTCAGGCAGAGGGTGGCTAAATAATCATGACATGGGTGTGTGGAGAGCCGTGGGGCTGTGAGCTGGGTCCCAGCAATACTTCAGGTGAGTGATCAGCTTTAGCTCTCTGCAGAGGCATCACTTTTTCAGGAGGTGGGGAAATTAATTCCTTAGCCTTTGTAAAACACAGCATGCTTCCTGACAAAAGGGCGGCGTACATTTTGCGTGTCTAAACTCGGTTTTGATGCTTTTATTCCTAGGCCTTGTAGCTTCCCACAGCTGCAGCTCTGAAATCATCTCCTTCATGAGCGCGAGGGATTACGGCGGAGCTGCCCGGCCGTTTACCAGCGGCAGCAAGCTGTGACAGGAGCCGGAGCTGGGAGGTGCAGGGGGGCAGCATCCCCGTGCAAAGCAGCATGTGCCGCTCGGTTCAAGGGCTGAAAGGCAGGAGTGTATGGCAAGAAAGTTATTTATCATGTTTGTTCTGCCCTTTAGACACTTTTACTGTTCTGGCTGTTATCACCAATTGTCTGTACTGGTGAATAGCGGTTTTAAACAGCTGTGCAATTGCATTAAATTAGTTAAGGGTAGCACAGCCACAGAGCCTCAGGACAACACATATGCTCCTATTGGTGTCAGGATTCTGCTCCGGCTCTTAATCATCAGGCTCCACTGATTACAGAGAATCCTTTCATGGCAACCCCGGGTGCCTCACTTTCCTAGCTGGGTCTTTCTGCTTTTGTTGCAGGGCCTTTGGGACAGACGGGGTGCTTTGCTGCACCTGAACTCAGAAAATGCCACGTAGTTCCAGCAAGGTGAGCAAGTGGGTTTTATATTACCCTGTAAGGAGGCAGAAGGGTGTCAGTGCAATAGCAGGCAGAGAGCAGGCTGGTGCCAGCAGCAGCTCTGCTCTCGGAGAGGATTTCCTGCCAGGGAGGAGCAGGGGGTGGGTGGCAGAGCAAGGCTGGCTTCACAGGCGGCTGCAGCTGCCCAGGGGAGCTGCTGGCAAAGGCTGCCCAGTGATCTGGAGGTCTGAGCCAGCACGTCCTTGCTGGGCCAGTTTTACATTTAGCGTCCGCAACTCCTGAAAGTGCACCAGTTGCTGGCTCCTGTGCATGAGTGCCATGCCTACCTCATCTTTCCTTAATTTTGTACTATTTTTGGCAACTGTAAGCCTTTGAACCCAACCACTCTCCCTGCCCAGCCTACCGCTTTTGGTACATACCTTTGAGCAGCAGTTCAGCTCAGTTTTTCTGCAGAGCCTCGAAGATGACCAGACTAAGAATATTTCCACGCTTGATCATTCTGTTCCTGGAGTCAGATCAGCACAGTGTGAAAGCAGCTGCCAGCACAATTCACTCAGGTTCCCAGCTGGGAAATTGTGCAAGCTAATGGAGCAGGTTACAGCCAGCAAGAACGCAGGAGGTGCTTCAGGAAACAGGTACCTTTACAGCTGAATAATGCAGCAGCAGTTGTAAACTGGTGAGTTTGGAAGCCAGTGCAGTTCTGTGCATTTCTGCAGCTAGGCTGCTGGGCCACAAGGTCTTAAGAGCTGTAACGAAGAGCCTTTGTACTTTTACTCCTGTCCTATGATCTCCTTTTTGGGGTCATTCCCATGAAAAGTCATATTTCATCCTTTATACAGCACACTTCACCTTTGAGTCCTAAGATGTTTTGTCAACAATTCTTAGCTATAAATAACCACAATAGCAATCAGCTGCTTTTTATCCAAAAGGGCAGATTCCAGAAGCAGCCTTGCCCAGTGCTGACATGCTGCAGCAGCAGCAGCACCAAGAGGACACCAACACCAATGGTTTCTTCTGCCCCTTGGGTTTCTGTTGAGCATTTCACACCCAAGTGCCGAGCAAAGAAATGCTTATGTGTTATGAGCCAGTGTGCAGCCAGTCTGTTTCCGTGCAGCAGCATGTTTGTAATCCTTTCATTTCTAGTTTTTTATGATTTTTGTTATAACTTAGCTTTCAGGGAGGGAACCAGACTCCCAGGCTAATTCCAACTTTTGTAACTCTTTTTTTCCTTAAGTTTTGCCTTCCCTGGTTACCCTCCCCCAAAGCTGTACAGACATTTAGTAGATCAGTTGCAGAATCATGGAGAAATAGATAATTGAATATTCACACATGCAGAAACAACACAGGCAGAATGTGGAACAATGTGGAAACAAGCGCGGAAGGAGGCGGCATCTGTTTATTGAAAATTAGAATGTAGAATAAATTAAGAGGGCAAGGTTAAAACACTTCGTCTGCAGTCAGAGTTTGTAGCGGAGGAAGACTTTGCAGGAAGTTTAGCACATAGACTATGTAAAGGGCTTCTACAGTTTAATTTTGCAAAACTTCAGCTTTTTTTTTTCAAGGACACATTTTAAAGGGAAAAAATACCCACATGATGTTTTTTCAATAGAGATGATTATGTATAGTTTTTTTTCACAGTAACGCCAGAATTAAAATGCTTAAAATGTTAACTCTTACTATGGGTAGATTAGGTTATGTTGCAATACTTAAAGTACGGAAGAACAGAACAAGTATTTTTAGCAATGCCCTCACCTCGCATAATTGAAAACTGAGCTAATTTTTCTGCCAGAGCAATACAGGTCACGTTGCCCCTCTCTAAAACTGATGACTAGCAAACTCAAAATTTTTAATGTCTGTTTGGGTGACACTGTACAGGGACAACTGTTCATCTGAGATAATGTTTGCTGGACTGAACAATTCATTGAATTTGGTTTTGGCAGGGAATTAATCTGTTGGTATTTATGAAGGCCTGCAAAGACATCACATCTGTGAGTGCAGGATCTGTGTTTTGTGGTTCTTTTGCTTTGTTTTATACGTACTTCTACGTTTTGTATATTGAGCCTACAAAAGGGTTACCATTTCAATGCTGCTCAAGTAGACAAAAGCCATATCCTAGTCATTCATCATAAAACAAGCCTAATTATGCTAGGACATATTGACACTGCATCAGATTTTTAATCTTCAACATAATTTTATAACCATTGCTAACAGATGGGCTGATTACACTGAATTTGAGTTTTAAGTAATAGTTAAAAATTATAAAATATGATTAAACTGAAAATACCCATGCATACATAATTTTCTGAAGCTACTGAAAGAAGGAAAACCAGAGTGCAATAAAACCTCTTTTCAGTTTCCTGAGGGAAATACGTTGCATTTAGGTGGACAGTTAAAGAAGTTCCTTAAATGACTATCAGTAAGTAGTATGTGCTGTTGGCAGCTCCTCTTCTGTGCAATTACAAGATACGCAGAACCTTTTTCTTTGCACAGGTCTGCTGCTCTATTCCAGCATAAAAGGCATAAATTTTTCTATTTCAGAGGCTCTTTTATTGAAACAAGTGCCTTCCCCCACTATTTTTTTTTGTCACTGAAAATGAAAGCAAGGAATAATTTAAATTATCATGTTCCTGTTCTTTAATAACAATAAAAAATGGGAAATACTTATAAAATAGATGGGCAGCTTTGTGGGACTAATGGAAGTTGCATGTGAATTCTGAATAGAAGGTTTCTTTCTGTCATTTATTTCAGGGTTACTAAAGGAACGATAAACCAGACTTTCCTCTCCCTGCCATTGTTCATGATGTGCTGGACATCTGTTTTACACCACAAGGGCAATAATGGGTCAGATGTGATCAGTATCTTGAATTCTGGAACAGGGAAAATAGAAAAACAAAATACTTTCTACTCATTTTCCCAATATGTAGGAATTGAGAGCTTGACAGAGCACAGTAATCCTCAGGTTCCTAAAAAATCAGTGGAGAAAATGCCTACAAGGCTCCTCACGCCAGCTGTACTTTAAAGAGGGCTCTTGTCAACATCATTAGCATTGCTAAACACAAAGAGGTATTGGGGATGGACCATGCAGCAGGCTTTGGGGAAGAAAAAGCTTATGGAGATTTAATATTTTGTTAACACACCATTAAAATACGTCGATCCTGCCATGATGTATTTAACATTCAAAATGGCTCAATACCATCAACTTTTCATATGTAGAAGGGGAGCAGGACTAACCCTCAGTGTTTGGTAAAGGCGTTCTGAATTACATTATTAACTCTAACCTTAGTAAAGCTCTTGCTCCAAGCTTGTGAGAGGCCACAAAAGCCTCAAAAAGTTGTGTAAAAGAAGCAGAACTGCAGTGGCATTTGCCTGTCTAAATACTACTGGGATGATGGATTATTCCTGAAAGGTAACGTTTGAACGTAGAAACAAATATATCACAAGGTCTTTAAATAGTGTTTGGGGAATTGGGGCCAAAATGCTCCAGCCTGTTAAAAAAAACAACACACAGATGTACAATTGGATGGGTACAGTAGGCTGTACTATTCCTCTGAAGCTTATATGTTAGTGGACACCACACTGATTTCTCTAAGATTATGCAGTTGGTCAGGTGCTAACTGAACAGTTCTTCCAGGAAGCCAATTTTCCTTATTTTAAGTAATTAAAATGTTATTAATTTTCAGTAACTTCACAAGTTCTGGGAAGTTTGGATTAGGTCACACTTGTGCCATTGATCTAAATGAGGCTGGTAAAACTGCTGAAGCTCCCCCTGCATAGGTCTACAGCCACACATGATATGGATAGCGTGATCTCAACCACACTATTTTCCATAAGATAGTAGAAACGCTCATTATCCTCTAAATCAATTTGAATAGTTATAAGCAAAAATGTTCCAGTTGTTGTAAAGTAATACCAATACTGGGTAAAAGAAAGGAACATGTATGCCTTCTGAAGACATCTTTCAGGACAAATTGCTTGCAAGAGCCACTGACCCCTAAATATAATAATAATAATAATTTACAAGCTCAACCTGGGTTTGGCAAGTACCTTCCTTAAGCTCTAGCATGCCTCTGGAAGTGTGGCTCCCCCTCACCAACTGATTGACACAGCTGCTGCTCTCAGGAGCTGATAGCATCCAAGTGGCAGTTCTTGTCTTCTCTGCAGTCAATGAGCTGGTGTTAACACTCTTAACAGATTCAGAGTAAGGCTTGGTATACATCTCTGGGAAGGTGATCTCGGGACATAATTTCTTCATCTGCTAGACGTCATCTCAGATTTGAGGCTTGACCCCGTTTTCCAATTATCAACATTCTTGTCACAGACACAGGAACCTTGCCTAATAGCTTTCCAGGGATCCTCCCCTGAGACTCAGTGGAGAACAGTTATCTATATCACTTAGTGGAGGGCAGATGACCCTAGAGGGGACTTGGCAGAGAAAGACACCTGCACAGTGGTAGTAGAAGCTTCTGGTAGCTCACTGCCCATTTCTCCTGAGAAATAAAGACTCCAAAAACTAATGCAGGGCAAGGCAGCGACACATCTACACCCCCTGGTTTGCAGAGGATTTCTGCTCTGATGCTCCCTGTAGATTTCTATCTACATTGCCTTGAAAACAGATGTCTGAAATTGCCTGTCCCAACACATTGCAGAGGTGATGATCACTTAAGTGAGTCTCTGAGGTTGGTATATGACTTGCTAGGAATACCAGCCGTGCCTACTGGTTCCAGTTCAAATACAAATGCTTACAACCCCTCCACCCCAAAAATACTGGCAGGAAAACTGCTCAGAAGCAAGAAGCTTAAGTTTAAGACTAGGGAGTCACTGGGAGATAAAAAAAAAAATCTGCTTGGCTGCTGCCCAAATTGCAGCACACTGAAGTATCTGCTGGCTAAACCCTGAGGTGATGTTTTCAGCTGCCACAAAAACCAAGCTCCATGCCACCAGGATACCGATCCCTGGCAGAACAGATGAAAGTGTGAGTATCTGAGTGAAAGCCTCTGTTTTCACACTTTTCCTGTTCTGCATATAAGATCCAATGCAGATGCCTCAGAAGATGACCACCCATTTCACAAATGACTATGGGGTTGAATCTTTGGCAAAGGGAGGAGAAGAAAGCTCAGCAGGAGCTGAATTCCTTTCCTCTGAGCAAGGCTAAGGATACTGCAGGCTTACCAGCAGGTGGAAGTCTTTTGTTCACATCCCCTTCACCTGATTTGCAGCAAAGCTCTGTCTTGCGGCTCATTAAGCAAAGTGAAGGGGCAGCCGTTGTGCCTACATGCAGACAACTTGCTTGTATCAGTGGTAGCAACCAGGGTAGAAGCTTTCCAGGATTTCCTGCTCTAGCTTAAGCAGTTCCCCATGTACAAGGGAGGTAGGCATTTTTCCTGTTTTTAAACCAAACTGGGTGGAAAATAATATAGAAAGGTTTACTCTACTTCAGACACTAAATATTATTTAACCTTTACACAGACAGCATCTAACAAGACACATAAAACAATCACTGTCTAATATAATTGTCTAACATATTGTCTAAGATATTACATCACTTGTGTAGTTTTGTGGTGGTTATAAGTCATTTTTAATACTGTACTTAAATTTAGCACTTTCTTCTATTTTCTAACTAATTTAGGACTGCTGTTTTGGCGTATACTTGGTAAGTCAGTCTAGAGTTATAGTCTGCAAGCCTTCATCTCATTAACATTATCAAAACTGTCAGTCACATCTGCAAATGTCCATACCAAATAATTAGACCAAACCAGATTGCCCATTTGGCAGTGGTTGATGAATATGATGCAAAATGCTTTATTTCTGTTCACATTAACTTTCTGACAGAGAAGAATGATAATTTCCAAACTGTTAAATCAGTTTCTTATGCACTGAGCTATTAACATTTGCATAAAGCTCTGTTGCTTTTTCAGAAATTTCCAACCACTACAGCTAGTATTAAATGTGTCTTTAACAATCTGCTAAACACATCATTAAATGATTTGTTGTATCTGCTCCATCCTTTCCAGGTGCAAGGTTTTACTTTCAGGGAGTAATACTACAGTCAGACATCTGTTCTGTAATCTGGGTGGTAGGACTCAAATTTTGAAGAGACATCTCTATTAATCTTACTCGGAAAACTTATTTATTTTTTAAAAGCTTTTTAGAAGTACAATTCTCTTGAGATGAATAAAACTCCTCCCAGGTAGAGAAGCTTACAAGAAGCTACAATGCAGGTTCAATAAGTCACTTTCATAATGAAAAGAACCTTCATGTTCTGCACTATTAAGTAGCCTAAAGAGGCTTTTAGTTATTGCATTATCCGAAGTAACGATAGCTGATTTAGGGAAAAAGATTATCTATTCGGACTTGATAAAATTACCATGAAGGAAGTAAAGCCACTCTGACCAAGATATTTTTTTTTGGTGGCATTTTTGAGACACACAAATAATCTTTCCTTCCCATTAATATCATAAAGTTAAAATCTGAATAACATTAAAATGAAGCAGCCTGTTCACCAGTGCTGCCATTAAGGGACAACTTACTATTCCTAGAGTTCAGAAAGTGGTTGCAAAAATCTGGGTTACTGTGGGAAGTGAAAAATTTGAATTCCATAGGCATTAAAGGAAGTTTCCTGAGAACTTTGGCAAACACATAGAAAAAGTTAGAATTAGATTCATTCTGGAAAGATGCAAAAGATAATCCAAAATACAGCAAAATACTCGATAAATCCAGCTTTTGAGGCAAACCGAAGTAACTGCTAGCCTCTTTATTTCAAATGAACTGCACTATTTCATTTATTTCAAATGAAATAAATATCCCAAATGAGCATTTCCTTCAGAGGTCTACTGTCCTCTTTCTCTTTTCTCACATTGTTTACACCAATTGTAAGTTAAATGTGTAATTAACAGTGTTGTGACCAATAAAAAACAACATGGGATCCCTGTAAATTCTGGGTTAATTTTAAAACAGTACTTAAAAGGAAGAGGTCAGGAAATCTGAACCTATGTTTTCTTATATTACCCACAAACACAACAGAAGAGATTTTACACTGGAAACTGAAAAACTTTAATGTTTTAATACAGGTGGAAGGTTAAGACAGCTATATACATTTCATGCAACATATATACAAGACCTCTCTTCATATATGATAGCTCTACCATACTGGCACAACTACTGGTGAATGCACTGCATTCAAAAAGTTTGGATAAGTCTTTCTCATTCTCCTAAAATAATAAATTAGAAGTTACGAAGCTACAGTTTTCTTAAGAATATACTGAATGAGGTTTTCAAAAGGACAGAGGTAAGAGGGTCAGGTCTCAATGGGAATTGAGCTTTGTGAAATTACTTTGATTTTTTTTTAAATCCTGCCTTGTATGTTGCAATACAGGCTCTGCTCATGTAGACATTTGGATATGTAATAAATTTGTCATACCTCTTAATCATCATTCAGCAGAAGATTCAGTTACTTTTCAGATGAATAACAATATTCAAATACCATAGAAATCATTAAAATTAATACGTAGCTTGAAAAAAAAAGATAAATGGATTGCAGTTGTAAAGATAAAAATTTGGCTAGTGTGTTGTACAGAGCAGTTCTAGGTATCAACATTGCCAGAGGAAAGGATCAATCACCAGCATACTGCTAACCTGTCTCATTTTCCAGTTTTTGTATCTCATTTTGTCCGGCCTCTGAGAGGTAAGATAAGAGTCTTTTATAGGCTTCTCTGTTGAAAAACAGAACAAAACAAAAATATGTGATGTGTTAGTTAAAAGTTTCACACATCCGAGGAGTAAAAGCACATAATTTCCAAACACATTGGGATATGAACCCACAATAACTTTTTCTTTCCCTATTTATCCACAGCTTTGTTTGCTGTGAATTTTTAGCATGGCCGGGTTGGAGGAAGAATGAGGGTTGCATAATTTACAGCTCTAAGTGTTGTGAAGATGCTTAGAAGTCTCTTTCCTTAGGGAGCTGCTGTGAAATAGATTTTTGTTTTATTTTAAAACATGGAGTTAACCAGGGCTTAGAGGTGATCTGCATTGAGACTTCACCGTGTTCGCTATCTTATTTCTGCACAGGACATCTCTCTGTGACTCACGCTACAGGTACAGTGATGAGAGATACTAGACTGCCAGGCTAATAAAAAGTGAATAATACAATTATAAATGAATTAAATATTTTTCATTACGTGGCCAATGTATACTCCTTGAATAACCTTTACCATCCCATCAATTTCATTCTTAAACGACAGGTTTTTGTTTGTTTTTAAGTAACCCAGGCCCTGCCAAAGCATATATCAAAACTTCTCCAGGCTGAGGTATGACAAAGATCTACTCTTTGAGGGGTACCAGTATGTGTAACGCAGACACTGAGGCCAGTTCCTGGCCTTGACCCACAAGAGGGTCTAGAGCCTGCATTCCAGTTAGGAGATCTAATGGAAGGAGCCCTTTTGGCTCAGGTGCAGAGCTGCCTCGATTTTTGTAGCAACATATACATGGTTGATGAAAGTTCACTGCTGCACCTGCACCAAGAGAAGCCACCATCTGGGCTGAGTTGCTCACCTCGTGCCATTTCCTCCTAAGGGTAGATGGATTCACACGTCAAATATTTCTGTCCTAAGTTCTCAAAGGGCAAATGGAGAAAGTGTGATTCTGCTGTGCCTGTCAGCGAGGAGGCCAGCCTTTCCTGAACAGCCACAACTCTCAGAAGTTTATATTATAGAAGAACTCTTAACATTCAGCCATGGAGCATCCCAGCATCTGAGATGATATCTGATTATGCTGTAATTTTACATCTAAGCCATAAGTTATCTAAAACAGGGACTTAAGGATAATTTACTGGGGCAGGAATTCTTCATTCCATGCTTTGTAACACAGAGTGTAGTGAACAGAGGCAGCCTGGCCTCTCTGAAATTCTGTGGGGGTCTGTAGCCCTAGTGCCAAAATATCTCTGAAAATACTTAGCAAACATAGATTAATAGCTTAAAACCATGAAAGGCATGAGCAAAGGAGATTTTGGTTGAACGCTTGTAAAAAATCACTCATTATTTTATTATCTGTACTGTCTAAATGTCTAACATTGCTTTCTTTCAAGAGAATATACCCCTACTATTCATTATTAGAAAGCAGTATTAAATAAAAAACAAACCTTTGTGCAGCATTTCTTCCAAGTCCTTGTTTGTGCTCTGAATCCTTCAGAGCCTGTGTCATTGTGGGAATCAGGCTGGTAACTAACGTCTGATCCAAGACTGCCACTGCTTCTAATATGCTGTAAACCCGGTGATCGTACACTGCAGTGTAGTCCTGGATAAACTGCCTGAGGGGGACACAGAGGCATTTAATGCAAGGTCAAAACTAGATGCAGAGAACATGCCAAGAACAACTGAAGAGTCTAATCAGAACAAGCAATCTGGCTGCATGGAAATTTTCCTATTGTTACACTGAAATACTCTACATGGAATACCTTCTCCAAACAGAGCCATGCTTTTGAAGGCTAATGCTGAGGGAAAAAAAAAAAAAAAAAAAAAAGCACGCTTTTTTTTTCAAGCAACTTGTCAGATTCTGCTGCTGTTTCGCCAGGGCTGACTTCTTCCAGAGCACTTAACTTTGTAATGCAGCTGTCTGAATGGAAAACTAAAAGATTACCTCATGCATCTCCTCTGCTGTATCCGCACGAGGAACAGGAGGGGACAGGCAGGATGTAGCAGAGGTATGGAATAAGTATAATCGACATTAAAATAATTACTTACTTGTCACAGAAATGAATTAAAACATACGTAAAACTTGTTTTATGAGGATTTCATCTCCATTATATACAATTCAAATTAGGCATGCAAATACACTCAGCATCACCATTCATAAGGAGATTTTCCCCTTAGAGCAGCAGTGCACCTCTCTACTGTAGTCCCTTCAAAACAGTACCTAATCCATGAAAAACACAGATATGTTTCTGTATATTTTTGCTCTGGCTTTTTGGCCAAGCTACGTTTAAAACCAGTGCCAAAAGTACCATAATTTAAGTGCCATAAACAAGAGACAATGTGGTATGTTAAAGATAATTAGTTATTTAAAAAAAACATGTTTGCTGTCAATTGGATTGCAGTAGATTCACTGCCAATTGGCATATTTTCTAGTTACCTAAATACAGAAGTCAGCTGTGTGGCATGTTCTCCTTCTGACCCCGCTTGGCAGCCTTCTACCATGCACTGCACAATGTCTGTAGATATTTTTTTAACTGTAAAAAAAAAAAATCACAAGATTCACACAGAGCTCTTGAACTGACCATCTGGATAATGTCTTTCATGAAGATTACAATTTTTAAATGAGGAAAAAAATGTTTTTTATCTTACTTTGATACAAGTGAAATGACTTAGAGCAGTTAGATTGGCTATAAAGAACAGAATGAATCACAGATTTATGCAGAAGTCCTATTTTCACCTCCATTATCCTTAAACATACAGGTTTTTAAGTACAATATTGTCTCTAAGTCAGGGCAGAGACTCACACTTAGTGGAAATAGGGATTTTATTTAAATTTAAGTTTTGTTTGTATTCTGTAATCATTCCTATTTGTATTGAAGAAGAGCAGTCATGGCATTATATCCTGCCCAGAGCTATACAGATCTACTCCTTACGTTCAGTGGTGGGTATTGTTCTGAATTCCACCCATTTGTTTTTTTTCTCTGACAACAACAACAAAAATCACTAGTTTCTTCCATTTATTTTTTCCAAATAAATATTCAAATTGCAAGATACAGCTCCTCCTTTGGAACAGTGGAACTGAGCTGCAACTACTTCTCTACAAGGGCATGGTGGAGTCCTGTCTAGGCGGGCAGTGTGTTGATGGCTACAGCAGCACGGGACATGCAGCTCACTCTAACCCACAGCACACTGCCAAGTGGGTACTTTCAGCTTCAGACAGATATGGCTACGACGGCAAACGTGGGTAGAAATATATGTGTTAATTCATTTAATATGAGCATATCTTGTCCTTGAAACTTTCACAGAAAGAATCAAAAATTGCTTTATTAGCCAAAACCCCCTGGAGAAGTCAGAGGTGAATCCCCACTTTGCTTAATACCTCTACTGGGAGCAAGGAGTGGAAATTGTTGGCACATTCACATTCATTATACAACTGTGGGGTGAACACAGTACTTCGTTTTTTAAGAAGCTAAAAATAAAGAAGTTATTACTACCAACTAGAACGTGCTGAAAGAAAAGGAGACTCAAAGATCCCTTCATAAATGAATTAAAGGTAGTGGGTTGGTTTCCAGTGCCTCTATGTGGAGAACATGCTCTAGACTTATTTGGGCTAAAAGCTTTAGGTGCAAGAAAACTTCCACAGTTACTGAGTCTGGGAGAAAGGAAATGCCGTTCAGATTCCTGACAAACTGATTGTTAGTTCATCAGAGAACAGCACTTGAGTCCAAAAGCAGAGCTCCTGTCTTGGAGACAGAAGTCCCAGCCTACTTAATGACCAGCCAAAGCTTGTCCAGTTTATCTGGCTAATGCATCTCATTCTCCTCATCTAAAAACCATGGAAAACTTGCACATTGGGATGAAGGATGCTCAGCAGTATAGAAGTCTTACAGGTGTACAGAGATGTATTAAAAGCAAACAAGGGGCTCACCTTGTAGCTCATTAACCAGTACCAAGCATTTCAACACAGCTGGGAGAACCAAGCCGATGTCACAGGGTGCAGTGGTCTGCGTTCGCTGAAGCACTTCAAGAATGAAAGCAAGAACTGAGGCCAAGCGAGGAGGCGGAGCACTGCCTTTGAATTGCATGTAGTTTTCACTGGGAAGACAAAGCAAACCAAAACAGTCTGTTGTTTTATTTTTCTTTCATTCAGTGCAAGCACCATGTACTTGAAAATAACATTGTGATATTTCAGCAGGAGGCCTGTTACATAGATTTCTATCTTTATCTAGACTCTGCTAATGGCTTGTATTTATCTTAGGCTTAGAAATGGCTCCCAATTTATCAGAGGACAGTGATGCCTTCTGACTCTTCTGTTGAGGGATGTAAAAAATAGCAGTCATACTTATAAAGCCAAGTGTGACTATGAAAGTTAAAGCTGCGTAAAATAGCTGAATAAAAATAGGATTCAAAACAACATCCAAAATGTAGCTGTTGTTCAATTACTTTATTTAGTTTTATGTGCTATTGTCAGTTCACAATTCAACTTGTGGTAACAGCTCCTCTGTCACTACTGGTACTGTTACTTTTGGCAACGGTACGTTGAAACAGAACAACCTCTGCTTTTGCTCCATCAGAGTTAATGCAATCATCTCCAGTACAAAATTGGTCACAAAAATAAAAGGTAACCTGTCAGTCTGCAACAAGAACAAGTTTTGACATTGCTGACATTGACTGTCCCAATTCTAATGACTTTTTAATTTTTACTTTTTTAAAAAATACTTTTTTCCAAAAGAAGTGATGCAAGATGGAACTACTGTTGATTTGACATTACAAATGACTTTACTGAAAACTGTAGACAATGATTGTTACCTGGGAACATCCAGGAGAGAAGAGTGCAGGTAAATAGAACAGAAAATTTATTCATCAGTTAACAAGAGCACTCCCAGAACGTTCAAATTAACTTTTTAGATATTTAATAGTAATTATCCTTAGCTACCCAAACTAGCAAATTTGTCTGCTGAGCAATGCATCAATTAAAAACTGTTATCCTTGTTAAAAAAATGTAAGGCACACTTATACAAATTTACACTTTCAAATAAAACTGACTTTAAAAGATCTGAATATTTGAATGCACACTGACGTAACTTACAAAATAAAAATTGTAACACTTCTAAATCCTTTTCATCATGTTGTCTTCTGTTAGTATCTCTGAAATCTCCCGCCCCATTAACTTACTATGAAAATTGCAGACGATTTTTTGGGGGTGGGTAGGGTACTCTTCCACTACAATGATTCTCTGACCTGGATAAAACACTCTGGTTCAGTTTCCTCTGTGCAGCAGCAAGATATTCATTACCTCTCGTATGGCAAAAAGGCTAATGAACTTTGTATGTATTTATGTGTAGACCTAGTGACTGCCTCCTGACCACCCAACAGTTTATAAATCAGGCTGCTGTTCGGTTCTAAGATATTCTTCCCAGATCACTAAGAAATGTTTCTATGTCTTACAAGTCACCAAGTGCTATTACACTTTCAGAACTTTCCTTCCACTATCAATCTTAAAATTCACATATGCATGCACACATTCACAAATAACTTTATTAAGATGACAAAGTTTGAGTATTCATAAGTTCAAAAAAAATGTCAGAAGGAAGACTGTGAAATCTTAATTCACTCCCTTAATATGTGATAATACAAGCTTTACTTACAACATTGCCCACCGTATTTACCTACAATCAACACCGATATTCTTTTAATCAACATGTATACACGCGCTTTAACAAAGAGAAGTAGAGTTACCTCAGATAAAAGCAATCATCTTATATTTGATGGGGGTTGATTTTTCTCCCAATGTGAAGAAAAAATACAGACTGTATCTCTACATCTCTGTCTTCCCACACCCCAAAATCTCTACTTCCCCTGGGTAGCTGGCAC
The DNA here is from genome assembly GCF_011077185.1 of Oxyura jamaicensis. Taxonomy (NCBI): domain Eukaryota; kingdom Metazoa; phylum Chordata; class Aves; order Anseriformes; family Anatidae; genus Oxyura; species Oxyura jamaicensis. The sequence goes on along the minus strand of NC_048895.1, from coordinate 77,077,000 downwards.
ATTTATGTATATCCTGACACTCACAAGAGCACCTCATCCTCCCATGCACAGGCAGCTGTGACAACTGACTCTGTGACCCTAGATACTGCCCGGGATGCAACCACATGATGAGGTATATTGGAGTGCAGTGTTTCTAGAAACATACTTACTTTTCATGTGGCGACATGTGATATTTTTTTTTTTATTATAGTCTAGAACCTCCATCCTTAGTGACTCTCTCACCAGCTTCCAAATCGTCTCAGTTTTACCTTGCTGCTCTGTATGCTTTATCCTTCCTTGGCTCCCTACCCAGCCAAACTATCAGTTATTGAGAAAACAACAATGATATTCCCTTTCTCATTAGTTGTTTGTGAAATCTGAGTACGTGACATTTTGTTCTTCGCCTGGCCTTACTTTATGACATGCAGAGTGGTCTTCCGTAGACGGAGCATCTGGGGGACTGTAACGGAGCTGCCTAAAGCAGTCAACAGAGGATGCTGTCCAACTCCAAGTACAGTTGGTGAAGAAGGGAGAAATCGTCCAAAATAATGTTGAATAATGCTCCCAAGCAGTTGATTTAAATAGGCCCCCTGAGTTTGGGACTGGCAACATATAAAGGATAGGCCCTGTGAAAGAAAGAGAAAGAAATTGAGTAAGTCTGTCTGCACTGATCAAGTCCAACAACAGGGAGGTAAATACTCCTTACACACTGCATGCAAATTACTGCTATACACATAACCTACTGCATGACAAGTAAATATCAGTAACTTGCTGCACCTATGATGGTCTATGGATAAAATGTCAAGCCATGGCTTACAAAGGAGAGAAAGTCTTTTACAGGACTAACTAATATACTTGGAAGATGATCTTTGGGGCATACAATCTTCCTTTCAAATCTGAAATAAAACCTTGGCATTTCAGACCTCAAAGGCTTTCTGTGCCCAAAAGCTCCTCATCTCTTTTTCAAATACGTATGTGGTCTAATGAAGATAGAATAGCAGTCTGACATGAAAAAAAAATTGCTGATCGCATGAACAAGTTAATTAGGCATTGTTTGTAAGGGATTTAAATATTTTTAAAAATCTGTTTACAATAAGGCTAAAACTGATGTGACTTATCCAGTGTAACCTATATTGATGCCAGGGAAAGATCTATAATGAAAGCAGGTGATGTCTAGGCAAGTTTCTATGTGAACACTACCTATAGTTATACAACATGTATGTTTTACCTGTGGGAAGGGAATATCTCTCTTATTTGTAAAAGTTTATGTGAGATAAAGTTAAGAATTCACTTCCCATTCTTTTGGTTACTGAAAGGAAGAAGAATGAATCACTAAGGGGAAAAAAAAGCCCAATTGTCTCCTATCACAAGGGTCACAGTAAGGAGTACAAATAGAAGTCTCTTCAGAATTCAGTTTTCACAATAGTTTTGTCCAACAGGAACAATGACATAAAAGAAGTTCAAGCACAGAGATCCCCAGACAGCAACTTCAACAGTACTTCAAGCTTCCATTAGCACTGCAGTCCATATGTTTGCAATCCAGACTCCCGTTTTGGTAGGATATCTGCCTGAATATTGATGGTTATTGAGGCAAGCTAATGTCCCTAAGAGTCTTGAACTATTCATTCATACATTAAGGTAGAAAATTCAGAAATACTTGAAAGCCACTTTTGTTCCTGAGCTACTGACAGAGAGCATTTCCCATTGCTTTTTGGAGAGGAGCTCCCTCACAAACATAACAAAGCAATTGTTAGAAGTGTTTGGGCTGTGCACTTAGTCATATGGTCTGAATTTTTGGGTAGACCTGTGTGGAGCCAGAAGTTGGACTCGACGATCCTTATGAATCCCTTCCAACTTGGGATATTCTATGATTCTGTGATTCTATGAATTCTTTCAGAAAAAAAAAAAAAAAAAGAACAAAACAAAGAAAGAAAGAAAGAAACAAACAAACAAATTGAGACATAACTAAGAGTCTTTTTGGCATTTTTGTGAAATGGGGAGTTCCAGATTTTGGTCCCATAGTATGCAAATACAAGAAATATGGGATTTTAAGAAATGAGATGCTTCAAGACCTGCCTCAAGATTTGCTGTAGGCAGCCCTCCTGAACAGACATGTTTGTCAGGGGTTGAACTTCACGTGCCTCTGGAACTCCCTGGGAATTGTGGTGTGTTCCAATGATAAAAGCCACATTCCCTTTGAACTTTGGTAAGCAGTTCAGACTGTCTCAGCGTTTTGCTTATGTACAGCAAAATTTTGTAGTAAAAGACAGCTGCTACTATATCAAAATTCTTAAAAACACACTACTTGGCAAGCAGAAGGCTCAGAAAGACTGCTGTAGATCATTTACCTTGTAAGCCTGAGTGTTTAATGTTCTCAATTAGACATTGCAGCAAGCATATAGAAGAGTTGCCTCTATAGAGTTGTCCTTTCTTCAGCACAAAAAGAAAAATATTCTATAATCCCATAACCAGAGCTGGCACTCTTAAGTCTCTAGGCTATTTCAGCATGACAAAAAACATATGAGAAGGTGCATTAATCTAGCTGATAAAAGGGTCACAAAAGAACTACATAACCTTACAGAGGATACCTGTAAGAATGCATCAAAGAACATAACACCTGTGGAGAAGTAATAATGATAATTACTAAAATAGGACAAGCCTTCAAATTGAGGAGCAACAAATGCCACATAGTATCAAGAAAAGAGATGAAATCACCTATTCTTATTAAATAAGTTGCTGTTCTTAAGAAAGGATCCTAAAGATAGTTGATAGGTGGAATACAAACAAGAAATATTAGAATTGATATCTCTGAATCAACTCCTGTAACATTTTCACTTGAAGATGGATCCACAAATCTAGCCTGATGATTCATAAGAGCACTTTATTTTTAAGTTGAAGTAAATTGATTCTGAATTTTTAAGTGTGGGATGGGGACAGAAGTAATCTGAAAAAGTATGAAAGGATTAAATTTAAAAACATCACCCTGTCACGAGCATTACTGAGAGAAAAGTCTTGTTTGCTGGGGTGGGGAAGGACAGAAGTCATGAAAGATTTTTCTTCTTTAGTTACCTGATGAGGATAAAGAGTGCCCTTGATAAGAGTGCCCTTGGTACCCAATAGGAGAACTGTTAACTTAAGTAGTGTTTAAAAGCATGGAAAACCTATTTGTTCTGTAGGTTCCTTTTTGGTGGGTCAGGCAGAGATGGTGCCTCTCAAAAAAGCCACAATTTTGAAAACCACACAGCAATACCAGAATCTCTTCTCAGTACGGAGGATCCTCACATTTTTTTCTTACTTCAGAATGGAATTTACAAGTTCAGCACTAAAGGCTTCCAAGATACTAATTCTCTTTTCCAACTGGGAACAGTGAGGAAAAATCACCTCCCATTTTGCAGGTAGACAGAACAACACCCACAAAACAAAAGAAAACCAAACAAAAAGACTTCCATAAGCTAAACAAATCCATAAATCAGTCTCTACACATGAAGGGAATGCCTACAGTATCAAAGCTCTTCAGGCAAGAATCAGACTTTTAGGCATCAACACTTCTGTTATTCCCCGAAAATTTCCCGAGATGAACTTGGTTTTCTCTTTTGGACACGAAGGCCCACTGACTTAGCTCAGTGTGTTTTTTATTTTGGGACCTTCCTATTTCTTTCAAAGTGTGGAAATCAGCAGACCTGTACAAGGTTGGACAATGTCTTATTCCAAGTAGCACAAGGGATAAATTACCAACACTGCACAGTAGCTGCGAATCTCTGAGTACAACAGCAAAATACCCTAGGCAGTGCTGACCAAGGATGTGATTACAAGGAAATCACATGGTACTTTCTTCTTTTACATCCTACCAGTAATTAACAGAGATGAAGGAAGCTGCGAACAGTAGCTTCCTTCTGACAGAGAAAAGAAACACATGCTACTGGACTGAGATCCTGGAGCAGAGATCTGAAATCAGTCACACCAGACTCCTAGGACAATCCCTACAAAGCAGATGGACATTAAAGAGTTGAGAGCACTGCCTGCTATTATTAATATTATTATTAACTGTGTTCTTTAGCCATCTACTGAGGTTAAAATTTAAAACAAAAAACAAAGACATTTTAAGAGGAGCAGAGCATGACAACATCTGCTCCTCTTTTTAACAAAAGGCAACCGGTTCCTGTGCGTGTTCACTGCAGGAACCTTTTGTGACCAGAGCTGCCTCTCTTCTGATTTATCCATATATCTGTAAATCACCTGTGGAGAGCGAAGAACCGATTAATATGGATTACTGGAACTATTCACTGCAGAAATGCCAAGCTACCTAATGATGACTTATAATATCAGTCCTGCTGTTGAATAAATCTGCTGCTCACCAATTAATGTCGTACAATTCCTATTAAACACATACTATAATTCACAAAACATATTAATAAGCTTGCTCAAATACTGGACCACAGATGTGTCTTGCAGCAGGGCTTTTAAGGTCTGATCTCTGACAAATGCTGAGCCTACACAGGCCCATTAAAATTACTGGAAAATGTATGTGCCAAGCACTACTTAAAATTAAGATCTTTCACCACTCTCCTGTATTTAGATAGAAATAAACCATTTTCTGTATTTGGACAGGATAAACATTGATAAATCAAGCAGGGTATCTCATCTATCCCAGTATTATATACATTATGCTTATTCCATGCACCGCACCGTAGTCTTCAAGATGTATTTAAACTACTATTTATTCGCTGAAGTTCTGTACACTGCTTCAGTTCTTTCCTGTATTACTGGTAAACATCTATCAAAATTCCTCCAAACCATTCTCCAATAAATCCATCATATAGCAATCTCAACTGGTTGGTAATTTCTTGTAGTAGGTTTCAACGATCCACTATCACACAAATCAGCTACTTTTTATTTTATTTTTTTAAACAAAGACAAAATACCAAATGTTAGATTTTACACACACCATTATCACATAATTATAAACAGTTCCATAAAATAAAAAGGTTGTTCATTCTTGTTCTTCATGAAATCTGTCATTCAAACTACTACAAAGACACCTTTGATATTATATCCCAACCTGGTCCAGTGGAAGGTGTCCCTGCCCATGGCAGAGGGTTGGAACTAGATGATGTTTAAGGTCTCTTCCAACCCAAACCATTCTATTATTCTATGAAAATCTTTCCTAGGTCATCAAATATTATCAAAATAGATGATGCACAATGAAAGAAATAATATCCATATGGTTAATAACTCTTTGGACAAGAAAAATAATATCAGTTTAAGAGTTGCAAAGCAATTTTAGAGCTAGGGTATTTTGATAATGCAGTATCAGTGAGCAAGTTTGAGGGAAACTTCCTGGTAAGCTCAAAGTGTAGCGGAGTACAGACCAGTGGCACAATAACTACCAAAAGCACAGCCGTACAGCCAAAATTTATATATGCAGTAAAAACACAAAACTAAACTAAAACTAAACATAGTCAGTCTGAATTGAGGAGAGAGAGAGACAATGTCAAGTCTTAATTAGTGCATTTGACAATTTGTGCTTGTTTAAAATTACACAAAGACTGTGAATTTGAATAAAAATAAAACTGTAGGGTTTTATGGGAGGGAGTGACAGAGGGTGGGATACAGTCAGTTTTGATGAATAGAGATGGTAGTAATAAACCATTCCAACTATGCTGTGAGGAAATCAGAACATCAGAATATCCGAGTTGGAAGGGACCCACAAGGATTATCGAGTCCAGCTCCTGGGTTGGAGCTTAAGGTCCTAGGAAATAAGATGGAACTTAATATTTCATCCTAAAAGATATAAAATTGGCCTCTGCCATTACAGTGATAAGCAGATGTGATGGTCTTTCTTAGAGACAAGATCATCCTTTTTAATCCTGCTGTCTAAGTTGTTTGGCCAGTTGCATTACCATTGAGTAGGGTCTGTGACGTTTAGGGGAATTTTATTTATTTGTTTACAGTTCCAAAATTCTAAAGCATTTCATAAAACTGTTGCAACAATGAATATCTGAAATTAAGTACCTGCTACAAAGACTGATTTCAAATCCTTTTCAAAATCGATATAAAAGGATCAAATAAATCACCTTAAGATTATTTATTGAAAACTCTGGGAAGTATAAAGTTTTGCAAACCGCTGTATGCAAACTGTTACATTTTCCAAGATCTGAATTGTTTGTTTTGGTTTTGTTTTGTTTTGTTTTCTCCCAACAAAGGGGGCAGAGCCCACACTGAAGGAGCTTAAGAGAGAGAATTCAGGACAAGAATCAAGAATTAAAGATTGAAATGGAGCCTGGAACTTTTCAGAAGACCGGGGAGTCTGATTAGCAATGCTACAGAAGAGCTTTTATGCTTTGATGATGTATAAAGAATTTGCATGCATAAAAAGTTATTTTGTATGGTCTCCAAATTCCTGTTTCTTTATTTTCATGTAACTGGCCAAGGAATAAATTGTAAGCCAGGGTATTAACAGGGACAGATCTATGGAACAACGTTTGTCTAATTTTAGGGAGAACTAGGGCTCCTGCACTAGAATATCGCTGTTCCACCCCCCTGAATGGGCACCAGACGTAGGGCAACCTCCCAAGGAGAGGCTGATTACTTATTTCACCAGCAGCCTAAGTTAATCAAGATGAGGTTACTCCCAGAGGATGCAGTTTCTCTGTCTTTCCTCCTACTGTAGTTACATGCTTTCCCTTCCACATATACTATTTTATCACTTTCCTGGTTTGCCTTATTTATTTATTTATGCGGGGCTAGTTACCAGTTGCATCAGCTCACACATTTCAGCAAAATCATTAAGCAAATTAAATGGGAGTGCACATGGGGTGAAAGGGAAGGAATTCACACTCAAGCCAACTTGGCTTAAGCCAACTGTGAAACGATTACTTGAGAAGTCAGAGTCCCTAGTACCCATTTGATCTCAAAGGAGCTCAGGAGCAGCCCTAAGAGAATCAGTTTTGGAACAGATATTGAAATATTTTCCATTTTGAGTTGGCTCTAAGTTGGCATTTTTCCACTTTCCCAAACAAAGGGGAAGGAAATATTTCTGAATGAATGAAGAGGTTTGTAGCATTTAAAATGCTGGGACCTTGTAAATACAAACAAATAATAAAATATAAAAGCTCTGTATTGAAATGGGAAAAATAAGTCTTCTCCTCTTTGTCTTCTCTCCCCAAGTCTTTATTAAATTAAAAAATTGCTAGTTTTCTAGAAACAGCATTATCTATAATAAACTACTGAGTCAATAAGATCATCTAGCTTAGCCTGAAAGCACATGGACTAAGCAGCAGATTGCTGAAGAGTCCCACAGTGAGGTCAGAAAGTCAGAGACTGGCAGAGAAAACAGGAAACAAAGGTCCACAACACTTGGACTTCAAAACCAACTTGAGTGGCTTCATCTTAAAACTACATCCGTATGTGCAGACTACAGAGAAAGAGTACTCTCTGACTAAAATAGTAAATTAGCAAGCAGACAGTCACACTCTGTAGTAATATCAGTGTCCAGATGGCCCTACATGTATATAGCTTCTGAAAATACCTACAGAGCAGCAAAGCAAGTCATATTCTGCACATCATTATATAATCATATTCATTTCCATATGACAGGCCATCAATCACAATGCAACTTTTGAAAGAAGGAATAAATCCAAGGGATGTTTACAATGTCACCACTGTATTATTTCACAATACAATCCAGTATGCAATCGGTTAAAACTACAATCAAAACGAAGATTAGGAGTGAAGGGAAAAAGCAAGCAGAGTTGCAAGGATTTCCAAGGTAAAATATACCAACTTATTTATTTTAAAAATACAACCTTTTCCTCACCCATAGGGATTAATCTCTCTCTACAGCTTCACCAAGCCTTGCAGAGTTTCAAGAGTGATAGGTAAGCTGAGGGGAGAATGAGACGAGTAACAGGACACAAGGCTTTACACGTGTAAGCATAAACAGTAGGAAAGGCATTTGATTCAGCAAAATATATCCTCAAACTATTAAGATAAAACAGTGCCATGATATGCAGAGGCTTGTCTTTTGTTACTAAGAGCAACACAAACTACTCAGAGTGGCTCATCTTTAATTATCTAGAGTTAGCAAAGTCAAGGATGATTTAAAACATTTGTTTGCTCTGTCATCTCAACAAATGTCTCGCTACATATTATGATTATTTCAACTGCTGTTTCAGAAATCTCTTACATCAGAGACACTGCAAAGAGCAGGTTGGCTAAGAGCCTCTCTATATACAGCAAGCAGACTGGCAACTCTGGAAGGTAGCACAGCATAGCTGCATGCACTAAGAGGAAAGCCAATGGGGTGGCATTTTTCCTTCCACTTTCACAAGAAGAAAAATCTCCTCTTGCTGCTTCTTTATATTCAGTCAGTGCTTGTTCTGATTAGGGGAAAAAACAAAAACAAAACAAAAAAGCACCTCCTCTGCTGTATGAATCTTTTCCTAAAGCTACGTGTGTCTGCTGATAATAGAGTTCAGATATTTACCTGAAGATAAAGAGGTAGGCTTTCCTGAATGGCAGACAGCAAAGCCACGGGCAGCTCTTTGTCCTGCTGGAGCACAGAGTGGGGCAGCAGCAAGCAATCTATGATGCGGAACAGGAGTTGCTGTGCTTTGGAAGTGGCCAGTATTGGTGCCCAGTTCTTTACAAGACATCCTGTTGAAAAATAACCAAGAAATCCCAAAGCAATTTACAATCATGAAAAAAAAAAGAAAGCCTAAAGAGGAAATGTATTGAGTAGATAATCCAAGAGTAACAACAGCAACGGTCTTATTCCCTTAGAAACAGCCCAAAGAAAAATTTAAGTCCATTTACAATTCAGCAAAGTAAAAGTACCAACTTATTTCAATATATTACAGGTTTTAATACAAGTGAAGCAGTTTTAGGAAAAGTACAGTAAAGCTGAAGAAAGGGCATTCTCTCACAGCCCTGCAGAAAAATTAACTAACCTTGGTACATAACAGTACTGCAATCAGCACACGTGCACTTCTACCTGACTGTGTGCATTGATCCCATTATACAAAGAGGCAGTGCTTTTGCCTTCCACTCATATTTCTAACAACGCTGTGGCCACCTCAGCAGCTACTCACACACACATTCAATGCTAGGAAAACATTAAATAGCTTTCAAATTGTGTTTAATGTATTTAATTTGGCAGACTGAAAGGACGAGGAGCAGCTAACTGCATTATACCAGAAATGTCTCTCCAGATAATTGTGGGCTCTCAGTCCACAAAACAAGAACCTCAGAGAACACCTTACTTGTTTTCTACACGTTACCTACACTTGCACAGCTATGAGACAGTTTTAAGAAGTTGTTTTGAGTTTCAAAAATAAAAGGTAAAAAAGTTGATGTGTAAATACCCTGACTTTGAGAAACATCTTAGTACAAGTGAGATGCAATTTTTCTTGAGAAAATAACTCGTGTTAATACTCAAAATACATATGTAATAAAATAAGGTGTCTAATTAAGCAGATTCCTATGTAGTAGTTTTCACAAACACTCTTAAGTTTATATTTAATTAGAAGCAAAAAAAAAAAAAAAATGCTGGCTGGAAACTACAGGAATACCCCATGAAAATATGTTTAAGACTTCAAAAATAATGAGAGATCAAAAGCAGGCTGTTGCAAGATATTATTAATCTATAAAAGTCATCCATTACCATCTCTAAAAGCAACGAAAAACAACATTAATCTTGCAGAGTGAAAGAAAACACAACAATCAATCACAGAGAAAGAGAATGATCACTAAACAATACTTCTAATAACATTGTCTGAGCTTCCTCTTTTGAAAGAAACATGATCATTCTGACTAAAAGTACTCCTTCTATTATCACTGCTGTGATGTATGGGACAGTAGTAGACACAATCTGACATGTACAGTGTCCAAAAACAGCAGGTTTTTCAGATTTGTTATGAATCTGGCTTTGTCCTTGTAATATAACAAGCTCACAGAATGTGAAGAGACTGAAATACACTTAAATATCTTAAAGTCTTTTATAAACTTATTTTTTATCTAAAAAAGAAAGGACAATTTCTTGAAGACAGCAGCATGGTTGAAGATGAATCATTTCCTACTTCAAAGAACAGAAAGGAAAATACCAATCTAAAATTACTTTACAAGGCTCCACCCCAACAACTGGATATCTAAAAACATTTCATTTGACAGACGTCATGTACATCAACATATGCAGCTCTTGCAATAGAATAGTAAAGTATTTTTAACAGAATTCAAATGTCATTGTATTTGATACATGCTTTTGCATGGTGGTCATGCTTTTCACTGTACTCCTCACAATCATGATGCATATATTATAATCATGATGTATATATATTGTGTGTGCATGCAAATCATTATCTCTGTCTTTAAGATATATAGGGTTTACTTTCCTTTTTTTTTTTTTTTTTTTAAAGATAAGTGAACCAGACTGTGGCATATTTACTCATAACAAACAGAAATCATTTTCCCATCCTATCATTGTTTTTCCATTTTATTGAGAGAATGGTAGAATTTGAGTTTTAATAAAGCACAAGTTGTATATAAGAGGAGTAATTCTAAAAGGATTCATGTTAAATTGCTAATTTGCTTAAGCAGACCTTTCTGTTATCATAACTCCAGTAAATATGATGCAGCATCATAAAACTGCTTCACTGACTTGTCATTGTTTCTGCTTTTGTTTGGGTAAAACAAGTGATTTTCTGTGGCAAAAGACATGAAAATGTCTTACGTTGGAAAATACTGATTTGCAGGGATAATTAAAAAAAAAATCACAAAAAGGTTAGGATTCATAGCACCAGGATAAAAAAAGAAAATTAATGGATGAAAAATAAATATTTAACTAACATCTTGGTGACTTTGCTTTTTTAAACCATTAAGATGGACAGTACAGAAAACAGAATTCCTTATACAACAGATTCCTTATACAACTATTTCCTAACACAGAAGAGATTGCAAATTAGTTACCTATGATCCAATATGTAAGCTGCAGACCTTCTGGAGGCCCTTTTACCTTCAGGTAAGGTTTTACATACTTTAATACATCACCTAAATACTCCATACACTTTAGTATCATAGCAGATTTCTCAGGGAGCGTCTGAAGGCCACTGTAAGTTCTACCAACAGCCTGAGAAAACAAAAACATTGAAATAAATATAAATAAACTTACTAAGTCTCTCATGAGGTTTGGGTAATTTTGCATATACAAAAAACCTAATATATAATTTCTTTTCACTCAAGTTCTCCTATGAGCTAACATAAAGATGTACAGTACCTTGATGAATTGGACAAGAGCATTTTTAGGGTCTTGCTTCAGAACTGATTCTTCAACATGAGCCTTTGAGAGAATGTTTTCTACTTCTGAGAGTTTAAAAATCAGTCTTGTCATTTCAGTTAGCTGTTCCTTATAGGCTTTTCCTGATTGTTACAAGAGAGCAGAAATACAGCACACAGTTATGCTTTTCTATTTACTTGAGTCACAAAATCATAAGGTGAAACATGATTTTGAAATATCTAACATACAGATTCTGCAACTGACAGCATCCTTCTAGACAAAGAATGTGTGACTAGACTAGTTATGTTTCTAAAATGGATACACAAGAAGAAAGAATATTAAAGATGGACAACCAAGTCTTTCATTTTCCTCATGGTTTTCTTAGAAAACTGCAAAATGTGCATAAAGATAGAGTTGCTAGAAGATGTGTTCTACAGATAATTAGAACCGCAGAGTTCTGTAGAAAAAGTGGTGAAATATTGCTCTAAGACAGCAAAATACTCAATATAAACCAGGGAAAAATTACTTGAAAATGGATTTTTTTTCTTTTAGGGGGTTCACAGCGTGATTTCTGACTATTTACTTCAGATTTTCACTTTTTTCAGAACAGTTTCTCCATGGGGGAAAAATAGCTTGTCTCCTTGGGAGCAAGTTTTTGTTCTTTGCTTCCAAGGAAACAAGCTCTTTTATCTTTGTTTGTGATAAATTTGTCATATGCAGAGCAGGCAAACCATCAATAAATAGCACAAACAGCGTAAAGAAACACATTTTGTAATTAGGTAAAAGTAAAGGAATACAAACAAAAATACATTTTGTAATTAGCTGAAAATGTTTGCCAGTTTCGCAATATAGAATCGTTACTGCAAACATTAGGGAAATGTGAACACTTACCAACTGTTCGCTCAGCATCTGTCTTGGCCAGCATACCAGTCGGTTGATCTATGAACATTTGCAAAACGCATCGAAACCAAGAACGTACTGTCAGAGCTTCGTAGGATGTATAGCCCATCTTAGAAAAAGCTTCACACAGCTCACTGCATAGGTAGAAGAGGAATAAAAAGGTAAAGAGATCTAATAGAAGCATGTAAAAAGGTGACAGAGTGTTTCATTTGGCTCTGGATATATAGAAACTGTGCATATAAGCAATTAGAAATAAAGTAAAAGAAAGGACAAATCAGCATTCCTTCTGTGTACTCCACAGATTTTGCTCACGGTATCCTGATGCCTAAGTACAGATAAAATGATAGATTCTGTAATGCCACACATAGTAACATAAAAGCATATAAACGAATGCTTTCATATGTTTGTTTTCTCTGCATAAAACAAAACAGAAGGAGAAAAGCATTCACACAACGGAGAATGTCTTATTCTCTCAGTGGATAATTTGACAGTGCTATCCAAACCGCTGACATACAACGCTGAGAACAGTTTACCTGAATCAACCTGGAACTTTGTATTCATGCTGCTTATGCTTCCCCAGCCTTTCATATGAAGCTAGCTCAGGTACCTCTAAGTCTACTTTATACTAACTACATAAAGAGATGGAGAAGGTCTGCTTTAGCAAATAAAGACGTGTCTTGTTAGATTAAAAAAATGAAAAAGATAAAAAGACAGCCTGGAGATGCGAAAGGAAACTGCTATATTGATATATACTTAAAAATGCCTATATGTATGCATTTATGTATGTGTTCACACACACAGCAAACTTGCATGTGCTCTCAGTCGAACACCCAGCCAGGGGTCAGGCTGGAAACAATGGCACCATCAAGACTCAACGCACAGCCACGCTGCTCAACTGTTCAGCATTGCCAAAGTTTTACTCGCCTTACCACCATGAGTAGCTGCTGCAGTCACTTTTTCCCAAGCACATCAGCCCCACATCATTAATTCTGCAGAAGCTCCTTGCTAGCGGACAGCAGGTCTGTTCTGCACCCTGTTTGCAATTCCTAGCAGATGAGCTCCTCGTGTCCTTCAGGTCAGTGAGATTTCTTGAAAGTAGTTAGACCTTTTTATTTGAGAGATTTCCTCCCTAGTCAGTCCTAGGTGCTTTGACTTTAATGAAAAATCCTTGTACTCTTTTCCTGATATATGTACATATAAATCTACTTATTTTCCACTGAATTTTTACTCATGCTCGCAACAGAGTCAACAAAGGTCCACACAGACCTGTGGTAGCCAAACTGGATTCTGCTTCTCACTGAACACCATTAATAAAGGGGTTTTTGTTTGTTTTATTGTGGTTTATATTACTTTTTCACTTAGTTAAAGGCAAGGACAATTGTACATTTTGTATGAACATCTCTGCTGAAGCCCTACTGAAAAAACAAGGAGACCAAATGCAAACAAAATATAAAATATGAAAATTAAATTCCAGTGCCAAACAAAAACACAACAAAACAGGACTACCGTCTACCTATGGACTTGTGCTCTTTGCAGTAATGTGTAAACAACAGCAAAATCCAACCCTTATGTAATCTGGATGTACACAGCTAGTCTCCATGGACCCAAAGGCTTACAAACACACTTTCTGCTTTTCTCACTCATGTTTCTCCCATTTGTTTGTAGGTAGGACACTTAGGCATCTTCCTAAAACTGGAGCAGAATGTGTTCCTACTCCTTCAGAGAGGGAAGAACAGTAACTACCTGCTATAAGGATGGCAAGTGATCTTTTTAAGCCAGTGAGCTCATACACACATGCCTTAAGATGCTTAAACCAGTTGTAATACTATCATGTACTACAAAACACTGATTGGGAGATGAACTTCAAGCACTACTGAAAAAAAAAAAAAGCACATACTGGAGCTCATGCACATGTTCAAAGGGCACAGAGCTTGTCCAGCAGAACTCTTGTTACCAACACTGAAGTAGCTGATATGCAGGACACAGCTTCAATCCTACAGCAACCAGGCTGCCCTCGCAGGGTGTAACAGCATCAGCAACAAAATAATTCTTTCACTTTTTAACTGAGAATGTTTGATGTGAAAATTATCACAGCACAGTAACCATGAAGCCTTAAGATCCCAGCACTTAGATACTTTGATAACTTCTGTTCTACAACCGCCTTAGGTAAATAAGGACGTGAATTATATTACACACACAAAAAAGTTGTCTTATTAGCATATAATAAAATGACAATGTTTAGAGAACGATACGTCTGTGTAATTCTCTCAGAAGTCTTTTCTTAGGTACTCATCACCCTTTCATAAAGGAGTCTGAGCACCTGACAGCTCTGTTGATGAAGCAGGGACATATGTTCGAGGCTCAGATACTTCAGTTTTTACCTTGATAGGCCTTGAGGCAACTGATAGGGGAAACAGACAATTCTCCTTGAGGCCCGACAATCACAACCCCAGTAGCTCAGGGGCAAAAATAAAGCACTCTGACAGAGAGGCAAATATGTCCCCTGCTCCCAAGAGGAGCTTTTGGGAAAGGAGAGAGCAAGAGAGACTCAGAAAGAAAAAATGAGAGTGAGAAAGAATGAGAACATATGAAAGAGAACCAGAAAGAGTAAGAACATACACATGACAGCAAAAGACAAGTATCCATCATTACTGAACTATGGAGTCACAATTTCTCATTCTATTTTTCTTGATATGGATCCAGGAACCCCACATTTTCAGTTACTCCATGGCACAGCCTGCAAGAGGATGGCAAGAGCCTCTCATTCCCAAGATGGCATTTTGAGATGGAAGTCTGAATCCCTTTCAAGTGCAAGGCTCACTTTGCTAGGGTCTTCCCGAGTCTTGCACAAATGCTCTAACTGTTCAACTAGTAGACACATGGTAAATACCGTCAGTGCTAACTGCATTTTTAGATGAAATTATGGCAGCAGCGCTGCAGGGGGAAATCAGTGCTAGCCATGGGTGCAGGTTCTCTATTTGCTAATGCAACCATGCTACCAAATAATTGGAAACATGAATACTCAGGCCATGGTTCCAAAAACAATAAACATCAGGTACTCAGACAGGATGGCAATATATATATATGTGTGTGTGTGTATATATATATATGGATACATATATACCAATATGTCAGGTGAATATTGCTAATGTATACTTGAGTAACTGCTTTCCCTGAAGTGTTTACTGGGGGAGCTGTTAATTAGCCTTAAGCACCTAAATTATACTAAAATTCCAGTTTAGGCATGAAAGTGTTTTACTTGATCTTACCTGAAGAGCAACCAAATTTAAATTATAAATGGGCATTTACACACTTAACTCCTATTTCATTCAGCACATGCTAGGTATCTGAAACCTTGCATGAAACTGACCCTGCAAAGACCACACAAGAGAAAGCAAATCAGAGGAATGAATGCTCACCTCTTGAGTTACAAAGTGACTGAAGGGGAACTAATTTCAGCTTCTTTTAATCTCTTTCTTCAAAAAGGCCATAGACTTTTCTTCACCAATCACACTTAAACAGCCTTTACCGTGATTTACAGCTATGTTACTTAGTGCAATTTGTACCCTAAAAAACATGCAACATTTTTCACTTTCAAATACAGCCCAACACAGACACACTCCCTCTCTCCTCTCTCACCTCCCCTGCTTCCGAAGCCTGACTCAGAAGTGGGGGAAACACACCACAACAACCACTACCCAACACCATCTATCTTGGGTTTATACAGACCTATTAAGAGGAATAAATTTTATCAGGTATCTAAAATTCTGACTGAACACAGTCCTGGGCAATCTGCTCTATTTGACCCTGCTTGAGCAGAGGATTGGACAAGTTAGACTATCTGAGCTTGAGAGGTTCCTTCCAACCTAAATAGTCCTGTAATTTTGTGAAAATTTAACATTGGTATATATAAAACATAGGAATGTGACGTTTTTTAATCCCATTACTTAGTTTAAAGCATCCATTTAGCAGGTCTCAGTAACCTGAGCTCCGTGAGCATTAATATGTGCTCAGAAAGTGTTTCAAGCTTGTCAATAAGAAGCCTTTAATGCATGCACTTTCTTACCCTCGTTTTCCTTATACGTTCAACACTCTCCAACCCATCATACTCAGCTTCCTGCAGAACTTCTTTTTTGAGAAGTCAAGACATTTTAACATTAAATACTTGCCGTACAGTATCTGCAAATTTCTGTGATAATGTATAACTTGACTTTTTATAGTAAGATTTAAGTTCCTCTGTTAAACGTAAGTGGTATGAGAAGAATAAGACCGGTACTTTTAACAAGATGTTTCAGAATTTACCAAGGTTACCAAATTAAAGTGCAGCTAGGGTAGGAGGCTAATGCTTTGCCAAACTCTAACAACTGCCAAAGAGCAACAACAATAAAAGGGGATAGATAGATAGCTATAACTATGCAAATGAAAAACAGGGTATGGGTTCAGGCATTTCACTTTAGCGTAGTATGGCTCTCCACCAGAGTACTGCACTGGAGACGCTGTCTGGGTCCACATATTCCAAAATCTGTTAGTAACAACACCGTTTCCTTTTGGAAGAAAGTGGTCTGCCATAAAAGAGACAACTTTTTCAAAATACTTACCTATCTTCCTGACTAATTTTGAATGTCTTAAACTATTTATATGTAAAACAAATAAACAAAAAATCCAACCAACACAAATAACACCCACTACACTGTGTGAAATGTCCATGACATGACCCAAGAGGAAATGATGCTTTCAAGAAATCTAGGACTTTAACAGATGCAAAAAACCTGGACCAAGTTAACAAAACATTACTATTTTAAGCAACATTTCCCAAGTCTGAAGAAGGAATGAGAAGGTACCGGAAGAACTTCAGAGAACATGTGGTTGCCTTTTTTTTTGTTTTTTACCTGTTTTGAATTAGGTGACTCAGATATCTTGACACCAGGTGAGGCCACACCATGTCATCCCATCCAAACAGCTGCATCATTGATAGAACAGGTTGTGGCTGAAGATCTGATAGGGCTTTGCTGGGTATATCCAAAGCTAAGAGCGTAAAACCTGATTTTAAAGAGAGAAAAACATGGTACCACGTTAATGTTTTCTTTTTTACATTCCTGTTTCACACACAAAAAAGCATTGAGAATTAATTACAATTATTACTGTGCATTTCTGGAAGTACCAGAAATCTCAATTAAAACTGGGCAACTGTTCTAACGGACAGCATTTGCATACATGGCAAAATGTAGTTTCTATCCCAAGAGATTCACTTCTTTCCTGTGAGGGTGACAGAGCACTGGAACAGGTGGCCCAGAGAGGTTGTGGAGTCTCCTCTGGAGATACTAAAAACCAGCCTGGGTGCCATCCTGCACAATGTGCTCTACGTGATCCTGCTCAGCAGGGGGGGTAGACTAGATGCTCTTCAGAGGTCCCTTCCAACCTCAGCCATTCTGTGATTCTGTGGGTTTTTAAGCTGATGTGACAAACCAAATACAAAACAGGGAATATATATATATTTTTAATCCTTCTTGGCCTCCCTTTATTGCCCCCATCCACGACTTCTTCCCTTGTACACATAAGTATTACTATGCTTTACAGAACTGAGTTTTATTTATCTGCTTATTTGTTTATACAGATCTCTTGCAGGGAAGAACTGTATTTGGAAAGGATGCACTCAGTAGAAGCTGGTATCTTTCTATTTTTAGAATAAACTTTCAGGTATCAGAGGTTATTGTGTAAATAAAGCACTACAGACAAGCTTACTTTTGAAAAAAGGATCTTCACATAACAGCTGCAGATCTAGAAACTGGGGGTAGTACTACTTGGCATATAGTTTGTGGTTTGTTTTTTTAATGAAGCACAACCTTTTGCTGTTCCTGCTAGGTCTGCTGCAGAAATCTATATAAAACACTGCTAGCATAAAAATTAAAGTGCAATCGTTGATGCTACAAATGACAAAAACATTTAATGTAAAGTAATCTGAAATGCTGAGCACTTATGTTATAGGAAATGAGTGGCAACAAGTGAGTCAGGAAAACTGTCTTTGGAGGAGACCAAAGTAACAAGCTCACTGTTTCCCAAATTGTCCATCTGAAGTTAAGTATCAACATTAATTTATTAAGGTAATGATTTATAAAACTGCATGCACTGAAAAGCCTACTTGGAATTAGACAGAAAAGGCTAGTTTTTAGGAACACCACCAATGCAGCTCTTTTAATTAATGGCATAGGGACAGACTACCTTAAGCTATGATGGACCTTACATCTCCTCATATGCTTCAGAATGAAAAAGGAGGTCATACAGAGTCCCCACTCTGCCTTAGGTGAAGAAGCAATTTGTGCCAGCCTTCTTCCAGATTATCACATTGTTTCTGCAGCACCAGCAATAACACTGGTGAGGGAGAAAACTGAGACAGAAATGATAATGCGAGACCCAGGCTATTTGCCTGGCAGGGGGAGCAGGAGAGCTGTGACAGCTGCTCTCTCCTCTGGGTTGCAACCTCCAAGGCAAGAAGCGTGGGAAGGGTTTGCCTTCTCCTCTGTAGTACTGCCTAACACATCTACATAAAGCAGGTCACAACTGCATTCCACTTCTCTTAAGCAGAGTTTATAATAGGTTGTTCTTCTTGCTATTCCACTGTGTTAATATATATATCAAAAAAGATGTGACACTGTAGGAAATGAATGAAAGTTATGACATTAACAACCTCTTCCTTTGATTTGTATTGCTGTTTTCCATAAATGCTTCAGCAGCGTGAGACCACTGCAGTTGCACAGTGCCTCCTTCATTAATGTCGCTAACTACTGTAGAGCTGCTTCAAATGAAGGGTCTTTTCATGTTTCTATTACCAACTCAGTGCTTCTGAGCTTATAACTTTATCTAATTCACATCATGATGGAAAAAAAAATAAATTATACTTTACTTTTCTATCCATTTAGCTAAAATTTAAAAGGACTGTTGCAACTACAGAATACAATGCTAACTACTGACATTAAAGCTCAAAATGGGATTTCCTTCTGTTCAGTGACGTGCTGATTGTCTAGCTGCACGTGGGAGTTCACATGCATACGGAAAATTGCACATCAAGATTAAGACCCTTCAGTGCAAAGCAAAATGAAAAGTTAAACTGAATTACGACAGTTTTATGCCATGCCATGCCATGACCATATAGGTTCAGCAAAAGCTAACAGTCATGCAATCAACCTTTTAAAAATTGCCTTCAGATGTAAAATATTACACAAAAATAAAAACTTGATTAAATCACAGCCACAGTGAAAAGATGGTTCGACACAAAGTTATAAAAGCTTCTACAATAAGATACAAATTCTAGCTACAGTGAAATAAATTATTCTCATTTATATTGTATAACATTTGCAAAGTTGATTGTAATCTGTGACTAGGAAGGAAAAAGAAATCAGGCTTGTATAGCTTCAAACCCCTTTGGAGTTCTCTGTTTGTATTCTATCAAGTAACTCAACACTACAATATCTCTTCTTGTCAAAATATTTAGCACAGAATCTATTTTTTTTTGCATGTATGCATATTTGAGTTACTACATGTAAGCAGCAGTATCCCCCAGTACAAAATCCTTGAAAGTCTGTGACCCAGAATACAGCAACAAATCCAGTTGCAGCATGGAGGGTCAATGCTAACCTGCAGCTGTATCAGCAAGCTGAGGGGAAGGTGGCATCTGTGACATTCTTTGGCTCTTCAAATAGGGAAAGAAATTTCTCCAGAGAGCACTGGCGACAGCAAGGTGGTGCTCTTTAGCCACTAATGGAAGCTGTGCGTTTGGGTCTGCATTCCCTGGTTGAAGTCCCTGGCTTACCCGTTTGTGCACGCTCCTAGGGAGAAACAAAAACAGTGTTTACATTCAATAAATGAAAATTTCTGTTTTTTTTTTTTTTTTTTTTTTTTTTTAAGAAATGCATTTACAACTACTTTAAACTGTATAGCCTGAGAACTGGAGAATCATTTTGTGTAATTAAAACCTTTATGCAAAGACATTATGCGTACCAGTTATTTGATGGATGAATGATGGCATATTAAGCACCATAAAGTTAATGTTAATTACTAATGTCAACTATTAATTATATGCTTTTTAGTATGTCAGATCAAAATGAGAAATAGGCAGCTTTAAAATGAATATCTGCATTTTGCAACTGCTAGCGTGACAAGCAAGTCTGCTTACAGTCCAAAGCCAGATGCTTTTTAAAATTTTTGCCAGTGAGGTTTTCAGGGTAGGGTTGTACGCAGCAAATAATGGCAAATGATTTTGATCAATTGTAAAGCTTCCTTCCGCAACCTATTTCTCATTTGTAAAACCTCTCTAGGTACGAGTTTTGATAAGGGAAAAGATTCATTTTGTCCTGATGTGCAGCAGACAATTAGGTTTGACAGCATTGCCCACAGCTTTGTTAGTACAGTAAGGACAAAAGTTACCACTACACATAACTCCCATCTCTTCCTGAGACAATGTGGCATGAATTCAATAACGCACTCAATTTTCTTTGATTCTTCTAGTACCATTCCTGCTACTTAATCTAATTTGGAAGTTGTGACTTTCTAGAGGTTTAATAGAGATATGTCTGCAGGGAATCAATGTTCTCAGAGAAATGGGGGGTGGGGGGAAGCATTAATAAATTTGTCTGGTAGAGCCGGATAGGAGGCATTACGGCACTGGGCTGATCAACTAAATAACATGCTTATTAAAAACAATCTGTAGGAATGCACTATCATTCCTGTTCCTATTTATCTTCTGGTCAACTCAATTGAGATTGTGCATTAAAGCACAGGCAGCATTATTACATTTGCTTTATTAAATTCTATAAACAGCACTGTAAAGTTAGAGTCAAGATATTTATAAGATAATGGCAAACAGCAGAGGCATTGAGACTTGCCTTGACACTCACATATGTGGAGTATGAAAAATATTTTTTAATTGCTGTTGTCAAAATAGCAAGCGTTTCACAAAAACGCTTCCCCTAGATCTTTATTCTGGGCTCACCCTAATTTGAAATAAACCAAAACAAAAATAGAAAAGAAAAGAAAAAAAACCTCTAGTCCTTAGTTCCCTTCTGGGAATGTGGGAAAATTATAAGAGAATTACACAACTCACAGCACTCATTAGGACATCTGAAATGGAATAATTTTAAATAAAGAGCAGGCTGGCTGCAAGGCCTTCACTTACCAGGGTTGATATTAGAAGCGCATCTCATTATATCAAATTAGTATCCAAAAATTCTGCCTAACACCTAATTTAAAACATAAAACATACTGGCTGTCAAAGGTAACGATACCTTATGCCTGCCTGTAGGCATCCATTAGTTTCAATAGGACAGACAGTGGGAAAATTGAGTATCAGCTACTTTTTGAATGGCTACATTTAACATACGCGGAAGGGAACATAACATTAGGGGGAATCAAGTGTTTCTTAGAGAGACGGCGCTAGTCCAAACACAGGAACAGAAGCCAGGAACTCTAAACCCAACGTTTATTCCCTGTGTGGCTTCACATAAATCATACAGCCTTTGTTAGCCTCAGTTTCCCAGCCATGATATTTGGATAGTAAGACAGCTTACCCTTTAAGGGTGCTGTGAAAACAATCAACGCTTAGAAAGTGAGGATTATATTCAGTATGTCAGTTGGTATTCCTATTTACAGGGCATATTATCCAAGTCAACATGAATTGAAATAGAAGTGAGATTAGCATAAAAAGTCAAGCAATACTTCTTTAGAAGTATCCCTTATTAAAAAAAGGACAAAGAAAGGGGTGCAGAAATTGTGAGGTCTGGAGGGCAGGAAATGAATAAGCAAAGAAGCAGCTTAAAGCAAGACTAAAGAAGCAGGTTAAAAATAGAGTTTTGCCCATTAAAAAAAAAAAAGAAAAAAGTTTAACAGTAAAAACAAATGGAATTTCTGCTTTACTTTAAGAAAGGAAAGTGCAATTCCCCACAGTGCAGAGAATAATACTTCCAGGAGCAAATCCTGTACTACATACGTCCATACTAAATTGTAAAACTGCACAAAGACATTTTCCTCTCCTCTAAATTGCCTCTCCAAAGAAGGGTGCCTCGCATCTCCCTTAGACATCTATGTAAAGCAGAAGGGTGTGCAGACTTCCAAAGTAAGGTAATACATCTCTGTGTCAGTGGAAGGGCAGCACGTACAAATCAGTATTTATGTTTATTCATAGTAACCTACACAAATGCTTGCAATAAGGGAAATGCTTAGAATCGACGGAGCATCAATGCGTGCTGCAGTTCTTGTAGCCAGCTACTTCTACAAATAAGCAAATTTAATTCCATAAAAATGCAGATAAACACAATTTTACCTTTTATTCAGGCTTCCACATTCTTCTAACACTAGACAAGCAAACCGGAAAACATCACTCCATTTCTGAAAACATACACATCTAGTTTTCCATTACGTTAAGACCTCTGGAACCACTGGTTGCCTTATTACAATGGTAATAACTTGGTGGGGATTTTACTTGTTTTAAATCCCAGATTTTCTGTTTCTGGAGAAAGTGTTTTTTGTTGTTGTTAGTTGTTTGTTTTTCTTTTTTGCTATCAGACAAAATAAACCGTGGGTTTATAAAAGAAGGGAATGTTTGTGGTACATGAATGAGGACTGTGCTGGAAGTATAGATAATAACAGTAGCATGCAAGATTTTGTGCCCTACATTTGGTTAAGGAACTGCAACCATTTATTTGGACACAAGTCTTGTAATCATACATCCTGCCTTTGCTACTTCACATCTGGATTACTAAAATTGAGAGAAAATTTAGGTCAAACTGGAAAAGACACACAATGCTAAAGCCTACAAAAATAATGGAAACATGAGTCACTACTATCGTGTAGTGACCTGCCATGGCTACCTATTAGCCTCCAGACAGAATAAAACATCATTTAATTTGAACCACAAGGACTTGGGACTCCGTAACAGTGACAGAACCCCTCTCTCCTCCTGCCACTATTACCAGGGACACACGCTACCATCCTCAGAGGCTCTCAGACCATAAATTCAGACACTGGTTTCTTCACAGATAGTGCTCCCAGACCACGGCAGGCCACCCATTGCATCCACAAAACCCAGATGCACAGCACAGCCAAGATTAAACCCAGGCAAGTATTTTTAGAAGACCTGAATAACCTTTTGATGTTGAAGCAAGCAAATAAATAACAAAAAAAAAAAAAAAAACATGCCTGCAGAACCAACACCCTCGGATAAATCTAGGCAGATTGAGTAGAAATGTATGAGTATTTCTAGAATGATAAATGGCTTTGATGTTTAGAATTTCAACTACTAACATCAGTTCTTTCAAAGAGAAGTCAGCAAAAGTAAAATGAAACAAAGCTTCATCCCACCTCGATTCAAAGATGGGTAATAGGGCCCTTGTGCTCTCTGCAGACCAAAGGACTAGAATGACACTTGAACTTGGAGAATTCCCTCACAAAACTGCCCCTTTTTTCCTCAGCATCAGAAGTTTTGCATTTTGATATTCTGACAACAAACGCATTGTGCCTTAGTCTTATTTTAATGTTTTCATGAAGGTGTTAAAAGCAACAGATTTGGCTGGGGGAAGCTGAGACTTCTTCAGACATGGGATAGCTATGAAGATTTCAGCATAAAGAATGGAAAAGATATGGGAACAAAAAATGTGAGAGTTTAGATTTTAGTGAAGATGACAGACTAGCCTTATATCCTCTCAAAAAATCCCAGACACAGAAGGTAAGTCAGCTACTTGGAAGTGTGCATGTTCCCAGTAACTAGTCCTACCCCAAATCAAGCTGAAAGAGATCCTTGCCTGTCCCTCTACATGCTTTTGAAAATAATTCGGTATATGTATTCATCCAGTTGCCTATTGTGCCATTTAGTTCCATGATAATTATAGAAAGTCGCAACTATAGCACTTATTTCATTGATCCATATGGATACCAGCCCCCATGTTGACAAACTCACTGTTCAACTTCTATTTAGCAACTGGCTCATAAGCACTTACTTATTTTTATGTCTGTGCTTCAAATATGCAATTTTCACTAAATATATGTACGTTTCTGAAATCATAACCTGTTATACTACCATAAACTGTAATGCAAAGTGTGAAGGAGAACACATTTTTAGAGTGCATTAATTACTTTTGTGCAGAATTTTTCAGTACACATTTAAAAAAGAAAAGCTAGTTTAAGCATGGACGGCATTCAAAAAGGCAAGGACCAAATGGACACATCTGGGTTCAGGCCTGCTTTCACATAGGATCACAGAGTTCTGCCATGGGGCAACCTAGATGTATACCAGCTCCCCACTACTTTTTTCCAAGTTTCCAGTAGAAATTAAATCTGGGAATATGTGACATAAAAAATTGTGGTAAGGTGTGGACACGTCACTGACCTGGACCTTCTGGGGAAGAGGAGAGAGGTGCTGATCTGGCACCATGAAGAACCTTTCCACCAGAAAAAAAACAGTGCAGCACCGCACCAGGCTACCCTGAGAGGCAGTTGAGTCTCCACCACTGGAGACTTTGGAGACTTAGCTAGAGAGAGCCATCGCTGATGTCACCTGACGTAGGTGACTGTCTTTGAGCTGAAGGTTGTTCTACAAGACCCCTTCCAACCAACCCGTAATGCAACTCAGTAATGCTCAGTTTAGATACAGACCAGCTTTCAATGTACCAGACTGGAAATCATGAACTAAACTTAATAGCCAGCTTTTCTTTTCCAGTATATGGGACAAGGTGGAACCTGGCCAAAAAAAAAAAAAAAAATATTGTAACAGCCTGCAACTGAGAACCATGATGTCAAAATTAGTTCATGAGAAGCGACGAAAAAAGACATGAAAAGTCATCTACCTCCAAGTTTGAAGTAACAAACTGTGTGACCCTACTTCTCTTATAGATGCATTTTTGTGAAGTGAACCGATTCACTTGGATTCACACAAGTGGCGCACTAGTTGCAGAGTGCTTGCACAGGGGCACACCTAAAGGAAAATACCACAGCCTGACCACACTCAGAGATCGGTGGAAAGTCACAGATACAGGTTTCTCAGATAACATGGTGAGGGCTTTTGGCTTCTTGATCACTGGTAAATGATGTCCCCACTTGACCTAATGCATAAAAAGGCAAACCTTTCTCCTGTGCATGGTTCTGAATGCAGATAGGCAGGGTTGCGAGCTCTGCAATGAACTCTTTGTTATCAGTGTTTATTAGGTGCACTGATAGCATGCTTACAAGAATTTTAAGTGCCAAAACATAAAGTTTATGGTCTCAAAGTACCTAAGCTGGATGATAAACAGCTAAGGACTGTGAAAACAGCCTTAGTGTCTCTGGGCACACACATTACAAATTTAGGTACCTAGAGAATGTCAATGGTTAAAATGGAGTCCCCTGCACCCTTTCAGACACTTCCACATTTAGGCAGTTTCTGTGGAACATGTGTGAAGGCAGGTGACTAAATTCTATGTAAGTCGGATTCAAACATCCAAATCCTCTTTTAGATCTGTTTCTAAGCTCTTTGGGACACAAGTTCTTTCTACATCCCTTCATATTGCACACAGTATATTGAGACTGGTACGACTGCAGCAGCAGCTCAGCAGAAGTAATCCCACCTCAAATCAGAATCTCTCAATTCAAGTTGTTTCCATAGCTGCAATATATATACAAAGTACCTATAAAGTTCCTTAATACTTGAGCAACGGTGTTTTCGCTCTGATAACTGAAAAAAGAAAGCACAATTTTAAACCATCTTTAGGGAAATAAAAACTAGATTTCAGAAGGATAAGCAACATGAGAAACTTTAGGCCAAAACCAAAATTTCCCACTCATTAAAATAAATGTCTGAAGAAAAAAATGTTCATAATGAAAGTGTCAGCGCTGTGCATGCCACAGTGATAGCATCACCACCACCACCTATAGAGCTATAATGCTGACTGTACAAGCAGAACTGGAAAAGCCATGATAAAATATTATCAAACATTAACATACCGCCATCAGCACAGTATTTATAAAATTACATTTTAGTGTTCTTCCTTCGGTTTAATCTGCTTCAATAATCCACAATAAACTGCATGTTTAAATGTTTACAGAAAAACAGATGTCAGAATAATATGCCTGGTTATGTATGCATGTGTTGATCACTGATTGGTGCGGTGAGGGAAAACGGGAAGAGGGATGCTTTTCAGAACTGTAACAGCCAGGACTTTTATCAAAGGCTTTAATTTATCCATTTGTGCTTAAGCTTTTATGGCACAGGCCTGCACAATACCAGACGTGTCAATGTTACATGCCTTACCAGGCACAACAACATGAAGCATTGGCAAAGTGAGGTCTTACATCTTGGATGAGATACAAAGTAATGAGAGGAGGGATAAAAGGACAGAATGGTTAAAAAGCAGGGCACAAGCAGATCTCCCACTCCTGAATCTTAATTCCCAAACTTCTCACTTAGTAGTCAAATCACTGTCCTTTGACCTGGAAGTTCCCTAGGTATCCACAATTCAGCTACATGTCGCTAAATGTCCACAAACACCTTGAGCCAACAGCCAGCCCACAATCTTCATCTACTGGGGCTCAGAAATCTGATCATGACTAGCCCATTCCAGCCTACGCAGGGTATAGCAGTAACTACCTTCATAAAAAAAAAAAAAAAAAGAAAAAAGAAAAAAGTGTTCAGGTATTAATATAATAATCAATGAATCACAGCCTCAGTAAGCAGGGCACCTGGATCGTTTTGACAGATTGTTTTGGGATTGCTCCTGGGATTGTGAGTTTTACATTAAGTACCTCACTGAACAACAAAAAAATAATACTCAGAACAAGAAATGGAACCCATGATGCTCTTCTCTCCCAGTATGATGTCCTTGTCCTATCCATGAGGTAACAGCTATTTAATCCTTTAGACTATCTGCTGTTTGTTATTAAAAAAGGTAAGCAATCAAATACAGTTTAAGCACACATCTTCAGCAGTGGGACTCTGCAGCAGCTCTAAACACACTGAACCTGCTCCTCAGGACACCAGACCAGTCATTTCTGGTGGACTCATCCCTGCACTGCACATCTTCTGTAGACTAGCAGTAGACAAAGCCCCATGCAGGAGGCAAGATTATGGTGTGTGGTGGGGTCATACCTACTTTTCCCCTCATGTTTAGAAATGGAGAAAAAGTGCTTTACTTTGGGTGTTGATTTTCAGTCTAAGACATGCACCTACAACACAGACGGCAAACCAACTAATCTGTGGGCAGCTGATTTCTTTACTGGAGCTAATTTCTTTACTTTACATATTTTATGTCTTCAGAAGCAAAGCTATCAAAACATTCCTAGTGGCTTGATTTTAGATGCATGCTGCACATGCCAAAGTAGTTGCTGCTGAGCTGGATCTGTTAATCTGTAAGGCCATCAGATCCTTACAACACTGGAGAGCCTCCCACTACCTCAGAGCAGAGGCCTGCCAAGCTCCAGTGTCTTCCTAGTTCACCTGAATGGAGCAGGAAGGCAGGAAAATGGCCTGGCACTCTGGAGGTAAAGGCCAAAATATGCCAAAGTCACCATAACTGGTACCCTGTATGGGCTACCAATAATGGCTTTAAACTAAAAGAGGGTAGGTTTAGATTAGATATGCAGAAGAAATTCTTCACTCACAGGGTGGTGAGGCCCTGGCACAGGTTGCCCAGAGAAGCTGTGGATGCCTCATCCCTGGAGGTGTTCAAGGCCAGGCTGGATGGGGCTTTGGGCAACCTGGTCTGGGGGCAGGGGGTTGGAACTGGATGGGCTTTAAAGCCCCTTCCAACCCAAACCATTCTATGAAAACATGATAGGACCGACAATCCTCAGAGCTTAATTGTAAAGCACCCATTTACACATACAGAGAAAACAAAAATGCCAGGGTATCTAGCTTACACTGTAAAAGACACACAGAGATATTAGGGCAGCATTTCAATTAGGATAACTTCTCTTGAAAGCCTAAGCAAATCATTGGTATAATCACTGGTATAAGTTCCTCCATCTTATAATACCAAGAAAACTTTGTTTGTTTGTTTTACATGCACATTAGGAAAACACTGCCCCTAAGCATCCTAAAATATATTTTGCATTATGTTCCTTTAATTGAAAAAATGCCTACTGATAAAAATAAAAGGTTACAGATCCTCTCAATTTACCGCCCATCAGTCACTGCCTTAGCAGAGCAGACCACTTTCTTACTGAACATTCAGGAGGCTTATATGGAGCAGATCTTTCACTGAGGGTATATATCTTCAAATCTCGGTGGAAAACCTACCTGTATTCCTATTGTTAGTTGTCATGGACAGAACAGACTCAACAGTTAAGCTTCTAATGTGACAATTTATATAAGCAGAGTAATTAAAGTTTATTAAAAATCCAGATAATCTTCCCCAATCAAACCAACAAACGCCCATGAGCACTCAAACCAGATGTGAATTTAGCTCAGGGTCACCTTTCCAAGTTAAATAATATCAACAGAAAACGCTTTAAACAAAATGATCCTTCTTAGTTACTACACAGATTCAGGAAATTACATAAACCTATTTAAAGTACAAATATTTTAAGAACAGTTAACCACTGCTGACAACTATTTTTTTTCTTTAAAGTGATTTGAAAACTAAAGCCAAGTTTCAATTCTCAGACATTATTTGGGATATTCACCAAAACTTACAAAAGACTGGGGAGAATATGACAGATCCTCTTAAATTTGTAATGCAAGTACAACAGCAGCAATGTTTTCTCACCTTACCTGACTGTGTATTAGTAAATATGATACAAGTTGTCAGTAATTAAAAAAATCATAAGAGCTAAGTTCCCTAGCTGTTGACAGTATAATTATTTAATATCCTTACAAGCAACTATTTTATGACTATCTGAGGAGGGAGAGAGGCTTGCTTCCACAAGTCAGTCATCTGCACAATTAAAAGCATTTTTAATTTGTTTGCGCATATTTTGACATAAACTAAAAAGTAAATCAAAACCAGCACTCTGTACAAAGCTTTTCAAGCTTAAGGTAATATTTTAAAAAATAAGACGAAAAACAACCATTGCAATGGACCCTATAATAAGCAAAAATGGAAAACATCCTCTACTCAAATTATAAGTAAACGTTCATAACATATTATATTTTGCAACAGATGCTGTAATACACCCCTTGGCAACTACTTCTCTTGAGAAATCTGACTCAAGGATCATGGCTCTTCTTTGCCCAAACTCATACAGAGGTATTTGATAGCTATGTTCTTCACTAAATTCTTCTGATTTAAGTGTAACAGTACAAAAACCATCTAGCATGAAAAAAAAAAGATGAACTGAAAGTCTCAGGTTTTAAGAAAGTCTATTTTTCCACAGCAATATGGAAACAATGATATGTTATGACAATTAACCAGCAAAGCTACTTTTCTTTGCTTGACCCATTTTCCTTGATTAAGCAATCACTAGAATCAGTAAAAGCAACCTTGACCTAATCCATTTCGAAGTTTTTAAACCAAGCTTTCAAAGTAAAACGTGTTAGCTTGACAAGTTGTAGTATTTCTGAGCATGGTCGAAGCTACAAAAAAAGGCACCCACTGCAATTTAACCATTTTAGATAAATAGGGCTGAGCAAGATGATCTTTCTTAGCATTTCCCATCAGGAGGACACAGTCCAAAATTAACTTTGTCATAGGTATTCTCTGCCTCTTGCACAAATATTATGATTCTGCACCCTTTGAAATTATTAAGTATTTTCATTTTTGGGACTTCTGGAATTTTAAGAGAAGCACATAGTGGTGACAAAGGCAACTCAATAATCAGGTGTAACTCACATATACTCTTATTATTATTATTGAACTGGAAGCCAAAAGCTGTGCCAGGGCTAAAACAGTCCAAGTCCAAACATTCCCACCCTTTACTGGAGAGCAACAAAAGTTCCCAGGATAACATCACCAGACTTGACAGAGACAAGAGGATAAAGAAGTCTATATCAAAACTCATGGAGTTGAAGGAAGAAACATGGAAATCCTTCAAACAGGAAAGCTGGCAGACAGCAAATGCTGAGAAGTTTAACTCAGGAAAAAAAAAAAAAAAAAGGACAGGAAAAAAAAAAACAGCAATGAAGTGACCTCCAAGCACAACCACCTCTCTCTCTTGTATTATAGCACTTTTTTCATCACATTCTGCATTCAGTGACCTCTCCCCCATGCACTATATGGTGGAAAAGAGACCTGGAGAATGCAATGTGATCAGCCTGTCCTGTCCTTCTGACTCTCCCAGATGACTGTGGATGCAGTGAGACTTGCAATGATCCAGGCCAAACTGATGCCATAATCATGAGATGCAACTGGAAGTTGTCGTATGAACACTACAAAGAATTTTCCATCTGTTGCTTGATGGAGATAAATAAATGGAGAAATGGGCCAGCAGCCTACCCAAAACACCTCTTATTAAACTACAAGAAATACCAAGTATTTGAAAAAGAACTAGCTCAAAATAAATTAATGGAAAAAGAAAAAGGAAATCAAGGTTCAAATTCATTACAGGCTGGATTCCCTAAATCCTAAATCCAGCAAGTGTCACCAAAAATGTGCTTCTACAATGTGCAATACTGGAGACAGGAAAATAAGGTCTAATAATTTTATGTGAATTTAAATTCAAATTTCAGAGAAAAGGTGTTCATTAATAGGCCTGTATTCATCACAGATAGACACAGATCTCAACACATTTTATATTCCTTCTTCAATCTACTGGCACAGATGTAATACTGTTTCTTTATTTTCAGATGCAGAATGCTAGGATTTATTTATTTTTTCAATTACTCTAAAACATTGCTTGCATTCTAAAATAAGTACATAATACTTTCCTAAAACATTCAGCATTTTTTTAAGCAGACAGCAAAAGTCCCTTAGTTAATCACTAATTCATTTTTAGGACATAGATAAATCATTTGTTTTACCCATTTTTGAGTGGTTATATTTGATGAGTATTCCCTGTGTATGTCCACTTGAAGAAGTGTCCAATGCAACATCTGCAGGACCATGCTAATAAAAAGTATTTATCTGCATGTCACAGAGCTCATCTCTTGAGATCAGAGGTTCTCACCTTCCCTGGAATGGAAAGCGTTAATGCTCTGAATAAAAGGTTTTCAACTGCAGTTGAATCATGTGAAGATTATCAATATAGCAGCAATGTACAAAGGGGCTTCAGCAAGGTTACTGAGTTTAATATAATCCTCTCTATAGCTAAGCACAGTAATAGAGAACCCTGTATTAACTGTGGGCAGCATGTTGTGTGTGCTCAGTAAGACTTCTAAAATATACAGGGAGAACAAGAAATCCCCAACATCTTTATTATGCTCAAAGACAAAGTAAAGATATTAACAAGAGACACACAACCCTAAAACAGAAAGGTACAGAAAAAAAAAAACACACAAACATCCAGAGCTGCATAATATTAGTTAGCACTCTCTCCTTAATCTCAAAGGGTGTAACTACATCGCCAAAAAGACAAGTTGCTATGACTAATTTAAATGCAAGCAACAAATGTGCAAGACTACTTTGGCTAGGTCTGCTGGGAGGGAATATTATGTCCGCTTCAGCCACCCCAGCAAATTTGTGCCAGACAGCTGTTGTCTTTTGCTAACCACATTTAACTAAGATAAGGTTGAAAGAACATCGAAGACAACATAACCTGTGTGAATGCTGTGCAACTCATTCACGTTTGAGCTTGTGGAAAAGTCTTGGCAAAATCCTGCAGTTAATTTGAGGTCAACTGCAATTTACCTTCATTGCCTTCGCTGCTATTGTGTCTAGTCAGCTTCCCCCCAGTCCTACACAGGCATACACTAAAACAGAAGTTTTCATGGTATCTTTAATGCACAGGCAGCAGAGACTGGAACACGTGCACCCACAGGCACATAGCTACCCTCTGCTGATCCAGAGTATCTTCTAAGGACCCAAGAGAGCCAGTCCTAGTACTACAATAGCTTTGACCAACATAACACAAAATTCCCCAGTACGTTCCCCTACCAGACTCAGAACTTGAAAACAGTAGATGTACCAGACTCTACTGCACTGTTTTGTGAGGATCCTCTTGGAGATGAATCAGGAGCAAGCAGTGAGCTGCACACGCTGACTCATAAATAGTAGACTGTAGGATTCAAAGCATGTTAATCACACAGTTGAAATACTCTTTACAAGAGGCAGACGTTCAGTCATGTGGCTGTCTCTAGGCACATCATTTTGTGTGATGGGAGATTAAAAGAAAAAAAAACAACCACAAAACACTTAACCACCATCAATAGGACTTACCAAACAAACAAGAAGTTACCAAGCACTGTGGTGGTAAATGCCATATGACAGATATTTCCTCTCACATCATGAAAGGGGCTTACAGGAGTCATTGGGAGCTCAGTGCTCAGCCCTGACTGCAAGGTAGCTCACCTTTTGGTTTGGGGATTTTTGTTCATTTGATTTGTTTTAAACATGGAGTCATCATCCTTTATGCAGAATACTTGTTAGAAAACTACTGAGAACTTGCAATTACATTTCTATAACTTTAAATGATAGGGACATTAAAAAAAAAAAAAAAAAGATTCAGTGCTAAGTTTGCTTTCCAAACTATTCTGTTTGAAAGAACAGAAAGTCTAGATCACTTCAGATGGTCTTAATTCAAGTTCATAGCCCATTAGGGACATAAATTCTAGGATCTGTCACACAGAGAACAGACAATATTAGCTTTTTGTTGCTTTTTTTTTTTTTTTTAATCTGGGAACAGCAGTCACTGCCAGTACACGACCACTTTTTTTAACAACTCTTCCATGACAGCGTTTCCTTCCTGCCATCAGAGCAATATCAAAAGAGCCACTCAACCCTGTCAAGGCCTTCCTAGTGAGCTCTTTACTATCATAACTGTAAAAAGATTCTGCACATTAAGCAATGTTCTGGTGTTTCTGGCAGCAGTCCTGCCTACCTACAATAAATACTGTTGAGCGTTCTCCGTTCTTACTGAAAAATCAAAGAAAGATGGCTGAGCTTGGAAGAAACCCCTGGTTTCTGGGGCTGGTCCAACCCCAGCTCAAAGCAGGGCTGATCTTGAATGACTAACGAGAGAAATTTTACAACCTCACTTAAAAATTTATTCCAATGTTTGACTGTCCTATGCTTGTATCTAATAAGAATTTCCTTCATCACAATCTCAGTCTATTGCTTCTTACCACCATACACACCTCTATAGTCTCAAAGGTCTGATGCTATCTCAGAGGTTAACTTCCATTACACTGTTGTAGAAAACAAAATGTCTCCCCCCTACACCTCCCATCCAAGCCTTCTTTTCTTGAGGCTAAACAGACTCAGTTTTCTCTACCTCCTCTTGCAGAAGATGTGCTCCACACCCCTAATCAACTTGGTAGACTTAACCCAGTATTTCAGTGTCTTTCGGGAACCCAATATGCTGCTTATTTACAAAGCAATTTATCTGAAACAAATTCCGCCAGAACAGCAAGAGGGAAGCAAAATGTATCTACAGCTACACGATAGCTCATTTCCTGACATAACAATTTTTTTTTTTTTTTTTTTAACAAGTTAAGCCTCTTTTACCAATTCCTTACTGTCTTTTGTTCGGGAAAAAAAAATAAAAATCCTTGAGATCTGAAAACTATGCAGTATGACTGGAATTGTTTCACTCAAAGAGATGAAAAGCATATATATCGCTTTGGAAAAGCTTACAATCTGAAAACTTGTGGCTGTGTAAAGATCATTAAAATCCTTCTTGGTCAAACTATGGAAATCAAAGTTCGGCAAATTGCTCGGAACAAACTCACCAAGGACAACCTCATCACCTCACTCAAATGTTTTCCTTTACCACAGCATTAAAAATGCATTTTCACTCATTCAACTTTTTTTTGTCCACACTAAAATACAAGATGAGGGAAACTGGTAAAACATCCATACTGGCTGTAGAAATTCAGCTGCTGAGTTGTTGTCTTCTGAGTTGAAATTTCCTTACCTAATTAGATGTGAAATGGACTCTGAGGAAAACTACACACAGCCTGGAGGGGAAATGAAGGAACAATATCAAAACCTAAATCCCAAATACTGAAAACAAACAAACAAACAAGAAGTACTGTTACTCGGTTACCTCTTTAGACATCTTGAACATAATTTCCAGCAACACACCTGCCTTACCATTGCAAGCCCAACACTTGGTTATTATCATACCTATTTTATTTTTCAGATAGGAAATCTGAGAAAATACTTTGAGGTGTTTGTGTTTCGCTTAATTTCAAATAGGACTGACAGAGAGGAGCTGTATTTCAAAGGGGTTTTTTGATTGTTTTTAAATGAAACTCTTCTGCTCCTAACTCCTCTATCTTTGCAGAAAATCAAAAATTGTACGCATATGGATACCCCCTAGCAGCTTGCCATGAATAATATACTGTAAGTTGTTTCAGAAAAATCCTTCCATGTCAGAAACCAGGAAGGCAGGCAAATTTGTGCTCAAGACAATGAAGTACCATGTTTCTAAAGTCTAAAACAAAATATTGTACTTCCTCCGTGAGAAATCTTTTTTATTTTTATGGAGTATCTATTGCGTTAAAGGATGCTGTTCAAGTAATGTATCTTTTTAGTGAAGGAGATTACTTTGGGTAGAAAATATCCCCTACAAACACTGCTCCCAACATTTGGTAATATAGACAATAGAGCTAATTTTCTGTCATTCAGGAATGTAGGCTTCTGTCATTCAGGAACTGTAGGCTTGCTAAACTTTTATCATCATCCCCTCTGAACACAGTAAAAATCCCTGTTAGAACTGATGGTTTATTAGATCAAAGCTACCATCAACAATGTCAATGCTGCCTGGTAGTGTTAACAGGAAAATGTTTTACGAGTTCTACCACTGGGCATCCATTTAACTTCTAGCACCAGCTACGCTGTAAAACCGTGCACATAATTTATTTGGTGACCTGTGTGTGTGGGAAGCATTATCTAGGCGAAACTTCTCACAGTCTGACAAAATGCTTTGATTTGTACTGTTCAGATGATTGAACAAAGCGTTTAAGCAATCACCAACAATAGCTTTTATCTCCAAATGTGCTAAAAGTGTAATACTACATGAGAGCAACCTATTGCTTTAAGAGCAGATCTGATAAAATGGAAGTGATTGGATAAATATTACATTTTCAACTTGTACACATCTTGTCCATTAGGTTTAAATATTGAGTAAAGTTCATGTTTATCTTAAATATCATTTTTAGCAATTTCCCCATGCGATATTCCCAATACCCCCATGGTATCCACGGTAACCTCTCTGCTTACATATACCTTAAAATACACATTCATTCCCATTAGGTGAAGTAAACAGAAAACAGCCATGCGTATTTCCTCAAGCCACTGCTGACTTTTCTTTTAGCTAGTATTCTGCAGTCTTTGAAAAGAGCTCCAGTTTAAGTCTGCCACATGCCTTGACAGGCAGGTATGTCACCAAATTCTGTTCCCTGTGTCAAGGAAAAACTGATTTAATCGCTCCTCATAATACATGCAGTATACAAATACAGGTAACTAATCGATTCCTGCATAATCCCAAGAGTGCAGATTCAACAACTTATGGTATTTCTTTCAGTGCAAAGGTACCATTACTACTCTTGCATATTGTTACTGCTCTTCCCAGAGTTTAATCTATTCCTTCCCTATACTATAAAAAGCATTTTATATATAATAATCTGACACATGCTGCAACGCCTTCCAAAAGAGACTCAGCTTGGAGAGGAAACGTGCTCAATAAAATATTATTAAACCCTAACATTCCTTTGTCTTTCAGATGAAAACAGAATGGGTTGTTGCTTAAGAGTAAGAACTTTCTGCCCAGAATTTCTACTCTAATTTTTAAAACCATTCTGCACCTATGGGCCTGCTCGGTACATTTTTAAAATCCTTATGACACATTCACCTACTTAATTATTACCTTTCTGAGAAAGCAGCCAATTAATGTATTTTCTGATGTTTTTACATAATAAACACTAGACAGAAAAGCCAGCACGATCCTTGGGACACCTACTAGCTCCCACTACTCTTTACCTATGTTCCGCATGTCAGGCCCTTACTGCATGGCATCAGGTGCCACAGACAGATGACATTTTGTTAGGAATGGCTGCTACTTGGAAATAATTGTTTAAAGTTTGCTATGCAGCTGGTAGGAGATTTCAGAGACCTTGTGAGACACACGGAGTTAAATGTTTAAGCTGTTTTTCCTATCTTGTTCTTCAAAACCTTAAAGTAGAAAATCCCTCGAGTGAAAAGTCAGAGAAAGGCTGCCATCCCTTCTAGAGTTAAAAGATGCTTTTGTAAGAGTTTAGGTCAGATTAACCTTTTGCTCACAATAGGGCTGGTTATTGGTTTTTATTTTTTACTGTCTTTAACACAGGTAAAAAAAATCAATATGAAGCGAGACAAAGGGCTCTGGAGGCCCTGGCTACACCAGCTTTTGGTTTGGCTCATGCACAATCCTACAACACGCTGAGGCTGGGAAGGATTAGCCTGCTTGTGTTGAGTAAACCGATGATACTCAATAAACAGTTTCTGTTGTAAACCCCTTAGGACGTGCAAAGCCACACTAGTTGGCATTAGACCAGATAAGCTGCCGAACCAGCTGTAATCTCATTTAGACCTGAGCTGATCCTCCTGTCCTTTCATTCCACAGGATCAAAGCAAACCACTGAGGAGGCAGCTGTATTATAGCAGCAGTGCTTGCTGGATGCGGCAAACATTTCATAAATTCCTCTCCTTGAAGCAAGCCTGAACATAATCTACCCAGAGCCCGTTCAATCAATGGATTTCTGAATTCATTAGTCTTATTATTACAGGATAACTGTTTTCTCCACATAGTGTGGTAGACGTTGCAAGCCAACTTTGCAAAACAGCTCTTATTGCTGACCATTTCTTTCTGGTAATGCACCTTTGCATTTTTTGCTGTGCCACATGAAAATGATTTAAATCTCTTCTATGCAGTATTTTTTTTTTTTTTTAAAGACTGGAAATGAAACCAATTCACATATATTCAAGTAGGAAGCACCGATAATACACTAAAGTCTTCCAAGCGTAATTACTGGCTACCTGCTCGTATGCTTCCATGCATCAGTAATAATGACCAATGTTTTCTGAGCTTAACGACAGCAGATGATAATAGTGAAAGCAGAGATTATATCATTGTAGTAGCATAATAAATACAGACTAAAATTACAGATGCAAAAGGAGTCATTCTGAGAAAAAAAGATTTCTATTTGCCCTTTACTCTGTGTTCTCTGCAATTAGGAAGGAGAAATATTTTCATTGTTAAAGAAATAAATAGCCCCACAAAAGCAACAGGTCTTTTTAAACTAAGCAAAAGTGAAACCCAAGGCACTGGATCAAATAAGACTTGAGGGTGAAACATTTGATTTCTGAACAGTCTGGATTTTCCACTGTGCAATAGTTAAAATATTTTAGAGTGTAACCTTAAAAGCTTTAGAATAGCATAAAGTGTAATTCAGAAAATGTGTCAGCCGTTCCATTTCCCAACAGTGAAGTGAGCAATACAACACATACTCTCAGATAAAGGAAGTAAAATTAGATTTGTAACTTACATTGCAATAGCCCAATATTATAAAAAACATTTGAAGCCCTTCTTTGATTTAGTAATTGTATTATTTGTTAACATAAAGTCAAAATTTTCTGGTGCAGTTGCATTAGAAAAAAAGAATTATCCAGTGCAGAAGCAATTCTTGTGTCACACACAGGTCACGTTAACAAGTCTTGGATCACTCCTTTTTGGAGAATGAACAGTGGCCACAGAAACAACTTTGGCCAGAAAAACAGGGGAAGCCAGGTAACCCTGACACCTAAGGTAAAACCAACAACAGTGTCTGTGACTTACTGCTGTTTGCAGCCAGCATAAATATAAAACACATTCATGCACGTGAGTACAACAGGCAGGATCCCTCAGAGGGAACTGTTACAGAGCACAAGATCTGTATCATCTGAGCGCACATCCTAACCTACGCTATGCAGGTCTGTAGCACTTCTGTACCCGTTCATTAATGTTTTTAATCAGGGTATGAAAGAAACTGTAATAAAAAGATTCAATAAAGTACAATACAATCAGATGTTTAACACAAGGAAATGATTTGTAACAGATTACAAAAATGAGATGTTTATTGTGAAACTTGTTTTAAGCACTAAAGCACAGATGTGCTAGAGCATGTTACAGGCAGCTGGCAAAGATAGACAAAAGGTATTTGCACCTCTCATCTACAGATGTGCAAAAAACCCCACTGCACATCTCTTCCTCAATCACACAGAAGCCATCTGATGTGTTAGTTAATGATTCCCCTCTCTCCACTCCATTCTTCAGACATAAAGGGGTCCCATTTAACATAATCACTTAATAACAGCAAAGTGATGGGTATCAGAACCCTAATTCTTCTAATATTTGCAAAATCCAGCTCTTTGTAATAATAATAACACCATGATAGCAAACTGTAAAACTGTGTAATTATACTTTAATTGTATTGTGAGGCATGCATTAATCACAAAGTTTAAGTACCAAGGATGGAATTATAATAATTCTGTAAAACAAATTTAAGCTAGCTAAGTAGGTCAGAACCACTAGCATGCAACAGGAGACCTCTGGGAATTTATCAGTTAATGGCTATTTATGTGCAAATGAGTGCCCTCCAACCCTCCCAAATCCTGTGTAGCTGAAGGGTATTTCTGTTAACCAGGAGCATGCTTAACTGCTGAGGCATAAATTAAACCATTTATTGGAATGATTTTAATTCTTCTCTCCCCCCACCCACTCTTACTACTCTCCCTCCACCCTCACTAGCAGCAGAATTTACAGTATTAATTTACATGGAGATAGGACTGCTGAAGAGTTTTCAGAAATTACCCTCTTTCAAAGAAGGAAAAAACCCAAGAGCTAGAGAAAAACTTTCAGTAAGACAGGAGCAATGCGAATCTTCCAAAGGGTGGGCTGAGCTATTAGAAATTCTAGAGGTTCAGTACCATAGCAGTACAGTAGAAATGCTTTTATAGAAATGCTAATAAACTCTAATGAAATGAGGTTCTTTAGAGAAAGAAAATAAGCCAACAAAAGTTTCTTGGTTGCAGGAAAAATCTTCAATTCTTGAGTTTGACTTAAAAAAATAGGAGCCATTTTTGATGCCTTTGAAAAATAGATGCCTTTAGAAAACACTCAGAGTCAAAACGTATGGAATTTTCACTACGATGTAAAATGTGCAAGATTTACAGGCAATGTAAATCATTTCTGAACACACAATCCTAACAGTAATTCAGTGCAGCATGGTAATGCAAGTGTAACCTCAAGATTGACTCTGGGGGTTATTATTTATTTATTTATTTATTCCTAAGAACATACAAACATTTTCTAGCAAATCCTAGAATCCCAGAATACTGAAGAGGAAAGTAACCATACTCCACCCCCATTACCCTAAACAGGGTCATGTCTCCCCAGCGTCTAATAATTACATTTTTAAAAGTCCCCTGTTTGCCTGAATATATTCCCTGTGACATTTGGATAATCACAGCTATGCTATAGTTAATTATTACGTAATAAATAAGGTGATCATGGTGCTTGCTGATGTCATCTTTGCACCTAATACCAAACTCCACGTAAACGTAACACAGCAAACACGTACACACATGGCACTTTCTTCACAGATAGTGCCATTGGAGAATACCCCTGAATATACAGGCATGGTATGAATTGGAGAAATTCCCTCGGAGTAAATCTTTAGCAGCTTTAAAATATTTTAGGTAGATACCTGAAACACACACTCAAGTATTTTCAAATGCACACCACCAACAGCTAATCAATCTATTCCTGTCCAAGCAAACAAAGAATGCCAATGAAAATATTTGCTTTTCTTCTCCTTGTTGACTTTTCCTAAGTAAAACAAGGACACAAAAAGGAGTAAAAGAAAACCTCATTGTCCTGGCTGTGTAGTTGCTTGTTCCTCCCTTCTCTTGCCCCTCAGTGAGACTGCACACACTCAAGGCTGTGGTACACACTCCTGAGGCTGCAGGTGTAGTCACTGTGTTACCATACAGAGAACCAAGAGGGTCCTGTTTCTTGAAATGGATCTGCAAGCACACACGTTAAACCAGAGGCTTCCTGCCACTCTGACAGCAGCCAGAGATTAACAAGCGAACAGAATTATTTGGCAAAAAAAGTTCACTCCTGTATTTTCTTTCGGAAAGAATGAGCACAGCTGTACTATCAGAGCCAGCAGCAGCCCACGGTTACCTCTCCGTTCCCTGCAGTGAGGAGCTGCAGCCTCGATTACGTCTGTACCTTCCAGCCATTGGCAGGGTCTCAGCATTGCCCTAAGGCTTTAATTAACCCCGATCAGAGATAAACAGGGCCTTCTGGTTGTGAAAAAGAGGAGAGAACAGACAGTACCTCCAGCTCAGCAGAGAACTAAATAAACCACAAACTGTTTTTACCTTCCTCCATTTGCTCCTCTGTAACGGTGTAAGGAAGGGACCCCACGAGAACATGAGAAGATGCATGATGTACACGTTGCAGAGTATGCTCGACTCTTCCAATATTATTTCTAGGGAGGACAGAGTGGCCCACTATTTCAGGATCATTTCACATCAGGCATGTTTTCGGTGTTTACTAAACACTGGACACTTACCACTGGAAAGCAAGCTGGAGCATTTAAGCATTGGCAATTAATGGCACTTAGACTTGCTCCAAGCTAAATAAAACATGACAATACACACCTACATGCCCTGAATCAATTATTTCTCTTTAAAAAAGTCTAAAAAGTGCTTTCAAAGTCATTTTTTTGACAGATTTCCATATTTGAACATAAAACCACAGCACAACCCTCCACAGAGCCACTGCGGTGTGCATGTGGTACAGCCCCCCCTCAGACACCCTCTAGGTCTGGTTTCTTTTGTACCCACCAATTTCTGGTTTCACTGCGGTTTTGTTCTGTAAGGAAAAAAATGAAACACTTTTTAGGAGGCATCCTTCCTAACCCATCACCAGCAGCATCAAGCAGTCCTTTATTTCAAATCACAGAAACAAGTGAAAGGCTGGGGAGCACCCCGAGTCACTAAAGGAGTTCATCTCAGCTCTGATCAGCTTACAAAGACTACCTCGACAACTGGTTGTCCAATACAGTCTCTAACAAGTGCAAAAAAAAAATAAAATAATTTGATTCCACAACTACTTTTTGCAGTCTGTCAGAGCGCTGACATTTACAGCCTGCTCTAAATAACCAAACAAAACTGCTTCTGCTACAAATGAAGGCAATTCCTTCTTCACCAGCATAGAGAAC
The DNA here is from genome assembly GCF_011077185.1 of Oxyura jamaicensis. Classification (NCBI taxonomy): domain Eukaryota; kingdom Metazoa; phylum Chordata; class Aves; order Anseriformes; family Anatidae; genus Oxyura; species Oxyura jamaicensis. The sequence continues at coordinate 77,035,553 of NC_048895.1, read as the reverse complement.
AATAGACAACGTGTTGCCTTTGCAACGTACTATTTCATACTGGGTAACTTCTACCACATCTCCCTTCAATTTTTCCTAACTAAAACCAATTCCCTCAAACTTTTACAAACTTCCTACTCTCATCATTTACTTCTGCAAAGCTCCCCAGTCTTCAATTTATTCATAAATGTTCTGCGAACTGCTATGTTCAGAACTGTGCACAGAACTACAGCTAAAAAAGGAACAAGCAGTTCCTATATTTCACCTGCAAAATTTTATTAACACATTTCACAACAATATCTAATTTTATTTTACTTGGTCCTAAGCAGAGTCGCATCAAGCCCCACTTCCTAACACCATACAGGCTGTGTGCACAAAAAGCCAGCCAACAGGCAGATTTTAATCAAATTTCAAATAATTACTTTCTTACAACCATTATGTTCTTACGAATTCATGTAAATAGCCATGTAAATAGAGGTCAAAATATAAGAACTGCATCCATCCCATGCTCCTTTAAGATATTAGGAAATCCACCTGAACTACCTTTCACAAATCATTTTGGTTTTCTTCCATATGCCAGGCAGAAACTGTGTTAGTGACAGGGACAAAACAATTTATCTTGCTGCCATCTGCACTGAGTGGGCGACAAAACCTTCAAGAAAGGGTAGGATGGACAGACCAGGGTAACAGCTATGTCAGCTAGCCAACATGGCCTAGATAACATCGCCTTTGTATCTATCGCCCCACAGTACATACATACATATCACAGTTCCTGATATTTTTTGACAGCATGGCAGCCATGTCGAGCTTTCCATGTGTTGTTTCGGACTTCCTCTCTCCCAAATTCAGTAGTTGGTCTGTATTTCCTCTTGTCAATAAGTTCTTCAAGATACTACAGGAATTTTAAATCCTGTTTCTGCTGTCCACCTGAACACAGTGAGCTTCTATGTGGACAAAAATATGGTATTTCAGACAAACTCTGTAGCTCAGATGTTTACATCAACTACAAGTAGTTGTGCTAAACAGTTCCTCATCTTCAGTGATCCAATGTGAAACCATTAAACATTGATAACACTTAGAACACCATTCAAGTAGCACTGCATCTTTTACACTAATTAGGTTCTTTACGGAAATATTCCCTCTCATTCCCACAGACTCACACCATTTCATGGTAAAACTGTTTGTGCTTGTAAGGCTGCTGTTTACTTTTCTCTTCCTTTTTTGTTATAAGGCCCAGAAGCAAGCACACTGGAAGTTGTTTTTAAGTCACAGAAGAAATTTCATTATTAGCAAAAGCATCCCAGGAGAAGAAGAACCAAATAATATATACCCAGGCAGAGCACAAAAATAAACAGAAACACGGAATACATTTAGGTTTAGCCCTCCCTCTTCATTTAGGCGCTTGTTTCATGAGAGCCAAGTTGCCTTTGCCAGTAAGGCAGTCCCATAGTTAGCAGTAAGAAAAGCCGACACTGCTATGTTAAAGCTGTCAGTAACAAAACCTGAAACCAACTTGAAGGAAGTAGTCATTACTCAGTTTCCTAAGCACCAGTGATCGAAAGGAAAAAAAAAAAAGATAATTCTACTGACCACTGAATCTTTCAGAAGCGCCCAAACCACTATAAGCCACGCTGTGTTCAACACTGGGGTGCTTTGCTTGCTTTTCACTTTCCGCCATTAAGACAAGTATATCCACTCATTCAGTGAGCATAAGGCTTCTCTTTGAGTTCATTCAGATTTTATTCTGCTCTTTAAAGGTCGACTTTCTTTAAATCACGCAGCCACGAATTACTTCTCTCCAGGGATCACCTCCTCTCACAGGGCTAGCAATGGAGGGAAGAGTACAAAGGGAGGCATTTTTTTGGGGACCGGTTCAGTGCGAGTACAAGTAGGAGACCAGTCTAATCGCTCTAGAAGACTACAGTGACTTGTGCTTGTCCCCATGCCCTCAGTATTTTATCAGTAGGGTTTGTCATCCCGCTAAGAGAAGAGAACAGAAGCGTAGAGGCACAGATGCGTGCCAAACAGCCTCTCATCCTCCCGTCCGCTTTCTCCGCTCTCCGGTGCAGGCTGTCAGTAGGAGGCAGCATCGACTGACAGCGGCGGCTCGGCACCACAAAGTAGTTGGGAGCTCGCTTCATTCTTCTGTCATTATATAAGCAAGATGACACTGTTCTCTAATCCAGCCAAAGCTGATAAGTACCATCAACCTGTCACTTCCTACATTTCAAATTCTAACATTGCAGCATCAAAGAGTTTTTACATTTCGATTTCTTTTGCTGGCAGCGGTCGGTAGCCTCTCATTCTCCCACGGTGTTCTAATGCAGCATTTGCACACCGGGGTTACTCCCAGCCTGAATAGCAGGTCATCCCCTACTCACTGAGCTCATCTGCGGCCCATGTGCTAGGCAATTTAGATCCAATCAGCCCTTATTTAGCTCAAGAGTAATGAGCAGCATAGTGACACAGACTTAAGCCTGACCCTCAGGACACTGCTCATCAAGCAGTAAAACTGTGACAAAATCATTCATCTTCCACCCGCTGGCAAGAAATAATACTCGCACTCACTGTATTACTTTTTCAAGATATAGGAAAAAAAAAGTCCTGAATTTTCATGATGTGAGACATTAATTTGCAGAAAGCTGAATTCCCTTAAACCCCCCTGTTGCTATGAGCTCACCAGGGGGAAATAGGCCTTAGGAGACTGAAATGGAATAAAGAAAATTGCTTCAGCTTTCTTTTCATTTTAAATAAGCCTTAAATCTGACAAGAGATATCCTAAAGAGAGAAGATATATATATCTTGTAAGGTAACGAAGAAACAATCAAAATTAAGAGATAAGAAGGCTACTTGTGTATAATGGTTTTATTGGTGAAAGTATTTCTTTGTCTAACATCCACAACAAAAAAAATACGCCGTATGAAGAGCCATTCTTACACCTTGTGCAAAGAATAAAAGAACGAAAGCAGAGGGAAAACTGTTTTGGGGGAAAACTGTTTCAAAAGTGAGACACTTCCATCAGAAAACAAATGTGCATGTGATGTCCTTCAGGGAGGAAATATTTCTCTAAACAACTGCAGGGTCCCAACTGGCAGGTTCTTGGTACACCTGACTATGATTTTACTCTTTATTTTGTGGATTTACTCTTTCACAACAGTAAGCCTTGTACCGCTGTCAGGTAGGCCACATAAAGCCCACGTGAATTAATTTTTGATAGATAAAATGGATACAATGAGCGACAGACAGAAGCGTTTCAATCTGTAGCACAGGGGACAGAGCTGCGTATCTTTGCAATTAATGTCAGCACTACACTGGAGTTGCTTTGGCTCTGTACCTGTAACGATATCGGCATTATCGGGGCATCAACAATCACAAGATTCCCTGACTGCTTTTGTTATTCCGGTTCGTTCTTAAAGTGATCCTGTGGCAGATGTTTTATTACATCCTAAACACCAATATGAAATTGATTTTAATCAATCAGCTCTCGTGTGACCTTCTAGTGATTCAAGGAAACTGACAGTGAGAAGTGGAAGTCAATATTCTTGCAAACCTGAACCGATGCGACGCATGCACAGAAACTTTCTGCAAGCAAAGGAGGAGGTACAGGGTGTACTGCAGCTGTGTACCCCATTTCATTCCTGCAGACAGTAATGCTTTCAGAGCAGAGGACCTGCAGTCAAAACACTGGAGTTTCAGCTAGTCATACCTGAAGTTCAGTACACAAGGGAGAAAGGTACAAAACATTACTTTACAGACAAAAAATCCTGAAAAAGCAACTCAAATCCCACATAAAGTAAGATGAAGAGTAAAGATCAATGTTAATTTTCAGAGCCACACCTAATGCAGTAACCGCAACTAAGAACACATCCAGAATTCCCACAGAAAACTCTGGGAGATTACTTTAAAGGATTCAGACACAGCAAACCTTTCAAAACACTGGTATATGATAAAGCAGTTCTTGCTTCCTGTACTCTGAAGTGTAGAAAGGCTGAAGGTTTTTACACTCATTCAAACATCAACTTTATTAGTACTATCACTGCACCTAAAAACAAACAACGAACCTTAAACTACTTTAGACCTTAGGTCAAATTAGCACAGCCAGCCATGCTTGCTTCCCAAATTTAAGATCTATGTTATGAAGTCAGAAAGGAAGGACCATTTTCCATGTAGGTGAACAAAGGTCCTAGCAATATTTAATGACTCTCTAACAGTCATTCATTAAGCCTGGCAGATGTATGAGCCAAACCAAGATCCCGTAACAGTTCAGTGGTTTAGTCACAGGGCTACACTCTGCTTATCTGGACATCACAGAAAATATACCTGTGGGATGGAATGGGTAGGAGAAGGCTCATGCTCTTCCAAACTCCTCTGGATACAGTTTTCAGAAGTTCAACATCAGTAAAATACATTTTACAAAGACTAACACTAAACCCCCTGAGGGGGAAGAAAAGAAGGAAGAAGGGAGAAGGACCTTTCTATTCTCCTCATGAGCTTATCTGCTGATTTACACGGTAACAGAGAGCGGGGTAGAGGCTCCTGTTGGTCTCGGAAAGCTTCCCACAGGGTGTTTTGATGGCAAGTGTAACGCAAAAAAAATTACAAATGACTTTACATTTCCATAGCAAAGATATACTGGATAATCTATTCCTATCGCGATTTCCCTCACAACCTTAAGGCTTTAACAGATAGAAACATCCAGTTCTGCTGTTATCCATGGCCCCATTATTACTGTAACTTTTAATTAGAGACATGTTTACCTGAGTAGTATTCATTTGGAGCTTATAAGAAGTGCACACTGAAATTTTCAATACCTTTTCATGTCCTTCAGCATTGTACACATGGTGCATAAATACAGTACACACGGGGCATAAATACCCACAAATTGTTTTCAAAATGAAATTACTGTTTATTACGTTATTAAGTTTGTGGTACTTTTCATTTCTCCTATGGGAATCAGAGTAAGTCTCCCTGAAACTAAGTAAAGATGCTTGGAGTACCAGCAGTGATTTTACACCTAGGCATGCACTTGCATTTTTATAATCCTGTACCTCAGTGCTAATGCACTCCAAAAACCCAATGCCAGGATGATGATAATGAGTGAAAGCTCATGTCAGAGCTATACCTGATTACAATAAGAGACATTTTAACATGTTTCAAGCACTTCTTTAAAGAATAAGATATTGCAATGCTGGAACCTACTGTTTCCAGGCACTCAGCAAATTTCCCTGAGCCGGTGTCCATTCTTACAGCGAGTTCTCTCAAATCCATTAAATGTCTGTATTTTTATTAACTCAGGGTTTCCTTTTGTGTCATGAGGCACTTGGATGATGGGAAGTGCCAGAGATTTGGAACAAATGAAAGCACACATAGCCAAGCATCCTGCATTAACTTTTTGTTAAAGAAGAATAAAATCAGGATTCTAAAGCATTGTTTAAAAACAGAAACAAAAAATAAAGGAAAAACTGACATCTGAGCTAGATGCTGAATGTTCCAAGTAAACGTAGGAAGGAAGCACCTTGTGCTTCATGGTTTTGGGGGTTCTTGATTGTTTACTGTTTATTTTACACATGCTTATATAAAGGAGACTGTATTAAAATACAATCTTACACTTCATACTGAATCTCACTCTGAAGATCAAATACATGGAAGTGGCAGCAAGTAGCATCTTGTTTCCAATTATCCACTCACCACAGATCAAAAAAATAATAAAAATGAGTTATCCTGACAAGTCAGTTATATTTAAATATATGGACACTGAAATAATCACAATGATAACCACTAATTTTTTAAAAAATAATGGCCTAAAAAAGCTCATTTAAAACCATAGGTAAATGCAGCAATCAAAAGCTACCAGTACTTTCCTAGAAGACAACAAAATACAAAAATACCTGGAAAGGGTTATTTTAAAACACAGTGGTATAAAAATTGTGCAGGTGGGGGTCTCTTTTCAGATGCCTTTTAAGAAAAAAAGAAAGGAAGAAAACAAGCCCTCTATCAAAACCACATATGCCAAGTTTTAGCCCAGAGCAAGTTTTCACAGCTATGTTACAAACCCTTGAAAATAAAGGTTTATAATGGAAATGCTGACAGACCCTTAACCATAGCAGCATGAATACTTATAATTAAAGAAGAGCTTTTGGCTACACCTCACTCTGCAAATGAAAGATTGCTATTTTTACAATACTCTCAAATAAAAGTGGGAAACCTGGAACATGATACTAGCAACGCAATAAGATATGTTAAAGGGGACTGCTAAAACTATTTGACATTTTAAGCTTTAAACACTGAGGCATTTAGTTTAACGCACCTAAGTCAGTATTTTCATAATGCTCCTTAATCAGCAATAAAGAATGCTCCTGCGAGCCATCATCCGCGGTTAGCAGAAAATGGCACATGAAGTTGTTATTTCCTAACGGCCTAGAGGGAGCTGCTTCACTTTAATCAGTGATCTCACTTCCTTCCTACCTGTAAATTCTCTATTGTACAGTTATATAACTATTAGCATGCAACGTGCAGAAAAAAATACATTTATGAAAGGCCAACTACCTTGTATCTGCCTGAATTTTAAAAACAGGAGAGAAAATTGCATCGAGCCATTTCACCCTTTCCCACATTTCTAAACAGACCAGGTGTTACCAGTCTGGTTAAGCCAATAATACTTTCACCTTTGGTTAGCACAGTCATCCAAATTTCCTGAATGAAGAAAATATTATTAGCATTGTTTTACTCATATGTTGACAGGGGACTATTTCCAGTGAGTCTGACAAAGTGCAAGAGAGAAGCAGCAACACTTCACCGTTTCCCATACCATCAAGATCAAAGTGTTTTATAAACCTTGGGGAAATTAAACGTTGTAATTGATGGGATAAATAGGCAGATAACCAAACATATAAATACAGAAGCTGAAATAAAGAACAGTTAAAAATAAGGCTCTAATAATACCTCACCTGCCAACCACTATTTGAGCATGTTGGTAATTCGAATATTTCAGCAGACCTCCTTTTAATAAAAAAAGTATGAGTACTGTACTGTATATTGCCCATGACGTCCTGAGAAGTCTGTAATAGACTTCTGTGCCCTTCTGTCTGTGTTACAGAAGGACTATATAACCCTCAAGTTTTGGAAAGCTTCAGAACAATGTAAAGTTATGAAATAGGCAACTTTCACAAGTCTCCCTACTTCATCTTAAAAAAAAACAACATTACAAATACGGTGTATTAGCTAACAGAGAAAATGTCAAAGTATTTTTGAAGTCTCCAATTTATTCCAGTAAATACATTCAGTTGAACTGAAATAATAAATAATAAATCAACTAAACTTAGTTTCATGCTTCATCTTTTTTCAAAAGACTGCCTGAAAAACAGTTGTCTTCGGATGTATAAGCTATTGACAGCCGCAGTCAAACTACTAGACAATAACAAAGAACCTAGCTGAAGAGAGACCTTGCATATGGGCCTCACTGTTCCCATTATGCACTCTTCCACAGTTCTTTCCATGTATTTCAGACTTGCACATTTGAAGTAATGGCAGATCAATAGCTGCCTCTTAATATAAATATAAAAAAAAAAGCAGTTTGGGCTTCAAACTGGAAGACTACCTCTAAAAGGCATCAGTAGACAAAAATATGCTTATTACTGAAGGGCACTGTAGATGTTGAAACCTGAACTAGTACATCAAAGCAGAACTGCTTCGAAGTGGTAAAATATTATTTCCTTCTTTTCTATCAAACCTTAGACAAGGTATTTAAGTCTCCATAACTGTTGTATTTGATTGCAACCTTGCTGAAAGAAGGAAAAAATAATTAGAATGGAGTCTGAAAAACAGAAAATTCACTGGGAAAGAAAAAAAAAAACACCACAAGAAAACATTACTTCAGTAATTTAGTACAGATAATAGTTTTGAAATTTCCTGTGCCAAAAAGAAATAATATCTGAAACAGTGGCAACTGAATGACTTTCCACAGTGTCACTAATTCATCACAAAATACAGGCAGCAAACCTACCTTAACTGAAATAGTAAGGAAACATTTCTAAAATTCTAAATGCAGCAGGGCATTGGCAGATTTCAAAATTTAACATACCATTCACAATCCTCTAAAACTCTCTTTCCTTTTACTCTATTTCAGTAAGAAATTAGTATGAACTACAGCTTAACCTGAACACAAAAAACATTCCAGTCTATATCCACAGTCTAACAAAATAACTTACCTAAGTCTGGCTAGAACAACCTGAAGAAAATTCAGGACCATACTCAGTTCAGCTCCTCGACAAGCAGGCAGCAGCATAGTAAAGCCATCATTTAGTAACTTTTCCTCAGAAAGGCTCAAGTAGCAGCTAGTCTCAAACACTTCTTGGACACCATCAATGTACGTTGAAAGTAGAGTCCAGAGATTTTGTTTCTGTATGTAGTCATTTTTGGCTACCAAAAATTCCTTTGCTTTGTCACGAAAAGCATTTGAGAGTTTCTCAGCTAGGACACTAATGTCCATATTCTTCTCAACATAAATCAAAAGGAAAGCAAAATGACCTCTCCAAATGAGAGCTCTCTGAGACATGGTGACAGAGGATGGGGTCAGGAAATCCAGAAGATCTAGCACTCTACTCACTATATCTTCTGTCTCTGCCACAATTGCTAGCATAAGGAACAGGTTAAAAAAGTTCTGCAGCCCCACTTCTGTCAGCTCCTGCATTCTTTTCCGATGGAACTTGGAATAAATTCTACATTAAAAGAAAAAACAAAAACACAAAAAAAAATCAAGAAAGAAAGTTTCGTAAAGCATTAAATTTTCTATCTACTTGATACACAAAAATTGCATTTTCGTGCTTTTAGTTTACAGGTACCCTGTAAATATGCTCTTTTCCTTCCCCTCATCTTCTCTTTTAGCCAATGGAACACATATTATTACAATTTCTGGTCCACTCTAAGGTACAAATTAGAATTTTCAGCTCAGATACAGCTTAACCTTCCTTTCTTATCCAACCTCCAGTAGAAAGCTGAGCACAGGGTGATGAACAGACTCTCTATTTTGTCAGTGACACTTTTCCTCCATACCATGCCTTCAAATCATACAAACTCAGCCCACAAGGGCTACTGGGACAGGAAGCAATTTAAATGGTATCTCTCAGTATTAGCGAATAATTCCTGTAGCCCAGCAACTGTTATTTCCAGGTGGCACACAGAAAACAAAAGAAAAATAAACAGGAGCCTTTCTTCCTTTAGATACTGATTTCTCTTATGTTACACTACCAAAGTTTGCCTACTCAGCTGTCACTGCAGTAAAACTAGAAGAAAGATTTTTGATGGAAAGCTCCCTTTCTCTGCAGTACTGCCCTTTATTGAAGGCCCATTGTATAAATTGAGGACTACAAGTCTGGGAGAAAACAGAGAAACGTAGGCATTTGGGAGAGAAACCTCTATTGAGCAGAAAGATTTTAAGAAACATTACGATGTATTGCTTATACAATAGCGTTAAGTCGTATGTAGCTGATGGTGAGAAGCACTGCTGCTTTGCAACTTTAAAGCGACTGGTAAAAATCATAAATCTTTTACACAGTTATCCTTCATGCTCAGATCCAGACTTCTAAATAAAAGTCACCATTCTTATGAGAGAGGAATAAGATGAAAATGGGTAGCTTAAACTTTCCTTCTGTGCAATTAAAAATTTGGGTATATGCTTCACCTTTAATTTGAAGTGAGTTCCACATACAGTAGTTAAACATCCATAAAGGCTGTTTTCCTATCCTGTCACCTGGAAAAATAGTTGGAAGTGGTGCTGAGGTTATCAAATCTAGCCACCAAAAATTATAGCAAATCCAATTAATGTTGTTTAGTAGTAAATTACTACTGACAGGCATTTACGTTCTTCATGCATCAATTAATGCTTGGTTAGCTGCTGAAAACAGAGTTCATCCCAAAATCATAGCTGAAGGCTGTTAAATTTTGCTACTTGTGTAATTAATTTATTCAAGTCAGAAGTGATGAAAACTGGTTGAGCAGACTGACAAAGTGTGTGTTGTGTATTATTATTCCCCCTCTTAAATTAGACAAAGTAACAAGCTATAACAACACAAAAACTTAAGTATAATTTGTTTTCAGTGAAAGTGAAACAGACTAATTAAAATTACTAACCAAAGCAAGACACTGACTCAGCATATAACAATATATTTGTTTCAATATGTAGTTGTAGCAATTTAAAAACCCAAACTTTACTGACTAACAACTCATGAAGCTTACATAGCTAGTACATATATTTTCCTCTTCTGATAGTAAAGATAACCTTTCTTTTTTGGAGAGACATACCATATAGCTTTATAAGGTCTGCATGTACATTTTATCATTTTTTTAAATTTACAAATTAACTTAATCTTAAAAATCAAAACCAGCAAAAAACTCCAGAACGAATCTAATTCTAAGTCAGTTATATCAAATGAAAGAAATCTTAAGTGTTAGCACCTTTAACAATCAGTATGGTACCTTTACTAAAAGTTCTAAGGATTCAGTAAGTACATGCAACGTCACAATTTTGATTAAAAAACATAAATATGTATGCTGTTAAATATCATGACTTAGCACCTCTCCTAATTAGTATGTTTCAAAATTAAATGAAAAAGTAAAACCCTCACAAAATATATTGTGAGAAATGTTGGCAACCGTATAAAGGAAAAAGGAAATATAAAGGGAATTGAAGGCATAGCAAGAGCCAGGCTGTATGTTCTTAGACAACACATGGCATACATGCAGCTCAAAACAGAATTTCTGTGCTTTAATTACATTACCTTATTGGCAACAGGGTTGTACCACTGCATAGGCTGCCAGTATACCAAATTCCTGGCTGGTGGGACGAAACAAATCATCACAGGCTGCGGATGCCAAGATGACTCTTGGACCCAGCTATACACCTGTCAGAGCCTTAGCTGGCAACAGAAACGAAACGGAACAACTGCCTTCTTCAGATCATGAACACCCCTGATCCTTTATCTCCTTTACTTTCTCATGAGCGCTGTACCCCACTTTGCTTTAGAGTGTGCCTCAAAGGGCCATGCCGTCAGAACAACTAGAACTCTTATAGCATGAGACAAGCCAAATCGCAGCCATACCGTCCTTTAATTTGTTTCCAAGGATGCACGCCACTGTTCTCTGCCTCTTCTTTCATCATCCGTGCCAAAATGCTGAGAAAAATGAGGTAACTGTTGCTGGACTCGTACAGGGTGGGGATCTGCTGTTCACAACAGCAACTTTTTACCAACTCAAGCATTGACAAAGAAGTTTTACTGATATTTGCCAGACCCTTCAGACCAAGCCACGGAACAGTAAAGCAACTGTTCTAAAAGAAAAAATAAAATAAGAAGATAAGTAACAATAAATGTTAATATTCCAAAGACAGCAGGACACAATCTTTCACACAAACAAAAGTTATGTTTGTAACGTAACTCCAAAAATAAAAACATATCATAAACATGCAAAGTGTTTTCACAAGATATTAAAATCGATAGCCCTAATGAAGAAAAAAAATTCATTCTAATTCATATAGCAAATTCAGGCATAATGTCATTGACTAGTCAATTCTACAGAAGCATAACAATCATGTTTAGCTAAAGGGGAATCAGAATTAATTGCTAAAAACTGAAGATGGTCCAAATGCAATTCTGTATTTTTATATATTCATTTACTTACCAGGTTCTTGCTGTAATAATCCCAGAGTATGGTGACAACAGATAGGTTCCAGTCCCAGAAACTACTCAAAGTCAAACAGCACTGAAGATGCATTCGTAAATGTTCCTCTAACACACCGGTCTTGCAAAGGGAATAAACAGTTTAAATGTATGAGAGAAATATCACCATGTCTACATATAAACCCAATATTATCTGACTACTTAGAATAGTTTATTCATATAAACATTGTTTCTATTAGAATGAATCCAGAGGAGGGCCACAAAGATGATCAGAAGGCTGGAGTACCTCTCCTATGAAGACAGGCTGAGGGAGTTGTGGTTGTTCAGCCTGGAGAAGAGAAGGCCCTGGGGAGACCTTGTATCAGCCTTCCAGTACCTAAAGGGAGCCTACAGAAAAGCTGGGGAGGGACTCTGTGTCAGAGTGTAGCTGTGGATGCCCCATCCCTGGAGGTGTTTAAGGCCAGGCTGGATGGGGCTTTGGGCAACCTGGTCTGGTGGGAGGTGTCCCTGCCCATGGCAGGGGGTTGGAACTAGATGGTCTTCAAGGTCCCTTCCAACACAAACCATTCTTTGATTCTCAACATAATATAATATAAATATATTATATAATATAAATATAATATCTGCTATTACAAGCAATGAACTAGAATATAAAAGCTGACAAACAGAGAGACATTGTCATCCAATGCATCTTGTAATGCAGCCAATAAAATAATTCATCATGCACCCTCTTATCAGGTGTCCACACAGTTGTAGACTTTACAGTAACAGCAGCCTCAATACTGGGGGCCTAACTTGGAACACAGCTGCATGGTACAGGACCTTACAGAACAGTTAGCAGGCCATTACACAGAATGCATTATAAGTCAGCTGAATGTTTAAACCTTTCTGTCATGTATGTCCAAAGGAAGCTCATTCACTACTGATACAGAGGAAGGTACAGCTATCTGGAGAAGTCATGCTTCTCTTTACAGCACAGAAAATGGGATGATCTTTTATTTCTGAATCATCTCCCTTGTTAAACTTCTGCAACATTGCAATATTGATAACATCCCAAACAACTCTAAATGAACAGCAAATAAACCTCTGAACAATTGCCAATTAGCTCCTCTGCAAAAAAAGAAAAGCATTTTCCAAATGCTTACATCAGTGCCAATCTTTGCAGACAAACCAGAGACAACCCACAGAGTAAAGAAAATAAATTCCAAACAATTTGAACACAGTGAAGCATTCAGACTGCAATTGTCAGCTACTGAGAGCGGGACAGCTTTTGATATCAAAACTGGACTTGTATCAGAAGTAGGACATAAGGAGCTCCCCACTGCGAATGAAACCATGTGTTGAATCCAGCCTGTTTTAGGCATCTACTTCAAGATGACAGTAGATATAACACCCTGGAAGGACTTGACTCCATTTGTTCTGTGATGAGAGAAAGCCCTGACCTACTATCAAATACATCTAAATACTACACAGGTTTGGAAATCCTAAATGCATATGATGAGCTAAAAAATGACAAAAGGTGAAGAAAATTAGGAGATACAGGATGGTTGGACTTGATGATCTTAAAGGTCTTTTCCAACCTAAATGAGTATGCGAGATGAGTTTTTTGGCTTAAAACATAGCACCACGAAGGGGAATGAACAAAACTTCTTTCATGTCTCAGATAAGTATAAGGAAGCGCTCTCCTCCAGTTCCAGTTACATTGCTGGATCACGGACTATACAGGGTCCTGGTTTACACACGCCCAATGTTAACCCAGTTCAGAAAATGGATGAATAAAAAACCCAAACCAGTAAGAAATACAACAACAACACAAAACAAAACAACCTACCCACAGATGCCAGGCAAAAAAACAACATTAACTTGTGGGGTATTTTTGTTGTTTTTAATGGTCTTTCATTAAGTACCTGTTCCTGGAAGACAGTGATTTTAATTTCACCCACAAAGCTATCTCTTATGGCTTACTATGTCTTAGATCTGCTTCCCCCTAGTTTCAATACAACACAGGAGTTGTAACTCATTAACTTACCTCTAGCTTCATAAATCTGGATATACATTCCTGTGGAAAACATTATTTTCTACACTTTATCAGAACACTATAAGCAATTACACCAATCATCTACAATAACTTCTAATGTCTGCCTTCTCTTATGAACAATTAATCTTTGTGATTAATTTTTAAGAAGGTTATACACCTTCTTAAGAGGTATATTTCTAAGACAAGTTGAAAATTGAAAAGGCATTTTCAGTTGTCATAGAAAATTACACATTCAAGCCATTATATATAATGTATGGAAAACACTGAAGTGTCCATAGAGAGGACACTTCTAGAGAGTAAGACGTAGAGAATAACAGTTCAAACACAATAAAAATGTCAACAAATGAAAGGTGATCATTGCTCTTAAATGACGTAACACTACATATAAAATCAGTACTGTCCCCAAAATAAAAATATTCTCATCCAAAACCAAGGGACAGAACTGCAGCAATTTTCAAATGTGCTATTTTTTATGAATAGTAGTCTAGATATAAAACAAACTGTAGATGAATATATCTATTCCTCTAGAGAGATCTACCCTGTTACAAAAGGCAACAGAACAAACAAAAACCACGCAAACCCATTTTGGAAAGAGAATGCTTAGTCCTAAAACTGTAATTTGTGCACAGGATTATATTTATGATCTAATTTAACAAACGATGACTATTTCAATTAAACTAATTCAACAGGAAACATGGTATTGTGAGCAGCTTCAATTTCAACCATTATTTATCTGTCCTGCAATAGTTTTAGAACAGCTTCCAAAACCAAGATAGTTCTGAAGGCTTTATCTTGAATTTAATATGAAAGAGTTCTCCAGACTTCAAATACCCCTGGGATTAATGGATTCTTTCATTTCTCTTTTGCTTAAAATGGTCTCCTGCACTGTTGGAAATACTATGAGAACTCTTGAGGTAGTCAGCTTTTAATTTATCGCAAAAGGGAGGAACACCAGATACTATCAAAATGATAGTATTATCTAAACACAACATTTTTCTATTATGACCTCCTACTGAAGTAACAAAATTGGTTTCCTAGAACTACAAGTAGTTCTGTATTTCGTTTAGATTAGAATTAAACACCAAAGTAGTGAAGGTATAATAAAATTGTGGCAGAAATCAAACAATCATGAAGCATTTACTTCCACAAATGAGAGAAGGCTAGTAAGACAGACTGCTATCAGCCCTTACAAACAAACAAACAAACAAAAAACAACTTTTGATTCTTACAGTATAAGATGAATTTGTTTAGGAACTTTTATTAACAACCTATTAATTTAGTGAGTTTGATGTTGCCTAGTATACAAATACAGACGTTAATATTCGTTAGCATTTCTAGTACAGTAGTTTTCATTTTGTGCAAACAGAATTGTAGACCAGCTCTACCTTTGTCGTTAGTGCCAAAACAGAAAGCCAATTTATAAAAGAACTAGGCAATACATCACGTAACCAGTTTCCAACAAATGTCTCAAGTGTTGAAAATGGGGGTCTTTGAATATAACTGCTGGTTTTGTGATACAAATGGGAAACCGTTCATACAAGCAATTGTCTTCAACTCTTATCTCTCAAGATTTTTTAAAAAAAAAGTGATTTTGGCTGAATAAATACCTTTTTCAAACACACAAAAATATGCATACTTAATTTCATTTCAATTTCCCCCATACATTGTATATTCCCATTCACTTTATGTTCCTACCTTTATTGTCTGTAAGCTTTTGAAGTTAAGGAGCAAGAAGCACAAGTGGATTATGAAGTTGATGGACATCGTTTGAATCCGATGGTATTAAACATAACCAGATTTTAACCTCCCATATACTTTAAAAAAAAACACCAAAGATTCTGATCACTAATTCCTGCACTCTCTTGTAAAAGAGAGATTCACTACAACCTTTTCTTCCAACATATTTTGCAGAGCTATTACTGTGCATCTCTATGCACTCTTCTATGGAGCGTATGCTTAAAAGGATGGCTTAGATAGGATTCACTAACAAGCTAAAGCCAAGTGGGCAATACTTTCAGTACCATCCCATTGCTCATTTCAAAGAGGAGTCTTCTCCGTTTTTCTTTCCCTGCTTGTCCACGTTCCATTTCATTACTGACTTCTTGATACTCATTGTGCTTCCCATTCCTACTTTTCCTGGTCTTAGAAATACTCACTTAGCAGATACATCAAAGATACAAGTGGATAACTCAAAAGGTAAAAGCTGAAGGTATGAAGCTGAGAGACAGACAGAGATGGACGTGCCTACTGGTAAAGGGAAAGCTCCCTCCCTCCTAGACACTGTCAGGAAAGCTGGAGTGCAAGAAGGGGAAGGGGAATGCATTTTTTAATAAAAGTTTGTAACACGCACTCGCATACACATATACAGATACAAATGTTCTCCAAGGAGCATTTCCTACAATCAGTTAACTGCATAATGGAAAAAAAGGAAAAAAATTCAAGAAAGGAAATCAGGTAGGTAACTCCTTGGACCGTTGGTAATAGTTGCAAACAACTTTGGCAAACGGGTTTGTTTCAAATCCAGACATAGCTGCCTTTGGAACTTAAAACAGACATTTGCCTTGTATTTCTGTGTCATTATTCAAATCTTCTGAACTCAACCATTTAGCTGCCTTACCTAACTGTCTGCAAATCAATACCTGTTTAACAAAAGCATCAAAAATGTTGTGTATTTTATCTATACTCAGCTTTAGGATAATATTTATTTTGAAATAGTAAGATTTCACAAGAAAAGAGGAACGTTTTGAAAAAATACGTAACAAGTGACCTCTTACTGTTGTCAGGTTGCTGACACACAGGACGTTTTGCTACACAGGAAAATGGCTAATAAACTACTTCAGACATTGTTGCCTCATATCTCATCTGAATTTCCATCAAAGACCAAATACAAAAATAACCATGTTTATTCTCATTTTAAGCATACACAAATTAAAGAAATTATTTTTATAGGTGTTGCTGTTACCACATTTGCAATTTGTACCATGCAACTTCATAACAAATTTACAGAGCTGCAACGTAATATATTTAAAAACATGATGAACAGCATATTTAAAAGCATTTTAAAAGGAGGTCAATTCTGACCTCTGGGCCATGAAGCATTGCATTAACAGTTCTGCAGAAAGAAAAATGATAAGGTATGAAATGAGTGCTCAGAAACTAGAACCTTATCAGTAAGAGTTTGATTCAAGCCTGTAAGACAAATTGCTCAGCAAGGCAAGTCACCTTCCTGCTGTGATGAGGATATAGCTGAATTTTCAATGCAACTGACTATCTCCCTCATCATGTCTCTTCAACTTGATATCCTTACATTCAGTATCTGGTTTACATTTTCTAAGCATCCAGTTCTTATTCTGAATACATCTTGTCTGAGTAGCCATATACCTACCCTTCCAGGATAATTATCTTTTTCCTTTATCTGACAATTTAGCATCAAGCACAACCACTTTAAAGCAAGTGTAACTGCTAACAAGGAGGGAACCGTATACTGCCATAGTTCAGATAAGTCAAGGATGTTCATTTACCTCTGACAAAAACACCAGAATTCCAAAAATACACTTGTTAGTTGGTCTTTGTTTCATGCACCATCTTTTCCAGAAAGCATCCCTGACACCTCCCATGTTCACTATTTCTTCCTTTACATACTCACCTGAGCATCTGTGGATTTTTTAAGGAGTTCTTCCACAAATTTCCAATTGGATTCCTTCTGTTTCTGAAAAATAATGACTATCAGCATGAAATAGTATTTGTATACCTCACAGGAATCATTATCTAATAATGTGAAAATAAGAAATTTACAGAAATATTTCATTTCATGACAGCATATTATAGTCACCACTGAAAACAGATTTTTTGCTTTACGAATGTAACTGATGTCTGTCCTAAAAATTAGACCTAAACAACAAAAAACACCAAAATTCACATACCAAAGAGACCCAAAAGAAAGGGTATGCAGTTTTAACTGGTTTAAGGGACTCGTTTACAATTCCAACTTTCATTTTTAGTAACGGAGCAGAAACATTTAGTCATTTTTGATTTGTATAAGGAATGTCTTAAAATTTGTCTTTAACATTCTCTAAAAAGGAAGAGATAAGGGATAATAAGAAGGACAAGGTACAATCTTACTTTTCTTGTTTTTATCTTTTCATTGAAAAACTACTTCTAACTCATTTTTCCTATGACAATCACAAAGGATTGTTTTGGCTAATTTGGTAAAGAGTTGGTCAGGTAGTAATGACCTAGATAGAAAAAAAATGCAGGGTAGGTCAAATACAGCCCACAATTCATATTTTTCATCTTGGGAAGGCAGATGATTGCTCATTTGAATCAACTTGGCAATGTATATTGAAAAAAAGAAGTTTTTCCAATTAAGGCTATTTTCCAGGAAAAAAAAAAAAAAAAAAAAAAGACAACCCAGTCAACATACTTACCATTCTTACCTACAACTAGATCACCGAGGAGTATCAAAAATCACCTCTTAGGCTCATTTATGTATATAACTTGTATAGATAACTAGATGCTTGAAGTAGTACTTTCTTCATTGTCCTGCCTTACCCATTCCCTCCACTATCACAACTGTTAATCCTTTTATTTTGCAGATATCTGTCCTTTAAATGTCTGTACAGAGTTTATCACAACGAGCATCTTATGCTTTGTTAATGGAAATATAACTGCTTCCCAGCAGCACTCTTGTCCCCTGTCCTTCTCCATTAACTATACTAGTTAATGCCATGACTTGTGACAATTCCACCCAGGATTTCAGAGATTACTGAGAGATTTTTAAAGATCAACGCTTTAAAAAGATACAGCAATATGTATGCAATGTAATTTGACTACTTAGTGGGTTTACATTTTTGCACTACAAAAAAAAAATAATATTCTGGAAGATTGCTGATGTTAACAAACCACAGTCTAGACTTCATGGGACAAACGTGAATCAAAGAACAGATCTGCAGAAAGTTAAACTAAAGCTGTGATTTCAGAATTCAGAAACTTCAACAAAATCAATTAAGGAGTTCCTACTGCTTTCTCTTCATCCTGCCCTCACAGTTTTCACATGCCACTGCTCAGTTGTTCTGGTACTTCTGTTTGTGGGACCCACTGTGAACCAGATCAGTGAACCAACCAAATTCAGAATGGAAATGGGAGGAGGATCTGATCTTGGTCATAGAACAGGGTCACAAATAATTGTGCCAGAACAGCAGAGGCTATATCATGTCTAGGGTGGTAAACAGGACTTCTTAAGCTGTTATTGATGCCACAGCCTTTGTATCACGAAACCACAGCTGAAATCCTGTCAGAAGGAAAGAACACTGCATCACTGCTTTGTTTTGACTGCTATAATTTCAAAACTGATATTATGTGATTACCTACACAGTCCTGCTGCAAACTCCAAGTAAAGTTAATTGACTGCTCAGAGGCCAGATTTATCAGAGATAAGCAGATATTAAAGAATCACACTAAATGGCTACGAGACCTCTGGATGTCTGGAGCAGCCTGCTCAGAACATGTTTAGCACTCCCATAGCCCAAGGGCACACGAGTTATATGAAAGGTGTTTATAGCCACAGTTCCAGCCCAGCTGCAGTATGCAGATCACCTTAGAGGTCCCTGGATTAATCTAGGGCAAAAGCCTGACACTGGCTGGAACCAATTACAAGAATGCACCCGGGTTCAGCCCAGACTCGGGAAAGAACAGCACCAACAACCTGCTGCACCCTTCTTGCAGCCTCAATTGTCTCTGCCTTTTAACAGACGTTTCATTCAAATCTCACTACATTTACATCCTAACAGTATTCCCTGCTACACTGGCAATATGGCATAGCAACTGTTTCAAAGTCGCTCTTGTCAGAGAACATGTAGAATCTGCATCTCTTACTCCAAACCTGCTGGCTTACCATATCCCCCCTCCACCCTCAAAGAATCCTAAAATCAACAGAACCTGGAGACCTCACAGTAAGTAAAAGTGCTCCTGAAACAAAAAACTTAAGCTGAGACCCTCTGGGTTCTTGGGGAGAAACTTCTGCAGAAGAAACTAACACCTGCCTACCTATAAGATCCATCCTAGGCTTCCCAGCTGGAAGTCCATGTTTGCATATCTTGCTATGCAGTCATTTCAAATTATTCAAAGGCAAGAATTCTTAGCCTCGAGTAATTCTAACTTTATTTCCCTAGCCCACAGTATATTGAAATTGACCCCTGCAATGTTCAGAAGTGGCAATTTTTCTCATTGGGTCCCATCTGCTTTTTAAATCCTGCTTCTCAGAATAGTGAAGGGGAACCGGAATGTGGGGTTAGGGAAAGAGACACCATGCATCCCTCAGAACACAGAGGGAAAAGCCTATGCCCAAAATTCTCTAGTTTTAAAAGTGGTTTCATGTGTATGAAATATATATTCAATATATATGAATCATTGCATATTTGAAATTACATTATATGAGCTAAAGGGGAAAAATAAAAAGAAGCAAGTCTGAAACCTATTTAGAATTTTAAAAGCTTTCATAATAACCTCAAGGCCATGCAGACCACATTAAAAAATTGAAAATCTTCCACAGATGACATAGGCTTAGAGGCACTTTTTGCTACGGAGCACATGAATAACCATCATTATGACACATCACCATCCCACCTCTGATCACAGTTAATTAAAAGAAAGCATGTGTCATGAAGCTATCACGTCAGATGTTTAACCAACAAAACAGGACTACACTGAGTCCTGATGTAATTCCACTGACTTCAACAAATTTATATCCTACTATCTTCAAAGAATGTTTGAGGATATATTTCATGGGAAGAAAAATAAATTATTACCATCAACTATTTACCATTTACGACAGATTGCATTCTTGTTGCTGACAGGTTTGCTCTTTTTTTTTTTTGTAAGCCCCAGTAGCAGCAGAACAGGGAACTCTGGACAAACAACAAGATTCAAAAAAAATGTGAAGCACAGCTAACAGTTTGAACATAAAGAGTATGGGAAACATCAAAAGAAGTGTGCACAGGATGGTCTCGTGATTTACAAATTGGGACTTGGAAATTCTCTTCTCCCAGATGGGCTCTAAGGAAAAAATATTGTTTAATCTTGGGCAAATCACTTCCTGTCACTGCATCTCAGATTCTTACTTTAAAATAAGAACAACAGGCATCTTTTTTTTCTCATTCAATGTCTGCTTGGCTTATTTAAATAATATAGTGCCTCAGGCAAAAAATAATCTCTCATGAGGCTAAATACATAGTATGTATCACTATGAGAGATGGGGGGAAAAAACAATGATCAAAGTAAACAGTATCACTGCATTTTGATTAGGGCATAAAATACAAGAAACCCAAGATAAATGTCTCCTCCACACTAGTTTCTGTATTCAACCTGGGAATAACCTTTTCTCTCCATCTAAGTTCCTCTAATAAGCTGAGAGTGTAGTAATTCTATCTTCCCAATGTCCCTCTGAAATATATACTGTGGACTGTGGTTCCCCTCGCTCCAGTACCATGGGATCCCAAAGGATCTGTCAACCCACAAGTGGCAGAAACGTATAAGCATTTGTATGTTCACCAGAACTTCTAGCCAACAGAATCAGCTATGAGTTTTCTAACCAAGCACTCAACCACTACGTTACCCTGACTTCCCTATTTTTTTTCTTTTTCAGGACCTTTGCAAGATAAAAATCGATTAAAGTAATTTTTAATTAGAAAGTTTAATTTGACCTAGGAATGAAAGCATTCACAGAAGTACAACATCAACATTCTTCATTCCTTCACTGTTTATATTCTAATGCTTTTAAAAATCTAAAGATTGAACAGGGGAGGAAAAGATAAGTTATCATAATAAACTGATCAACCAATGTGATCTTACTCTTCCCTTTGCATAGGTCTGCAATTCATAAACATGTTTTAAGGTTTTAATCCTTCATCCTACATCAAAACAGGAAACATTTTTAAAATCTTGGTATATACTTTAGTAGAAAAAGGGTACAACCTATACCTTTTCAATAGATATAATTAATTTGGAAGTAATAAAAGACACTCCACAAGAAACTTAGAGCTGATGCTCAGGGAACTGGGGAAGTCCAGCTGAAATGTAAAACACACAAAACAACAAACAAGCTTCATTTCTGGGTCTTCAGCTATCTCTAACTTCTGATCAGCTCCCTCTATAGTCTACTGAGGAAAACTGGCAGTTTTCGTGCCACTCAAAGCGGATGAATTGCCTCAATAAGTGCCCTTTTCCTTCAAAATCAATGATAACAAAGCTAAAACTAGACAGGATGAATCTCAGACTAAGAGACTGAAAAAAGAGTCAAGGTTTACATGCTGCAAAACTGCAGAAAACTACAGTGGGGTTCATGCAACAATTTGATGTGCCAGTACCAAAGCGTAACCCCACATACAACTTACAGATATGCAAGAATGGCATGTGCAGGTCTTACCTAGGCCCTTCTCAGAATACATGATAATGTCAAGTCCCTCACAACAAAATTTTCAGAAAAAAAGTCAGTAATCATGGCCTAGCCTACTTTAGCTGGAAGGAAAAGCTAAGACCATGCCCTAAAAGTAAACGTCTTGCCACTTACTTCCAGGAGCTGGAATTTATCAGTTTTTAAACAGTGTCTGCCAGTATCAGGCATCACAGAAAATTAAGCTACATGCATATATATATATATGCATGTCAACATGCCAATGTTGTGATGTAAAGAGAATACAATTAGCCAGACTAGAATTTATCCAGAGCAGAGCTACCACTTCTCCCCGCTGCCAAGTGGCATTACCATCTACACAGTTAATGTTTGAGGTTTATACTTCACAGGGTACAATCTAATGTGCTCGGTTCCTAGAACAGCAAACTCAGTGAAGCATTTATGCTACAGGCAGACAGTCTTAAAACACACACCACATCATTAAATATATGTGCTAGCAACTAGCACAGATTTTTCAAGTTTCCTTAATACAGTAACCTACTGCCTATCTGGTGTATGATATGAATATGTCAAAGGCTGCTGGAATGCTACAAGGGACTTGTACAAAGTGCTTTTTAATACTACCAACATTGAAGGATTTCATTTAAACAAACGTGAAAAATCCTTTAAAACAACATGAACTGTTTTCTGTCAACAAGAATAAATAAGCAAGGTTTGAGATCTAAATAAAATATAACTTTGAGTTATTTAGAAAAAAGCACACTCACCTTTTCATCTAGATCTCCATTACGGTCAAATTGGTAGAGTGATGCCAGATGAGTAATAATCCACCAGCTAAAGCTCAATGGGTCTTTACACTGAATTGTTTCAAAAACAGATGTCCTTTCAGAACCACTTGGTCTTTCAAAGATATTCTTTAGATTTTTGTTCACCAAGCTCCAGAAACACTATAGAAAATCCAAAAATAAACTGTTCCATAAAAATGGAACTGTGTTGAATGTTAAAGCCTACCTTAACGATGTTCTCCATAATACTGTCATATTGATCAGTTTTATTATTATTTTTTTATTTTTTACAGAAAACAAGCAACACGACAGTCACTTAAAGAAAATAACAGAGACTAGCGTTCAGCATTACGAGAGAAAAACTGGAGCTATGTTAGGATGCTTTCCCTCAAATACCAGTAGATGGCAATTTGAAAGCAAAACCTTTGGTCACAAGAAGACTATGATATGACACTTCACAGACAAAATTAAGAGCTGAGGGAATGACAATGAAGAAAGGATCACCAAGTTTGTACTCATATGAGAGTTCATATTAAAGTTCATTAATGAATACTTGGTATAACAGATTTTTGAAGAACTCTTAGTCCCAGACTAGCCTAACAAAGGAAGAGATAGTAGTAAACTGTAGAGAATCTGTCTGGAAGACAGCAAACTGAGGTTCAAATTCCCTGTTTTGTTCAAAGTCAGTCCATTACAATACTGATAAACTGATTAATCTCTTTAGCTCAGATCCCCATTTATAGCATATTATGCCTCCCTACAGACTGCACGCATCTTCCCTAATTATGCAGAACCTCTCTGGAACTTCTTTGCACTTCCATTTCAACCACCTCAGCTGGGTGACGCTACAATTACAAGAATCAAAATCCAAGTTGTTCTTTTATAGGTAGTTTAGGTACAGGTATCAAAGACAGAAACATGGGCTAGATCGATCATTAGTCTGGCTGTTCTTACATTTCTAAAACCTGGAGATAAGTAATTGTGTGATATAATACATAAATTGCAAATGATTACTAAAAATGTGTAAAGATAGTTTCTTTTCCGACATGTCCTACCATACAGCTTTCAGTCTGCTCCTTCGCTTTCCTTAGCACAAGTAGCTACTGAGTTTAACAGTACCTTAGGCCATAACCAAATGGTATACTGCAAACCTAGAGTTAGGACTTGATGCACATTAAAGAACGTGGCCTAAAGCATCACCGTGAGCACACAGTCCTCCTAAAGCAAAAATGAAGTTCAGTTCCATTGTCAGATATGTGAACTAGTGCATTCAGGGCAGTCCGGGAACATTTGGTGACTGGACTGCATATGTAACATGAATGCATATGTAACAGTATTCTTCGATTACCTCTGTGTTAGACCCTTTATTTCTGAAGTCCAGCAGCTGAATAAGTAGAGTCCACAATTCTTTAATGCAGGCACAGGGATAATGGTGACTAGTAAGAGCCTCAGAAGGTCTCACCTAAAAGACAGTATGTAATATAATTATTCAGAGAAGTATTATTTTTGAAGTTGCATTTTATGTACCAATATTTCCTGTTTCACACATACGCACACACCTTTTTCCCCCCCGCTTAATTAATACGGATACAATTACAGATTAGAAAGCGTATTATCCCATTAACAGTCAAAAGACATCTCTCATACAACAAAGACTGTTTCCTGATTTTACATACATTATAGGTTGTACTATTTCTTAGTTTCTTCTGAGCCACTTTCAAACATTATTTAATGCAATGAAAATGGGCTTCTGAGGCCTAAATGAAAAGGAATTGGCAATAAATACTGTTTCGTTCTCTGACAGTAGGGAAAAGAAAAAATGATTGATTAGATTTTCTTGATGTTTTGGGGAAGATAGAGAAAGATTTCAAATGATTTAATAGCTATTATTGTTGTTATTTTTAACTGAAAAATCCTTAATGACTAGGCATAATGCTACTAGAATATGTTTTTGTTGGCACGAGGATGTTAATGTTCCCACAACATTTCACAAAATCTGCTTTTCGGTAAATTTACTGCAAGGCATTCTTTTAATATGCAGAAAACAGCATATTTCAAGTCATGTACGTTATTTGATTACTATTCCATATTTAACAAAATTCACTCAGACTGATGCATTTCAAATGCAAAGCAGTCTTCTTGTGAATCATCCTTCAGTTTTACATTCCCTGAATTGTGAAACAAAATAAGCAAAACAGCTAAAGGAAGTGCTAAATACATGAAAATTCTCTCTACGCTTCAATGTTTTTAAGATCTACCAGCACTGTATTTAAAATAATTATAGTATAGACAAAACTTTTACTTACTCTGTCTTAGGACTTATGAATCTACTGTGCTGTATTCAGAGAGAGTAAAAAAGGTGCGAAAAACTTTACTTAAGGAGCATAATTCAGGACATTTTACCTTCAGCAGGGACAAAATGCCAAAAATGTAGTAAGAAAAGAGTAAGACAAATCAGCTTAAACTCATTTTATCCCAAAACAATCAGTACTCCAAGTACGAATAGTTAACCTACACCCCTTTTAAACCAATAGAGGGGAATGGGCACCTAGAGAGACCTATTCATCCAACACACTGCAGTACGAAAAGCTGTTGCTATACTTTCACATCAAATAAAGGGAGCCTAGGGGGGACTAGCCAACTAATTCCTAGACACCTAAATTTGATGAGTTGAATCCTGGATTTTTATATCTTCTTGCTCTCCCTGCTCCATTCATGCACAACTGTTCTTGTATCACACTGGGATTTAAAATCATTTCTGGGTTTGGCAACCTAACAGTGTAAATTAAAAATTAAATCAAAATACGCAATGCCAATAACAGTAGAAGCTGTGTGAAAGAGACATTACAGAAGTGGGAGTGAATGAATAAAAACCGCATTCACAATTAGAAGAACAAGTATATCACCAGTCTCAACTTCTGTTTCAAATCTGCATAATATTCTATAAGTATACAGACTTTTTATTCATCATCCACCTTTAGAGTAATGTATTTGCAATGACTGTTCTCATATAGTTCCAAATTAGATTTAAATACTGTAACACTTAATTATAAATATGATTTTCTATGTATTTGACATATAAATTACATTTCGTATGTCTTAAATGTAACAATTTGTTTTTCTCTTTCGATAACAAATCCTGCTTACTCCATGAAATTGTCAGGGTGGACCCAGCATCAATTTAAGAATCTCATGAGACCAAGACTGCAATATTTTAAATAATTCTATTATTCACATTCCACATTTGCTACTTAGAGTTTTTCATATGCCTATGCCTCCACATGCTTCTAGCTAAAGATCTATTATGGGAATCCCTCAATAACCTGAATTAATCTTGCGTAAATATTACCTTGAGAATAATCATCAGTGAGACCAGTAAAGTCTATCAAAAATTCATTATGTAACTGCTAACTTCCCAAAACTGAAGCAGCCTCAAAAGTACCCTGGTTATGACTCATCAGCAATGAGATCCCTCAGAAGGGAACAGCCTGTGTATTGCAGATGCACTCTAACACCAGGGGATTTTATGGAAGTATTAGGTACACAACCTGTCTTACAAGTTAAGAGTTTCAGGACTTTTACACTGAGTACCAGTTGTTGCAGCAACTTGTACCTACTACTGTGCTTTTCTACAGGACAGCAGGATTTCTTCTGCAAGATGTGCCGTATATGACCCAGGATAAAGGATGGCTAGTAGCATCAAAGCAAGGCACTATATAGAAATGTCACTTATCCTTTGTTTAACCCATATTGCTTTGTTCAGAGATAGTCTGGATCGCCTCTTGCAACAGCAGGATTTCAGTATCTTGGTAAGAATGGCAAACTGTGGTAAACTTGGGGCAACAAAGCTCTGGTGCCAGGGATGTGCTGCTGAGAATAGAAAGAAGGGATATATATGTCTCTGCCAAATGTATCTCAGAGCACAATGAGATCAGCATGTGATCCTTGTCAAGTGTCTTGACACTACAACTCCCCAAAACACAGATTTGAAAACATGAGTATAAAGGGTTGGTGCTTATGTCCCACCTTCCAAGAACACTCACAAATGCTACAAGCTGTGCTTCTGAATATTCTCAGCCCAAAGTTTAAGACATGTTTTAGTGACAAGCTGACATTGTCATCCGTTATGGGTCTCAGTTGCATTTTCAATGGTTTTGAGGAACATTACATCCATTGCTGGATTACAGCAACAACTGCACACTAGAGCAGGAACCAAAGGCTACTAGAGAAGGCACCAGCTGAAGAGAGGTTTATCCAGCACAAGTCCAAGCTCCACTTCAGAAATCAATCTCAAATGTAACTAGTTTAAGATATGCAGCCCAATCCTAGGGAGAGCTGAAGAAACAGTAGTGGCAAAACAATCTTCTCTCTTTGTAATGCGGCTCTGTGGAAGTAGGATGAATCTGAATTTAAATATCTGGCATTTCAAAGCATCAAGCACAACGGTCAACAGATCCTACTTGAATCTTCCTTTACATCTTTTTTGCCTTTTGAGAGGGGGGGAGGTTGCAGTATTATCTGATAGTTTAATAGATTAAAACAGATTTTGAAACGTAAGACAACTCTCTCCAGAGATAGTTTAAAAAAACAGTTATCAAATGATGCTACAGCTATTTTCCCACTGACTCCATAAACGGCAATATGAAAGAAGGGGGAGTCCATTTTCCATGTCTGTGTACCATGAAAATTATAAATTATATAGTGGTCACTGCTACTTGGAGGTCTCAGTTCAGTCCTGTGTTCACAGATCACACATGCCTATCTAAAGAAGGTTTCAACACAGTCAGAGAAGATTGCACAGCTCTTTCACTAGCTGATATATGGAGCTATTATGAGTTTCTAGCTTTGGAGTGCTCAAAACAAGCAAGAAAAACACTGCAGCTAAAGAAGGAAAGAAAAAAAAATAAGTTTTCCCTTGACAAACGTAAAAGAGCTGTCAGAGAAAGATGAGGTTGTAGAAACGGAAGAAATGTAACAATAAATTGTAATATGACATTCTGTAAATGTCCAGTTAACTTACTGCCAGGATTACAGTTATTCTTTTTGTTCCTGTTGAGAGTTTGAAAAGTATTTTTTTTTCATCTATAGCTCTAAACCTTTTAGACTGTGCCATGTTTGGCATTAAACCTGGAACACTGAACTTATGAAATGTGGCACTCACTTCTGCTCTGTACACAGTGCATTTCAATAGTACTCCCTCATTCAACTGCCAGATGGTCATGAATAAATATAACACAAATTGAGCTCCTAACAAATAACACTCTTTAAAACATGGAGATATTAAGCCATACATAACATTTAAAACTTAGCAGTAAGAAGTCATCTATGCATTGGTACAATAACTAATTCACATGTATCCTGAAAGAAGTATCTAACTGCCCACATCCTATATAAAGGAAAAAAGTTACCTTTATATACTTGTTGATGGACAAGCTTATTAAATCAGATACAAGATTTCCACAGTGTGTTTCAAATAAACTGCTATTGGTTAAATTCTCTCCAGTTAGATTTATGAAATGGTTAGCATACACAACTTGTCCTAAAAAAAATAACAAAAGAAAGTTATATCTATTTAGTTTAGAAAGACGTGATTTGTTTCCTATCCTATATATCTTAGGATTGGTTTGCTGAGCTGTATGTAATTTTAATTTACAAACTCATTTGGAAATGCTTGTCCACTGTAAATTCAAGCTAGTCCCTTCATTACTACAATGAAATCTGATATTATTCTGGTTGACAGTTGAATAGTTTGGCATTTTATAGCCTTTAATTGGCACAGTTTTGCAGGGAAATTAAGATTTATTTTTCTGCAGGTTCCTCTTTGTCACATGCCAGTGCGCATGTTCTGAAATCACAACATATTTTGCAGATATGCAAGTTGATGACAAACAATTCTAGAGAGGTCTAACACTTTCCTTAGGATGTGTTGATGTAAAAAGCTGGCATGATATTCCAACTTGAGCATTTGTAGACATTAACACAGATAAAAAGGTAAAGTTAAGAGGCTATAAGATCTTATCTCCCAAGCTTTCCAACGGTACAACTCCCTTGACATCATTGGAACAGAAAATATGTAGAACAAGATTGTAGTTTATGCAGGGTGAAGCCCCAAATCCACAACCTTGCCACTGGTCTCAGCAGCATGAAGTTCCCATTCAGCATGCTTTACAGAATAAGATGAGAACAGAAGCAATTCTACAAGGTACACAGAATACAAGACAAAATAATATACACAGACATGTCTTGACTAGTGAATTTTGTTGTTCAAAAGCACAATCTTTCTGCTCCATAAATTGATTACTATATTACTGCTCAGAACTTTACCTAGAAATAAATACAGAATTCTGGAGGACAAATTGCATCCACCAGGCTGTCTATCCCTTCTCCATAAGGTCCCAAAAGGGTAAAAATCCTAAGCCATCATAAAGAGAAACCTGGAAGTTTTACAGAACAGCCAATCCATGCATTCTCCAGAAACAGGCATGCAAAACCAGTGAAAATGCATTAAGCTAAGGAAAGCTGTGTTCTGACTGTACCCAAAACCTGTGAAAGCTAATCTGAGTTTCCATACCATTAGTTTGGCTAAACATACACTGCGTTTTTCCAAACCTCAAGGTCACTTCAACTGTTACAATTCCTTTATAGAAATTATATAGATAATTTATAATAATGACGGGGTTTATTGCAGTGGTACTGATTACAGGAGAAAAAATATTTTTGTGATTTTGCTAGCATGGAGATGAACAATATACGTAATTATCACAAAGAAAATAATGTTCACTTTCTATTTTAAGAATTTTTCTTCAGCCACCTAACTACTGCAATTGCTTTCTATGATTTTTTATAGTTTCTATAAACAATTACTTTTTGCCCCTTTAAAGCCCGGTAAGTTTTTTTGTTGGTTGGTTGGTTGTTTATAAACAAAGTCCTCTGACTAACGCTCTTTCCTTTGTCCAGTACTTTTTTTAGTGTAGTATATGGTTAGCAATGTTGATTCTCTGTTAGCAATGTTGATTCTCTGTTCTGGTCCATCCTTTGAAACTCATCCTACATTGTTTGCATCAAATTGCTGTTCACTGTTAAAAATACTTTTTGTAGTATATTTGTAATTTCAAAATGTGTCTTGCTATTAAATATTTAGTACATTGCAAACATTGGTTGAGAACAAGCTTTGTTATCTTGGTCAAATTTTGATAGAAGAAATCCCTAACACTATTCCATTTAATTTGAGCTACAGGTAGGGAAGTTTAATGAAACGAAGATACACAGGCCAAAACATTTCACAAGATTCACAAAATCAAACCTACCTTCACCAAACTTGAATTTTAAAGCTATGCTTAAGAACTACTACAAGTAGGAAATTATCCTGGACAAATTAAGATGAGAAATCTGAATCAATCATACATACAAGAATAAGTTCAAGAAAAATATTGTATACTTACTCATCATTTTTTCACCTAGTACATGAAGAATTTCCAGCACTAACCAATGGATATCCAAGTGTAGGTGTAATAAATGCCATGATGGTGGAAAGATCTGCGAGTAAAAATAAACACATTTATTTGTAACTTTTCTTTTTCGAATTCTGGATACTGTACTAAGACAGACAAAAAATTCGCATATATTTTGCCTGCAGTAAACATTATGGATATCTAAGAACAAATAGTCTATAACATATAAACATGTCATGCAGTTAAAAGAATAAAAAAAAGAAACTTTCATGACAATTCTTCCTGTAGAGGATGCCTGTGAAGTCTTTAATATGATCTAAACTACGACTTAAGCAGTGTCCGGATCCAGATTTGACAGATTAAAACTATTTATCCTTTTCTTTCCAGCAAAAAAATGTTTTACTTTAGCAGTGTGCGTTCTACCAGATAGCACACACACTGCTAAAGTGAAGTATGCTCTTAAAGTAATTCCAAAATTTCACTACTCTCTTCCTTAAAGACTGATTGGAATTACTGTTTCTCTCATTAGCTCAACAGTGGCCCTGTTGACAAACTAAATGAACAGAAAGATTCACAATGCTGCTGGTCAGTGGATCGTTCCTCTCCAGATATAAGCTTATGCATCCTAAGATTGAAATTCCTTTTTTCTTTTTGAAAGCATTAATTATATATACACACAAATCTTAGTAGAGTAATACTTTACTTGCATTCAATGCTGCAGTTGCTTAACTTCCATACTGGCACTTTTCTTCTTTATATGCACACTCCTTTTCTATT
Source organism: Oxyura jamaicensis (assembly GCF_011077185.1). Taxonomy (NCBI): domain Eukaryota; kingdom Metazoa; phylum Chordata; class Aves; order Anseriformes; family Anatidae; genus Oxyura; species Oxyura jamaicensis. Next base: position 77,004,441 of record NC_048895.1, on the reverse strand, counting down.
TTAAATCACATTTCAGACTGCATTCTTTAAAAGTGCCCCTCCTACCAGGAAGTTCAGAAATTCTAGCCATTATCAAGGACATACAGCAAGGAATTTTTTAAACATGCTATGTTAACTCAAGTCTATATATTTACCTTATTATCATTTCTATAAGGCAGGAATAACTGTAAAAGCTATTCAAATATAAAAATAATTTTTAAAAAGCAACATAAAATCCAAAGCTCATTAGGTGTGCTAGCTAAGCATGGGATGACATTTAGTTTATAAAGTAACAAAGGAAGAAAACAAAAATCATAATTCCAATTTGAAGAAAGACTATTTTCTATTCAGACAAAATTAATCAAACAATACATACTCTCACAAAATAAATTTAAAATTTTAAAAGCTATCAACCTTTGCCTGTTGCTGAATAGTGAATGCTGCCAGGACACTACTAGGGAGTTCACAAAGGTGACCAATATGCAGGGTCAAAGCATGAAGCTCTTCCACCAACAGTGATGGTAACTGGGCTTCTAGTTCTTCATATGGGTGGAGTACTCCATCATTATCGACTTTAGGGGGTTCCAGATACCTGAACACACACACACACGTAATCAGAAAATGGATAAGATGCAGCTATAAAAAGCTTAGAACATAAATTAGTAAACTGTGTACAAGTCTCACCTGAAGATGAAAACTTTCACATAATGCAAAAACTCAATACACTGACGCCTGATGCCCTCTGCTTCAGAGTGCAAGTTTGCAGCTTGACCTGAAATAAAAGAGATCAATAGCTTAGATCAGATGTGCCCACACTGTGATCCATGTATCGTGCATTCCCCACAGTAATTAAAACAGACCAGTAAAAAGCCACACTTTTCTGAAACCAAGTTGGGAGGTGCCTGCTGGCAAACACCCAATTCCAAATGCCATCTTGCCAGAGTGAGCCATTCCTTATCTTACTATCTCAGGCACATATCCCCATATAAAGGCAAAAGAAAACATCCAATCCCTCAGAAAAGGTGGCAGAGACAAGCAATCAGTGCTAGAACAAATCATTCAGCCCTACTGCCCAGCTCCGTGTCTGCTTCCAAGAGATCTTAAATTCTTAAATACTTAAATTGTTAAAGTGATTTCTCAACATCCTTTTCTCCTAGGGAAACTCATAAGCGTAACATTATTTGGAAACACGCTTTGTAACTTCTCTTCCTAAGAAGCATCACATGCTGTACAGTGCCTTAAGATGTGTGAAGCTAAGAGTCTTTCATTCACAATCCTGTATCCTGCCTTTCACTTGTGGCTCTGTACACCATTATTTAGTTATTGTGGCTGCATCGCACTTCCCCTTGCTTTTCTGCCTCTTTCCCCACACCTTCTTTTCTAGCTTTCAGCATTTATTACAGAAAAATAAAATTGAGTGCATAACTAGGTAAATATGGTTACAGTTATTTAAATACCCAATAACTACTGCCCAATAATGTGTATACATAATGTCTAGTAACCAGTCAGCCTGCAACGCTTGTACCTGATTAAGCACAATGTTATCATTGTTAAGAGCACCACAAATGGGAACAGCAAACAAGGAGTTTGAGCAGACCCCAATGAAAAGTGTATAGCACTAGAGAAGAAGCAGGGTAAAATCTTGTGATGGTTTTACTCGAGTGGGCAGCCGAGCTCCACCACAACCGCTCTCTCACTCCTCCCCTCCTCAAAGAGGAAGGGGGAGAAAAGACAACACAAAGAGCTCGAGGTTTGAGATGAGAATGATTTAATTAAGGAAAGGGGAATGGGGAGAAAGAGAAACAAAAGAAACAACAAGGCTGCGCGGAAGCACAGAGAGAAAGAAAAAAAAAAAAGTTATTCTCTACTTCCCATCAACGAGCGATGTTCGGCCACGTCCCGGGAAGCAGGGCCTCAAAACGCGTACCGGTTGTTCAGGAGAGACCCTCCCCCATGAGAGCCCCCCTTTTATTGCTGAGTGTGACATCAGGTGTTATGGAATATCCCTTTGGTTGGTTTAGGTCAGCTGCCCTGGTGATGTCCCCTCCCCATCAATTGCCCACCCCCAGCCTGCTGGCTCCTGGGGGCCTGGAAGGAGTCCTGATGCTGTGCCAGCACTATGCAGCAATAGATGCAACACTGGATTGATACCAGTGCTGTTCCAGCTATGAGTGCAGAGCACAACACTGTGTGGGCTGCTGCAGGGAAAGGTGACTCCATCCCAGACAGACCCAACACAAATCTCTTTGCTGCCTTCTTCATTCGATTGCACATCCAGGGGAAGGCAATCCAATTTGCTTTGTTCTTTGTAGTTCTGTTTAAGTTCTTTGAAGTTCTGTTTAAGCAAAATTTTATATTACATTAATTCACTACAAAATCTTTCGTATACATCGATCAATGAAATAAGTGGAACAGAAGAGGAACAGTACAGTGTTCAGCACAGAAAAGGCATTTTCAAAGAAAGGCAAAAAATCAGAGCATAAGAAAAGATTTGATATCATTTCCATATTACACAGTTGTCCTTAACAAGTCTCCAAAGTTCACTCAGGTAGATAGGAAATTAAATGCAAGATAGAAGCATAGAAGGCCACTGAATCAGGAAGAGAAAGCAGATGAGGCCTTTTACAGGCAGCTGCAAGTTGCCTCACATTCCCAGGCCCTGGTTCTTATGGAGGGACTTTAACCATCCCAGTATTTGCTGGGAAGACAACACAGCAAATGTCCAGGAAGTTACTGCAGAGCACTGAGAATAATTTCATGATGCAGGCGGTAGATTAGCCAACAATAGAGGGGTGCTGCTGCATCTGGTACTAACAGAGATGGTCTAGTTGGAAATGTGAAGGTTGAGGGCAGTTTCAACTGCAGTGATCATGAGATGCTGGAGTTCAAGATCCTATGAGGAGGAAGCAAGGCAAAAAGTAGGACTGCAACCCTAGATTTCAAGAGAGCTAACTTTGACCTCTTCAGTGACCTAACTGGAGGAATCCCCTGGCCCAGGGCCCAAGAGGAAAAGGGGACCCAGGAGAGTTGGCTAATATTCAAGCATCACTTCCTCCAAGCTCATGATTGATGCTTTCCTGCAAGAAAGAAGTTGAGCAAGGGGGGCAGGAGACCTGCATGGACGGGCAAGGAGCTCTTGGGAAAGCTTAAACAGAATAAGAAAGCATACATGATGTGGAGGAAGGGACAGAATGCTTGGGTGGAATATAGGAACATTGTCAGAGAATGCAGGGATGCAATGAGGAAGGCCAAGGCCCCACTAAAATTAAATATAGCAGGAGACATAAAGGATAACAGGGGCTCCTTCAAATACATCAGCAGCAAAAGGAAGACTAAGGAAAATGTGGGTGTGCTGCTAAATGAGGTGGGTGACTTCATGATGGCAGATACAGAGAAGGCAGTTACTGAATGCCTTCTCTGCTTCAGTCTTCACTGCTAAGGCTAGTCCCCATGCACTACTGAACCCAGAAGCAAGAGAGAAAACCTAGAGAGAGGAAGACTTTCCACTGGTTGATAAGAGGATTGGGTCAGAGGTTATTTAGGCAAGCTAGACACCCACAAATCTATTGGCCCCAGTGGGATGCACCTGAGGATGCTGAGGGAGCTGGCGGATGTAGTTGCTGGGCTGCTTTCAATCATCCATTAGCAGTCTTGGTCAACCAGAGAGGTCCTGGATGACTGAGGACTTGCTAATGTGAAGCCCATCTATAAGAAGGGTTGTAAGGAGGCCCCAGGGAACTACAGGCCTGTCAGCCTGACCTTGGTGCCAGGTAAGGTGATGGAACAGGTCATCTTGAAGGCAATCATACAACATGTGCAAGACAACCAGGGGATCAAGCCCAGTCAGCATGGGTTCATGGAAGGCAAGTCCTGATTGACCAACCTCATCTCCTTCTATCGCCGGGTGACCCACCTGGTGGAGGAGGGAAAGCCTGTTGATGTAGTCTACCTAGACTTCAGCAAGGCCTTTGACACAGTCTCCCATAGTGTTCTCCTGCAGAATCTGGCAGCCCTTGGCTTGGACAGGTGCACTCTTTGCTGGGTTAAAAACTGGCCAATGGGATGAGGTTCAACATGGCTAAGTGCCGGGTCCTGCACTTCAGCCACAACAACCCCATGCAGTGCTACAGACTTGGAGCAGAGTAGCTTGAAAGCTGTGCAGAGGAAAATGATCTGGGGGTGTTGATCAACGCTTTCCTGAACATGAGCCAGCAGTGTGCTCAGGTGGCCAAGAAGGCCAATGGCATCCTGGCCTGTATCAGGAATAGTGTAGCCAGCAGGACCAGGGAGGTGATAGTCCCCCTGCACTCAGCTCTGGTGAGACCATACCTCGAGTACTGTATTCAGTTTTGGGCCCACAGTACAAGAAGGACATCAAGGCCCTGGAGCAAGCCAAGAGAAGGGCTATGAAGCTGGTGAAGGGCCCAGAGCACAAGTCCTGAGAGGAGCAGCTGAGGGAACTGGGGTTGTTTAGTCTGGAGGAGGCTCAGGGGAGACGTTATTGCTCTCTCCAGCTACCTGAAAGTGGGTGCTGAGGGTTGGCCTCTAGCTGGTTATCTGTGAGAAGAGGAAATGGCCTCCAGTTGCACCAGGTGAGGTTTAGGTTGGAAAGCAGGAGACATTTCTTCTCAGAAAGACCAGTCAGGCATTGGAAGGGGTTGCCCAGGGAGAGGATGGAGTCACCATCCCTGGGGGTGTTTAAGTAAAGGTTGGACATGATGCTTAGGAACATAGTTTAGTGGGTGATATTGGTGGTAGGGGGGATGGTTGGACCAGATGTTCTTGAAAGTCTTTTCCAACCATAATGATTCCATGATTCTAATATTCTGAGTTGGAAGGGACCCATGAGGATCACAGACCAACTCCTGACGTAGGGCAACCCAAAAGTTAAACCCTATCTCTGAACATTGTACAAATGCTCCTTGAACACCAGAAGGCTTAGGGCCATGACCACTTCCAGGTGGAGCCTGTGCCAGTGCCTGACCACCTTCTCTGTGAAGATTTTTTCCTTATGTCAATCAGAACATCCACCAATTCAGCTTTATCCCTTTCCCTCACATCCTATCACCAGTCACCAGAAAGAAGAGATCAGCTCCTCCCTCTGCTGTCCACCTTTTTCATGAGAGGAAGCTAATGAGGAGAAACCCCCAGTTTCCTATTCTCTAAGCTGGAAGAGCCAAGTATCTTCAGCTGCCCTCACAAGCCATGTCCTATAGACCTTTCACCATCTTTGTTGCTCTCCTTTGAATACATTCTCATTTTTGTTTGTACATCTTATTTTGTGGAGCCCTAAACCACAAACAGTACTTGAACTGAGGCCACACCTAGTATAGTGGGATAATCACTTCTTTTGATTGGTTAACTACACTGTGCTTAACGCACCCCATGATATTTTGGCGTCTTTGGTATCAAGGCATTTTGTTGACTTGTATTGAGCTTTCCATTAACCAAAACCCCCAGGGCTGCACTCCAGCCACTTGCTCCCAAATCTATGTGTGAAGCCAGGTTAGCACCATCTCAGGTACAGAATCCAGCGTTTGTTCTTGTTTTCTATGGTCGTTATGGTTGTACAATTCTCTAGTCTATCAAAATCTCTCTTGAAGGCCTCTCTGCCTTCAAGGGAATCAATAGCTTCTTTAAATTTAGCAATGTCCACACAAGCACTTAGTGTGCACTCACTGAAATGCATGATATTGGTATTTTTGTAAATATATGTGCACAAAGTTCTACTGAGCTAAAATTAAATTTGGTTTTAAATTATGACAATACCTTAAGATACTAACAGTGCCTATCACCACAGTCTGATCATTTAAAATATATTTTATCCTCACAATACCCCTCCATTATTAACTTGCTTGTACAAAGGGGTAACTGAATAACAGATGCATCAGTGACTTAATCTAAGTCACAAACAAATGTTGGTGCAACAAGTAAAATTCATACCATGTCTTGCAAGTTCTACATAATGTGGTCTCAGAACACAGAAGCATTTCCAAAAATAGTTCTCTAATCAGGTCCATAGACCTACTTCAACAGGATATTTTGCTTTTATTCAGTCTTAACTTCCTAAGATTTAGTCCAGGAATACAAACACATAGCACTTACACATTTCCCTTGGATTACCTCAGAGCTTCTCAAGCATTTATATCAGCTCCATGCCTGTTTTACATGCCTTCTTCAAGAATTAATCCCTGCTTGAGGCTATTGAAAGAGTTAAAGCAATGATTCACCAGAAAATCACTGCGTTCTCTTTATTACATTATTAGAAGCATATTTTAGAATAATTATTTTTGTAGTTCAAAGTTACTAAAATTCAGGTAAAGTTAGCGTCACATAAGTTTGTTTTTTTTCCCCCCAAAAAACTAAGGCCACATATGATCTAGCAGGAAAAAAAAGAGTAGTAGCATCAGCAGGGGCACAGAATCCAAATTTTCGCTAAGCAATTAGACATTTGAATATTATGGATCTATTACAGAATTGGATACAGAACGGCATCCATATTCCCATACTTTTTAAAACACTTTAATAGTAACACAGAAATATTTTATTTCACCAGTTTATTTGAAAAAAGCTTGATAATGAATTAATTCCAATTATTTAAATGGCACAGCATGACAATATCAAGTCAAAAAATATCATGTAAAAAAAATTCACCTGTACTCTTAGAACACTAACAATCTATCTGTAATAAGATACTACAAATAATGTATTTCTGAGTAATTACTTAACTTGCTGAGTAATTCAGCCTTCAAAGTTACAATATGCCCAAGGCTGCAATAATCCTTCAGAAACATACCACTCCTCATGTCCTAGTATTTAATTCAAAGTGTTTGCAGGGATCCCATTTCATTGATCCTGCTGACAAGATAAATGAAGTTTGTAAATAAATCTAAACTATGCAAACATTTTTTTTCTTTAAATGTAAACCAAAATAAAACAGAGAAAAAATCCCAGCCCACTACCTTTGTAACTACAATAGTTATGGGCTTTTTTGATGCAAGTTTCGATTTTTAATTAAACAAGTTAATAGTTTTATGAAATCATAACTTAGGGGTGATATCTTAGCTCAAGTCAAATAAATACAAAATTCCCCATTAAGGTGAGTGAGGTCAGGATTGTCCTGTGCACCTACCTATACAGTCAGATCTCTTTCCAAACTGACTTGCAACATTTCTGCTTTGCCACATCAGGTACCTATTTTGACACCACCTTACATCACCTGGTTGCCTACACTTAGAAACTTACTGCAACTTATGCTGGTTTTATGTTGTTCTGTGGCACCTTCTATGAGCCCTCAATCAAGAGCTGAAACATAAATGTGATAATAGTTCCATAATGAAAAGGTAGTCAGATATCTATCCCAGCATTAAATGAAATGTGTTCAACTTACCAAAGTCAGATGAATTCATTTCTACTAGGTTTTCCAGTCTGTATATTTGCTGCCTAATTAAAAGGATACAAAGGTTTACAGTACTTGTTATAGGTAGAAGTTATTTACATACATTTTAGTAAAGTTTTAAGCATAACATAGAGAGGTAAGAATTATTCTTTACTTTGTATTTCTGAAGAGAGCTTACACAAACATGACCTGGGAGATAGTATTATTGGAAGACTACAGACACATCTAAATATGTAGGAACGACAATAGAGTTTATTCTTGATTTTGAGACATGAGTAACAACAAATATAAAATTAGATAAATAACAGGGAAAAGCAAATCCAAAAGCCATTCATTGTAAGTGATCTTTCCATAGATGTAATAACTTCATATTTCATATATTTCATCACAAAATAAACCTGAAAGTTAGCCCTCATGGTATACACTAAGTTCATCTCTGAATGAGCACTAGGAAATTCTGCCAGCAGTTTTTTCTTCTTCCTCCACAGAACGGTCTGCTGCTTAATTTGAGCTCAAAGGGTTAAAGGCAACAATTATAACAGAGTAAAAGAAGTGTCTCTAAAAAAAGTTAAAACTCAGTTCAGTTTTGGGGCGGGGGTGGAGGAGGAAGAGCATTTTTAAGGCTGCTAACTGCCACTGGAAATGAAAATAAAGAAAAGCTGTAGCATCGGTAAGTACTCAGCCATATTCTGCAGCAACTGTTGTTTTCAAGTGGTCTTCAAGCATAGTCTCCAGGGAGACAACATGGTAATAAACTGAATACATGAAAAGCACAACTGCATAAAAGAGACTGAAAGAAAATGGGGAAGGAGCTCTCTGCCCTAGTGTCCAAGTATTATAGTGTCCTTACAGCGTCAAAGCAGCAACTACTGAAAGATTCAAAAGCAGGATACTTGGATCCACCCCAGATCAAATAGTCTTAGGAAAAAAACAACAACTTTGGAAACTATTAAGAGCACACAAGGATCCAAAGAATTAGGTTCCAACCTGCATATTAAAGGGCTACCACATATTAAAGTCACCTCCCTTAGCTCTTCCTTGCATGTATAAAACCACGTCAACTACCTGAGACTGAAAAAAAACAAATGGCTGAAAGTAATCAAAGCTCAATTTCTGTATGATTTTTTCAGTTATTTCAACCAGCTAGAAAGAAAAGAAGTCTAGAACTGGAAGACTTCAAGTGGGCTGTGGTGGCCAAAGGTTAAAAAACAGACAGATAGAAAGGAGATGCACCAAAAAAAAAGGCTCTCCACAAAATTGACAGAAGATGTAATACAGTGGGCTCATAAAGTAAACCCATAAATGGGGCATGACAAGCACAACAAAGATGTCAGTTTAATAAGCCATTTTAATTTCATTTTGCATTTGTACCTCAAAGACCGATGCTCATTAGTTGTTACTCATTAAATCATTTGATTTGCAGATAAATATTTGCAGCTAAACTGGTGCTTCTGTTTACTAATCAAAGATAGTCTTAACAGTACACACGTAAATGGTTAAATAGCTCTTACTTTGACTCACACATCCTCAGTCACAAAAAATTACAGGTAAGAATTCTTTTTACTATGCAATTATTGTTTTTAACTTGTAGGTGTGCTGTACTATATAGTTATTAAAATATTAAATTTGTATTGTGGACACAAGTAAAAAGAATTACTGAGTTGCCATTAGCATGGATTTGAACATAGATATTATCTGTACTTTGTAAGTTGAACGGTTCCCAGCCACCTTGTTCTCAAGAATCAGTATAACTTGTACTTTCTAAGTATGACTTCCATGCTGGAAAAGGAAGCTTTCCTACCTTCAGTTGTCAACTGGTCTATAAATGAAAGCATTCCATTTTATGACTGGACAAATGAACTGAAAGATAGAAGATCTTTGCAAAGGGACTTGTCACATTAAAAGACAGCTTAGCAACCAGATTCTCACAGCAAAGAAAAATCATCACTGCTACCAGTTCAGTACCTCTGAAAACATGTACAATTTAAGAAATACCAACATATTATGCCTTATGTTGATCTCTATTACAATTAAATGACAATTATATAGAGGTTTATATTACAAAGATTTGATTTCATTCAAGAAATCAACTCCACCGCTCACCATGAACTGATTTTATGTTCATTAACAGATCAAACTGGATGCTGATAAGGATACAGTGTTTCCTTTAACTAAGTTATTCTATCTGCTTCGTTACCTTTTTTTTTTTTAAAGCCACAGTGAAGTAAAACCTTGTGTCAAATGATTAGAGTTAAATAATACCGTTTTTAATACACCTATCATCTATGCCTTCATGTTCCAATAGCCAGACCCCACTACTAATGTTTCACATCACACTCTTGGTCATACTCTAAAAGGATGGAAGAATCTACTACAATCAAAGGAATGGTAGAATATTGTTACATATATTTGTAGAATCATAAAAGAGCTCCTCTTCCATCCACTCTCTCTGTGTGCTGTACGTTCTGAGGATTATCAGTAGCAAAGAAGATTATCGGTGATCTGTGTATTTGCATTGACCAGATTAAACAACTACATTGAATTAATCACACTGAGTAACTGTATCTGAAGAGATTGCTGAAGCTATCCTAATCCAAACAGCTGAAAGTGCTGCATCAAGCATTTAAAATATTTAATTTGTAACCTCCACTCTTCCTTTTGCACAAAAAAGGACTTAAGATTTTCCAAAAACAATTTTATTTATATGCATAGCAGAATCTTATTCATGGAAAACTTACACCATTTATTCATACACTGCTGAAGCTAGAGCTGTCTAAATTGATCACAACACCATTGTGATAACTATATTTATCAGTTTTAACTGGTGATGGCTAAGATTTGCTCCACACTGCTTAGAAAATTAAGTTATATAGTATTACAAACCTGATGCAAGATTTACTTCTTCCCTTAATTCCACCTGTGTCTTATTCATCACTTACTGTAGAGTTACACAGATGTTAAAATCTTTTTACACACCTTGCACGGCCCATAGTCTATCAGGATTTTACTATCAAAAACTTGAAAAGTTTGTTCCATCTTTAAAGCAAGTTGGTATGATTACAGAGAGGAGTAATCACTAAATACACTAACCTCATCACATAATAAATATACTAACATCATCATACCTGAGCAATCCAAAGAGAAATCCACAGGATTCAACTAGTGCTATTTCAGTAACCCACTGAAAACCAAACATGTCCACTACATCTTCTTCATAGTCATTTGGAGCAGGATCTAGTCTCAGCAAAACCCTGTAAAACAGATCCAACATTCCTCGGTAATAAACTGAAAGAATACAATATCTACTGCTAGCTTGTGTATTACTGGTATTTTATAAAAGTACCAGCAGTGTATAGGAAGGTGTAGAGTGCTCTCAGAAGAGAGGCTGTTGTGCCTTTTTTTAAGCAACATAGCATATGAAATATAACAAGCTTTAGCTTCAATGGCATAAAAACATGGTCTAGTCACAGGGCACAGTAAATTTTAGAAATAAAGGAAAAAAAATCAACAAGATACCACCTTAGAGAGGGGACTATCCGAGGCATAACATACAGACTGGCCTTAACAGACTAGGCCACTACATTAGGTAACAGTCCAATGAGAGTTTATGCTTGGAATTTGTTAATATATAGTACAGACCTAATAACCAACTATAGAATATAATGTAAACTAGTAAATAAATGTATAACATTTTAATATTTTTTATATAGAACACCCTGTTAAAAGCATACCTACAAAAGCACACTTTTAGGTATCTGAATTGATAAGGGTCAGAATGCAACTTTATTATTATAACTTAACCTAATGCTAGCCCATGACCACCCTTTGCTCTGGCTTAAGTAAAAAATACAAGAAATCAGAGATATTATTTTACTCAAACTGAATAAAATCAGGCATCTGTATAAAGTGTAAAAACAAGTTTTACCTAAAGTATTTTCTTAACATAACAATTTTGTAAATATAAAAGTATTTCCCTAATGAAATTAAAAAAGATTTTTAAAAATCATAACCAGGCATATAATAAAAACAAAGATTCCAAAAAGTATTTCAGAAGTTTCCTTCTGACTTTCATAAAATACTTCAGCTAAATTCATCAAGGTGCAAGAAATATGTCTATTTTACAACAAAAGAAAATGTTGTGGGCAAGCACTTGGTTTTCATTATATTACACACTAAATTCATATTCTCCTTGAACTATGCACTATTATCAATTCAGTCCTCAATCAGAGGCAAAAAGCACATCTGCTGAATAATCAGCTCAGGCTCCCACAACATCTGTAGCTCAGCCTAAACATTGCTGGGTTTTGAAGCCTTCAGCAATTAAATCCAGTTACTCCTGTACTAGGTAATGAAGACAGAGGAGTCCCTCACATGCAGGCTTTTCCAAGAGCTTACAGTCCAATTAGATAAGGTGAATAAAGGACACAACAGAATTATCATGATGTTAGTGACTTGGTAAACCTGTCTACTTAGAAGTCCCTGAGTGAGTTTTCATATGAAATTGTTTCTGTCACGGAATGCATTCTTTGTCAGTGTGGAATCCATTACTGATACATCCACAAAAACATAGACTCTCTCACTCCTGTACTTGACACTGATGTGAATGAATGCGCTCTGATCCAATAAAGATATGATAAATAAGGTAGGGATTGGGGGAGGCAGGGTTTTTAAACCCCTTTGAAGGCTTTACAGAAAAGCCTGTGGAAGTAAAACAAACAAAAAAAACTAATAACGCAAAATGTAACACTTGGCAGGAGAAAGCCACAGTAAGCAGGTTCAACAGTACAAAGGAATTGGGAAAGAAAAATTATACTTTTTCTTAAAAAACAAGACAACCCCTGCAGGATCTGCAAATTACACAGACAGCTAAGCTGGATCACAGACAGAAAGAAGGTATTAACTAAAGCAAAATTTTACAACTTCACAGAAAATACTTACTTGTTACACACATGACTTCTGAACCTTAAATCCAGAATGCATGCAAAGCTAAAGCTTTCAAAAAGATGGTATTAAAGCTCCAAAGTATACTGCCAGAAGCCTCAGAATACTGGACAAAGCAGTTTGTTTCTATTACATGGATAACAGAAAAAGGTACAGTATTCAGAACATACAACTGGAAAAAGCAGCACTGCAGCCTCCACAGAAATTTAAAGGTGCTTGGATACTGTTGCCAAAGCCAATTTTGAAGTGTCTGTCTAGAAAAGCTCTACCAAGTCTGTAACAATATCTTAAAATAAGCTCACAAAACACTGATCAAAGCAGAGTATCAAAAAAATTGCCCTCCATGCTTTGATATACCACAGAGCTGATCTCAAGATCATATAAGCTGAAGAATAAACTCATTTGGAAACCTTCTCAGCATTTCAGAGGTACCAAAACAACAGTGAAAATAAATATAATATAGTTTTAATATGCTGTAACTGAAAAAAAAAAACAAACCAACATACCTCTTAAGAGACCCGCTTGCTAAGTAAGACTCTGCAGAGAAGATTCTCCCACCACTTTGGTTGTCGAAAGCACAGGAAAAACAAGAAGGCTTTGAGTTCTCATTCTCCACCTCCATTGCCATCTCCAAGCTTTCAGTGAGAAGCGGGGGGGTGAAGGAAGCCATAAAGTCATCGTCCATTGTTTCCATCTCTTCCAGAAAATAAACAGATAATATGAATTAATTAAAACACAACAACAGCAGTATTTCTTATAATAAACTTCGCATTGTTACAGCTCTCCAAAATCCTTCAGCTCAAGTGAGGACAATGTCAGCTTAACCATAACATCAAACTAAGAGATGCCACCAGAAAAAGGCAGACATGGTTCCATGCCCTGCTATGTAATTCTGATTTGTGCAACTTCATCTGCCCCAGTCCCAACATGTTCAAGAAGATACATCATCAAAAAGCTAATCCTAAAATAATAATAATTCATTTCCTTCTGGTTCAGCTCTATATATTGACTAGTTATGATGGGGTCAGACTAGCAGTAGGGTAAAATAAGTGGCAGGGATGCAGTACAAGGAAAGGAGAATGGGCAAGCTACTTTCAGCAACACTTTGTTCTGCAGCCAGAGCAACTGTACCAAGAAAATACATCATGCATTACAGGCTCCCAGTTGTCCATGTCTTTAAGGCAATATTACAGTTCAAGTTCCTTCTGAGAAGCAGTAAATATACATATACTGAACCTTGAAATGCTGAAGTTATAAGGCTTAGAAAATGGCTGTATGGCTGATTCTTACATAACCAACACTGAAAGTTTCTACAGAAATTCTGACCTCCCGAAAGTCTGACTGAGGGGCACAGAAGTGAAAACGAAAAGGAAAACCACATCCAGAAGAAGTACACTGCACCCCCAACACCAGTGAACCGCTTTACACAAGACAGTGGAAGAGCAGAACTTGGCATGAGATAGCACTAACTTCCACAATGATAAGAGGGCAACATAATTAAGATTATTAACTCTAGAAAGATTTTAAAATAGTCTACGTTAAGTCTCGTGGCTAGCAGGTGTTGTACTGTTCTCACCTAAGTCAACTCACACTGCGGCCAGAGGATGGTAATGCAGAACCTGGGCAAGAAATTAACTCAAATAAAAAATAAATAATAATAATGAGTTCCTGTCCCACTTCCCTCTCCCCTCCCCACTCCTGCAGAAACACGTAGGCAACGGGACGGCCCCAGATCAGCCCCACCGCGGGTTTCTGAAGAAAGCCGGCTGCGTTCCGGGCAGCGGCAGCAAGCTCCGCAACGAGGCCCACGGAGGCAGACACGGCCCTCCGCGGTCACCACTCGCAGCAGCCCCGCTCCCCTCCCGCCGCCTCCCCGCCGGGCCGGAGTCTCAGCCGAGCCGGCCCTGGGCGCCGCGACGGCTGCGAGCCCGCAGCAGCGTGGCAAGAGGCCGGTGCAGCCAGCGGCGGCCGGGGCCGGGCCGCTCGGTACCTGGAGGCGCCGCCGCTGCCCCGCGGGCTCCGGGGCGCTTTTCCGTACGGCCCGCGCGGCTCCACCGGGCCAGCGCTGCGCAGGCGCCGCGGCGCCCATTGGCCACCGCCTGCTCCGCCTCTTCCTCCGCCTCCTCCTTCCCCTTCCCTCCCTTCGCTTCTGCCCGCCTCCGCCTGCCTGGCTTCAGCCCTGGCGGGTCGGGGCGCCCCGGCGCTGGTGGCTGGTCGCGGTGCCCGTTCCAGCCTGCGCCAGCCCCAGCCGCTTCCCGTTGGTGCCCGTGTTAGTGCCCAGCAGGATCCTCACGGGGCCGTGTTCATAGAATCACGGAATGGCTCGGGCTGGAAGGGACCTTAAAGCCCACCCAGTTCCACCCCCCTGCCATGGGCAGGGACACCTCCCACCAGACCAGGCTGCCCAAAGCCCCATCCAGCCTGGCCTTGAGCACCTCCAGGGATGGGGCATCCACAGCTTCTCTGGGCAGCCTGTGCCAGGCCCTCACCACCTTCTGGGTGAAAATTTTCCGCCTAACCTCTAATCTAAATCTACCATCTTTTAGTTTAAAACAGCTCTCCCTTGTCTAATTATCCAATCGAGCGAAGAGTTGCTTTCCATCTTTGTATAAGTCCCCTTTAAGTACGGAAAAGCTGTGTTAGTGCCCAATGGGCTCTTCACGGCCTCGCTTCTTGAGATTCAGTGGGGGCAGCCTGCCAGATACTCATCCCCGCCTCCAGCTGTTGGTCGCTTCCCTTTGGTGACCCCCGGCCCTCTGCGTCTGCTGCTTTGCTAGGCCTCCCTGGCATGGGGTGGTTGTTTCTGGCCACATCTCATCCGAGACGACTGCTTTCTAGTGACTCCCTCAATCACGCTGCCGCTTCTAAATCTTCGGTACGTCAACGGTCTGCTTTTTCTGATTCCTCCTAGTCGAGATGTCAAATTGCTATCCCAAAACCTCATATTCCTCCTGTTTTTTCCTCTGCCACCTCACCGTATTCGTCCCCATCCTTCCCAACAGCAAGTGGCCCCAGTCTTTTCTGATGCCTGACAAACCCTTATCCATCCTCCCCGTGTGGGTCAGGCACTGCTCCTGGCTCTAGATGAGCAATTTTCATCAGGCACGAGAAGTGTTTAGTTTAGTGCATTTGAAAACCAAGCTGGGCATTGCTGTTCTCATTTACCAAAGTCTTCATTGGCTGTGGCAGTAACCACAAGGCTCAAGGAGGAAGTCCTAAAGCCTGCACCTGGCCTAACTTAGGTTAAAATACATACTGTCTACTTGGTGGCTTCTGGGTCTCTTTTCAGTATTTATTGCATTATTTCATGTGTCCTGATTTCATTTCATTTCAAAATGCTTTTCCAGTTTTGCTTGTGTGTGTAAATTAGCAGCGGTGCCTGAAACTTTTGTTCCTAAAAGAAAGTTACTATAAAAAGTTTTGCCATTGCTGTTACAGCTTGCTGCGATTAAAAATGCTTCATTTGCTCTTGTGTATGCAAGAATCCCTCATTTCCTTCTCTAAATTCCTGTCTAATTAAAAAAACAGTACATCATGGTTAAATAAAACTGTACCCTGGATAACCCTGATTTCCATATGCAGATTTATCTGCACTGACAGCCCCCTCTCCCTCTCTTAGTCTTTCTATTTCCTCTCTCTCCCTCTCCTCTCTCTCTCCCTCATTCTCTTTCTCCCTCTTTCTCTCCCTCTCTCTCTGTCTTTTTGTCTCTCCTTATGCCTATTGCATTGTGCCTGAATAATTTTCAGGGCTTTTTTTTTTTTTTTCTTTTTCCTCTTGCACGCACATGCTAAAATAACTAGACAAAGATGCAAGGTGTTTGCTGCAGTCCCTGTCTCTAGGAAAAAATAAAACAACAAGAAAGCTCATGATTGCAATGCCACCTTTTCTTTTCTTTCTTTTTTTTTTTTTTTTTTTTCTTTCCACTCATGCTCGGTGATTAAACTTCCCCAGGATGGGGAAGAAAAAGGAGCTGGAATTGAAACAGGGCTGAGGAAAAAACCATTGCAGCAGCTGCAGCCAGTGGTGTCTACTGCCAGATGTGCTAAGGTTCCCGGGCTCCTTGACACTAAAAGGCAGCATAAAAATATTTGGAGACAAAAGCTGCATCCTCAGTGATGATTCTCTTTATTTAACATGGCAGCAGGCACCGTGTGTGGGAAAATCAACATGCTGGATGTTGAATTGGACTTTCCTCCTTTCTAGGATGAAAGGATGTTATCTATCCCATGCCAAGAGGGAACTGAGGTAAGAGAGCTGATGAGCTCCTCCTTTTTCATCATATATTTTAAGCATCTTTTTGAAACAATGTATATATAGATACATATGTTTATATATTGGTATGTTTGTATATTTGTGTATTCGGTTTCAAATCAGTAAGTGGTACAGGTGTTTTTTTTTTTTTTCTCTCGTCACATCAGCCCAGAGAAAGTTAATTCACAATATATATTCAGAGCTTGTTCCGAAGAGTCATTTTATGTTTGTGTTTTTTTTTTTTTTTTGAATACGTTTTTGTTTCCAAAGAAGACCTCAGCAGTGACATCATGGTCGACTGCTGATATTAAATCCTGTTTGCAAAGTCTTAAAGAAAAGGCACTAACTTTGCAATATGAAATTATGCTTAGAGATTCTTAATGCTCTATTTTTCGGTTGCATTCTCAATACTGGAAGTCTTATTAAAGTGATAGTGAGATTTTTTTTATTATTTTTATTATTTCTAGCACAGAAGCAATGAATGCTGCATAATTAAGTACAGTATTTAATTTGGCTGTTGTGAAGCAAAAGAATAAGGTAATAATTTTTATTGTACTAATCAGACTCAAGATGTTCTCTGTGTTAATTGGGTTAAAAAAATTGCAGTACTTATTAGAAATTCTAATTTCACAATGCAGCACTGACAATAAGCTCAGCCAGTGAATTATTCACATCTTTAATTTGCTCTCTTAATGACAGTGTTCTGTAATCAGAGTGCAGAGACTGCTTCCTATGCATTATGTATGATGTTCAGGGCTTAAATGCAGGACATTATGAAGCCTCTCAGTAGCTCAGTAATTAGTTTTCCACAAGACAGGGCTTAGATATTCACAGATAAAAGTCTACAGTTGAGATAATGTTAAGGTGGTGACTCATGCTAACAAAAGCAGGAAAGTTCAAATTTAATGCTGAAACTACTCTCCATTCTCACTCATTGTGCTTAGGTGCAGGGGGAGGGGAAGAAAGTCTCCAAAACCAGCCCGGGATGGTGAGTACATGTCAGGCAGCCCAAGGGGACAGGCTGGGGTTTATTTCACTGGATATCCGTCTTTTTGGCAACTTCTTTAATTTGGAGGATGGAGGTGGAGTTGTGCTTTGTGGTTTCTTTTTTAAAGGTTGAGCAAAGAGCAATAATGTACACACCATCAGAGACAGACTGTCTATAGCAGAGACTCCATGTATTTTAAAATTTTGGGGTTTATCTGAAGCACAAACGTTTGTAACTTCTGTCCAATGGCGATGATTTGAACGGGAGCTGCTTTGTTGAGTGCAGAAACTTTGAGAACACCTGATGCTCGCTATATTGCTGTTGTACCATTCTCGGTTGTCATGGTCTGTACTGTATAAGCATTTTACAAAACTTGTTATTTTTTTAACAGTTCAGTTCTCACCATCCAAAACATGATATAAAATGCAAGTTTGTTCTTTTTTTTTTTTCCTTGTATCGTTTGCCTGGTGTTAAATCAGATGATTTAAATGTAAGGAGTTTGCACACTTTTGCAATTTCCCTACTTATATATGCTGCTTACTGTAGAATGAAACCCAGGAATGTTGAAATGAAGTTGGAGAGTGTTACTTTTTCGTACTTGGTGGCTTGTCAGACTGGCAGCCTTACACTTATCCTGAGCTCTCACAATAGAACAACCATAAATTTTTATTGGAAACAAAATAGGCTGACTAGAGGTTATTTAATTATTTTGTGTACTGCTCTGAAGTAAACATATTCTCATGCAGTATTTACAGGATTGTTATTCTAATGATTAAAGGTGACCTACCGTTAAAAGTTTTATACTTAAAAAAAAGCAAAACCAAAACATACAACCGAATGAAACCAAACAACAACAAAACCACCAAAAACAATAAAAAGATCCCACTCAATAGTAAGGTACAGATACGGGGTTAAGAATTTTGGGTACATCTAGAATTTTGAAGGAAAACAATTGGAAGCTAATTCCTTTTGAAAATTTCCATCAAAGACTATATCTGGAATTCCATGTTATTAGCAGCTGTTGCTAATGTTGGCTGGCTCTAAGGCCATGGAACCAGTTAATAAGTCACAGCTCTTGGCAAGCAAAGTGCTGTATGGAGTTAGATGTTAGATTAGATGTTATGTTTATGCATAGTCCAGTCCTGAAAGTAATTGTTGAATTGTTGAATAAAGAAGCTGCAGACTAGATCAATGTAGCTAGGTGATCCATAACTAAATGATTGCATCAGAATCCAAGTGATCATCTTTATGAAGAAGTTGACTGAGTCATTTACAGAATATGACTTTCATTCCAAGTCAAGGTCCCACATCTAATTATACTGATGTGTGCTGTTGGTATCATACAGCTGAAAAGGCTCCAAGCATGTGTATGTGTCATGCCCACCCCTTCACTCCTCCTTCAAAGCCAGGATCAATAAAAATGTTCTTTCCTAATGGATGCTTGCTGACTTTCTCCTTAAAGATTTGTTATGGTTACTTACCTAAATAATCTGTTCCAGTGTTTCACTAGCCTTGCCATTAGAAAGTTTTTCCCGATTTCTGATATGAAACTTAACTTGCTAAAAGTTAACTTGCACCTGCTACTTTTTGCACTGGGGTTACAGGGAATTTATTTTCCTCCTTGCAGCAGACCTTTGCATATTTGAGATCCTTAATCATATTCTCATTGTTTTCTTCTCTTAACAAATCCCAAATTGTTCTTTTCTTCCTTATCGAAAGAAAGTGGTAGTTTTCTCTTGTATGTCAGATCACTATTTCTTGTTGCTCTCATATGAAATGCACTTCTCCAGATTTAGGCATGATATTACAACTGTTATACAATGAAATTCTACATTTTCATTTAAATAAAGGTAATATTCTCATTTTTATTTTTAAGGAAGGCTTAACAATATGACTTTCATGTTACGGGTGTAATGATATTTGTTAATCCAAGATACAATCTAGAACAATATGAAAAGATGCACTATGTGTTTGAATAAGTTTTTAGTTCACAGTTTTATGCTCCAATGAGTATCCTTTAGGGATAAATTATCCAATAGCCTTAAATCTCATGGTTTTAACCCAATTAATCATGTCCAGATATGGGCCATCGTACTTAAAGTGTTAAATCCTCAGTGGATCGTTTCAGAGTGCAGAAGCACTACTGAAGTGTCAAAATTTTGACTGTGTCCTGTGCCCTGCTGTAAAACATCTTGGTGGCCAGAAGAAGTTAAAATCTGAATTTTTCCACATATTCCCAGTTGTATTGGACAATCCCAGTTTGAAACAATAAAAGTATCAGGTGAGAAAACTATTTCAGTAGTTTTCAGTAGCAAGGGCATTGGTGGGAAATAGGAATTAGGGTAGTGCAGCAAAAATGAGTGGTATGCTTTAGATGAAGAAAAAAAAAAAAAAAGGCTAGAAAGTGAGGCCATTCTAACTAGCCTAACAAACTCATTTTACATCTGAGTTTGTATGTATGAAAGAGCAAACAGTGGTTTACTCAGGCTGTTGTGGTAAAATGAAGGTCAATTCATTTTCAGTTCTGAGTAAGGAAGGGCCCACTATCATTCCTGAGGCAGAGGAAGACAGTTCATGCATGCTTGAGTTCCTGTGGAATGGCAGGAGAACATCACTTCTGAAGCCATGATGGAAGAGACTTCAGAGACTGAAAAACTGGAGATGACTTGATACTTACATGATACTTACAGGGGATCAGCTCTGATTTATACTGATCATGAAGACATAGTGGCTATCAAACAAAAGTTTAAGGGCCCTTATGTGATTGCACAGGTATCTAATTCATATGTTTAAAATGTAACACTTTTACTGTCCTCTTACTTCCAGTGCTTAGTAATATCACAAGTTTTTTTGGAGTCTTCTGATTCATATTTCTGTACTTGTTCTAATATCAAAAAGCCAAGAAACTATATTTAATTCAGTGCAATTCTTATTGATATATGTAATAAGAGTTGAGGAAAATCAACACATAATATATTTACAGGAGTGCTATTTTTTGCTTTTATTTATATTGCTCTAGGATCAAGCACCATTATAAATATTAGGTTCTGAAGTGGTATGATGATTTAAGTATTTCCAAATGTCTTCTCTTAATCTAGCCTAGTAATGCAGTCCTTTCACATGCATAATTCCTAGGAAAATTAGTGGGAGTACGACATTGTAGAAGGAATAATGGATACATATGTCAGAGTGTCTTCCTTTTGAGTCATCATTTTAACTTGGGTGACAAAGAATAAGGCTAAGCAAAAGAAACAAATATTCAGCGTGGGTAGAAAGTGAGTTACTGATAATATTTTGAATTTCAAATTTATTTGTTTCTCCACTGAAAGGTATAAGTAAATAGAATGACAGTAATCAGAATACCTGATAGAAATCTCAAAGGCATTTATGTTTACCAGTGTTTTCCAGGAAATATTGCACAAGCAGATCATATGCATTCCATTCTATAAAATTCCATATAATTGACTCAATATGAAGAATACCAACCTATGTATAAACCCACGGATAGGTTTTATAAAGTACAATAGTGATAAATATTCATGCTATAATCTCAATTTGGGCTTTTTTGCAAAGTCAAACTAGAAATAGCATAAATGTGCTGTATGAGTTCACATATTTAATCTTCTATAAAATGTAAATCCATAAAATATTACAGTTCTTACCTACATTCATAGAAGGCCAGAAAAAGTAGTAGTAAGGATACTTAATACTGCTCAAAAGCATCTTGCTCCTTCAAAACAGCTTCTCTTCTGTCTTGTCATCTGCTCATATTTTCTGTACTCTCCATGTACAGTGTTCTCTTTCAGTGTTTGCTGCAACTTCTTGCTCTCATGCTAAGAATTATTTCATATTCCTTATTAAAAAAGATTGCTCCAGCTTCCATTGTTCACTTGCTAAATTTTCAACCATCCTTCTCAAACTTTTCCTCATGCTTTGTTTGAAGCTCAGGAGGCTTTTACTATTCCCAAAGCATCCCTCCTTAAAACTCTCTTTTGTTATGTTGTTACAAGTTGGCAACAGTTAGGCTGCTGATGCCCTTGAAATCTCTTCTTGTCAGACTATCTTTGTTCATTACTTTCTCATAGTAACCCATTTTTTGTATCTCTGTGTTCAGATTGTAAGGTCTCTAGCGAAAACATGTTTCTTTCCTGCACTTGTAGAGAAAACCAGAAGGAATCTTAGGTTCTGTCTTAATACAACAAACAATCACAACAGTAGTAATACAAGTAATGCACACTGCATAGTTATTGAAACTGCTACTCTTGAATCCTAGTAATACAGACAGACTTCTAGACTTCTAGCAACTTATTTGCAATTGAATTCCATCTGGATCCTGGGAAATTGTCAGGTTGGTGCAGTAGGAAACTAAGGATGGAAGGGACTGAGTACAAGCAAAGCAAAACTTATCCTCAAAATATTTCAGGGAGTTCAGTGCTCCCTGTTTATTATCTGTGCTTCTCCTATGTAATACTCCTTCATCAAAAGGATACTAGGCCCAATAACATGTGTGCTAGAAGCTTTTAGTCTCTTGGGTACATTAATTGGTTCCTACAAGACATACTCTGTGGGTACAGCTGAAAGATTGTATCAGCATAAATGCAGACTGAGGGTTGTTTTTATTATTATTATTATTTGTTTGTTATTTATTTTCCAGAAGAAACAGCTTTGGCTGAGAGTGGCTGTGGTGGAACAAAAATTCTCTAGAAAGGAGAGATTGTAAAGTAGGGTGGGAGCATCATGGTGCAAAGAGGGGTCAGGATGTTGAAAGGCAATGCAGCCTGCTGGTGAGTTGGCTGGCAGAGGGGTCCATGAAGACAAAGACAGATATGGAAAGGTCAATGAAATAAGGAGGACTCTTAGAACCATGAGCTCTTGAAGATAAATGTGTGCAGGCTTTAGAATCAAGGTCGGGCTGGGAGAGGACTAGAGGGACCAGGGAACATTGACAAGGAGGTGTCTGTTCAAAGAGTGTGGTAGAGAAGATGATCCACAGTTGTGGAAGGAATCAGTGCTTTTGAGATGTGGAGAGATACATATGTTCTAGATGTTGGAGGATGGATTTCTGGCCATCTGCATCTTGGTGTGCTGTATGTTTGTTGATATGTCTCTGTGGACAATATGAATTTTAATGCAGGTTCTCTCTCTTAGTTTGTCATTAAAGCATGCCAGTGGCATCTTCTGTTCATTTCATATGATCTGAAGTCTCCAGAAGGCTTCTAGACACTCTAGGGAACTTGTACAAGACTTGAGCAAATGTCTAAAAACAGGTTGGTATGAAGAAGTGTGGAAATTAACAAATGTTTCCAACTGTCAGTGAAATGAAGTTCTGTTGAGCATCTGTCTAGTGAGATTTCCTGAAAAGAGGTAGAGAAAGAGCTGATTTTTAAAATGGAACAGGAACAGACTGTTGAAGAGGTCATTTAGTATGTGGCCTGACAAAACATCTTTTACACAAAACATCTTTTTATAGCAGTATCTTATATCTAGAATGGCCAGGGAAATTTGTAAAAATATTCACTCTTACAATGAGTTCTGTATTGAGGTCATCAGATTTGAATTGAATTCCTTAGTTTTATTTTATTTGTCATTTCTTTTAGATGATCACTGCCCTGTTCATCTTTTGGACAACGTTATTATGATTTCCCATTGCTCTGGGTTTTAAAACTTGGTAACAATGCAATCATATAGTGCCGAAGCTTTGCTTCATCCATTTGTATTTCATCAGCCATCATATTTATATCAACATGTGGGATGACATTATCCAAACCATGTCATAGAGCTACTTTTTAGCCAACCATACTAAGAACGTGCTTATAAAATTTTCTACTTTTTTTTTGTTTGTTTGTTTTTCCCAGAGAAAAGTGGATGGTGAAGAAAGCAAGTCCTTTTTATCTAAAGGGATTCCAAAACCTAATAGGAACCAGTGAAAATAAATGTTTTAAAAAATGTGAATGGAAATCAATACGGGTTTTCTGAAGATAAGCCATTAGCCAGTACATTATTAAAACAACTATATATAGATACCACTTTTCATCAGTTGATCGCAAAGCCTTTGCCAAAGTAAAAGAGCTTAACCTTCATTTTGCAGATGCCCTGGCTACCTAATCTGTAAAACAGGGTTGTAAAATGATGTAATCTTTGTTTTGACAGCAAGCATTTAAATAAATCTGGCTGGAATAGACATTCTGGCTGAAGAGTTGGTAATAGCAAACTTGAACATGACTGTACAAAGGAATTATTCTGAAGTATCTATCATGGATTAAAAAGGAAAAGTTTTCTTCCTGATAACTGGTGTCTAGCCTTCAAAGAGGTAGGTCTATATGGTAGCGGAAAATAATGCTGCCTCTAGATATTCATGCTATAGTCTGGATATGAGTATGCGTTTCACTATCATTCCGTCAGAGTAAGGTTTTATGAGATTGGAGGTCACAATAGTGTCTGATGATAAGATCTGAAACCTCCAGAGGCAAATTTCTTCCTGGGAAGAAAGCAGAGGAAGCTTGTCCATCTGCCACTGGAGTAATTTTCCACTTCAGAAGGTGCCTTATGTTTCATTCCGTCTACAGTATGTTTAGTAAACATACATACACACACAAGCTGCAAGGAATTATAATTTTCTTGGAGATTTCTCAGGATTCCTGATGAGAGTTTTGCACTGTAGTTTACCAGGTTTACTTATATGACTTAGAAGTGCATTAAACATTATGCTGTCCTTACTGTCAATCTGACATGTGAAGTTTAAATTTGGAACAATGGATTTAGAGAGTAGTGAGAATAAATTGACAGCTGTCTCACTTCAAGCTTAATCTGTAGAAATGAAAATACATTATCAGGAAAACTGTACTGGAAAATGTGTTCCACATTAACTAGTGGGCATGAGTAATGAATCATATATAATTGCACATTGTGTATTCTAATAGACTTAACATGACTTACCAAAATAAAGAAACTGCTATTTCTGAAAAAATGAACATGATACGTATGTATTTTATAACAGATTAGACCTAATAATTTCAAGTAAACCGATAAAAACTGTAAAATTGTGCTAAAATTGTATTTTAATCACCAGTCAACCTTATCCAGTAAAACAACACACCAAAGATATTTTAATTTATCCTCTGCTCAGGTCAACATGGTTGTCAATAAATGGCTATTTTTAATAGACTAAATACTAAAAAAATAACCTCTCTCAGTTCAACAGAGTGCAAATACAAGCTGATGTTCCATGAGGTTATGGCAGCCCCATTGCAGATGCAGTGAGGAATGGGCCTCTCTTCTCTCTGTCCTTTTCAGGAAAAAACACGTTTTCAAAGGTCCGTTGAATGAATGGTATTTGTGTTTCACCAAGGGACTAACTGTAAACAGCCCTCAGAACTCTGAGCATACATAGAGATCACCTTCACACTTTGAAAGGAGAAGCTCTTGTGTTGTTCTTATCATGAGCAAATATGGTTGTAAAACAAACAAACAAAAAAATAAAAACACAAAGAACAACAAAAAATGAAGATCTAATCATAAAAATAATTGACAAAAAATAGTTTTTTTTTTTTTTTTTTTTTTTTTTTTTCCAGTGTGCTGGACAGCTGCTCATTGTAGCAGCTGTTTGGATAATCAGATATCTGAGATTTGAAAGTAGATTCTCCCTACAGTACCAGAAGGAAAAGAGCTCCTTTTTGTTGTAAGCATAATGGATGCCAGTGACAGTATTGTTGGTTGAAGTGATGCAAATTGTTTAGACTTCACCTGGAGGAGGTATTAGCCTATGTAAATTGATTTTTTTTTTAATTATTTTTATTTTTTTAATACAAGGTATGATATCATAAAGCATACAGAAATAACCAAAAAAAGGCGAGTAGAAAACTTCTCAAGAGACTTGGTGAAGAGAATAAATGTTATTGCTCAACTGCCATTCAACCTCTTTGGTACTTACCAATGGAAAACACCTCCATATTGCTTAGTAAATCAGACGGATTATGAAAACTGACCTCCTTAATGGAACAGAATGGCTTGCAGAACTTGTACCGAAGATCCACCACATTCAGCCATTTAAAAAACAAACAAACAAACAAACAAACAAAAAACAGCTATTTTATGTATTTATTTATTTTAATTCTGTCTTCAAGTTCTGAATATGCATTTTGAGATACTTCATAGTGCAGTAGCTTTCTGAACTTTTATTCTCTGGAAATAGTTTCTTATTTCTAAAGTTTTAGAAATCACATTTCTGATTGCTTTTGAATATTTTGATCTTGATTTTTTGTGGTATTTAAGTCATACATTATATATTCACAAGAAGGGAGGGCACATTTTAAAATAAATATTGCTGGTCATCTTTGCTAATTGAATCTTTTGTAAATTAGCACAGTGATAACAGCCTTTCTGAAATCAATACCATATCATAATACTTGTTAAAGCAACCCATTAATAGCACTGAAATCAGCTAGATGTACCAGATAATCAAAAAAAAAAGCAAATGGATAGGTGGCTTTTGCCACCTATCCATTATGAGTAAACAGTATGATAACACACAAGATTTTTTCTGACCCTAAAATGAGGGTTAATTAAGCTGATTATGTCATATTTGAAGTGCAATGACACTAGCTAGGGTCTCAAAAATAATGCCACTGAATTAACATATTATTATGTCCAAGCCAATACATCATACATGTTAACACACCAGTTAAATTGGGCACAGCTGTGCACTGACACAGTCGTGCTCGCTACTCTTGGTTCAGGAAGTATCTTGATCCAATCAAGATTGTGGGATATCTTGTGAGTTCTCTGCTGCAAACATGAACTTCAGCCTCTCATCATGTTTTTTTTGAAGAGTAGACTGGAAACTCAATTTTCAAAATATGCTTTTCAAAATATTAGTTGATAAGGCAATGTAGTCTTCTAATTCAGTAGTTTCAACAGTGTTTATGAACTTGCTTTTATTGCAGCTCAGATGTGAAGATTGTTAATAGAATAAACTTGTCTTGCAAGGCTTAGTATGATGTACCAGTTCGGTAGGAGATTCTTCCCGTTAAATTCTGCTTTAAATGGCAGTAATAACAGAAGCAGTATGATCCAACTGTTCTTAACAGCAGTGCTCTCCAGCTGCTGCTTTCAACGTGTGCGCAGGATCGTGTGATGGCTTCCAGAGAGATCTGGTAAATGGAGGTAGTGATAAATCTAAAACATGCCTTATGTCTTAAAACACATGCTTAATGTCTTAACAGGATGTTGTTCATGAACATGTTTTGGTACATCAGCTCATCTGTTCCTCCCCTTAGGTAGTACAGAGGGGTTGGTTATGTAATGAGAGGTGTAGGACTGCTTCCTTTCTGGACCCTATACGAGTCACCAGCAGTGTAAACCTCTGAGGAAAAATATTATGAAGACAACTTAAAGTCCATGAAATTAACACAATTTTAGTCTTACACAAGCACAAAATACCAACTGCTGCTAGAACACGCCAAGGAAATAATTATTTTATGCTTATTTTATTTTTGTTATTTTTCTACCTTTGGCATTCTTTCCTGACTGCTGTCAGAGATGGTGTC
This sequence comes from Oxyura jamaicensis, assembly GCF_011077185.1. Taxonomy (NCBI): domain Eukaryota; kingdom Metazoa; phylum Chordata; class Aves; order Anseriformes; family Anatidae; genus Oxyura; species Oxyura jamaicensis. The sequence goes on along the minus strand of NC_048895.1, from coordinate 76,977,337 downwards.
ACCGGCAGGATGTTGCACTTCTTCTGAAGGCAACTGTCTGCGTTATACCAATCAGCTGATCCAAAGAATAGATAACTAACTTCCTAATACAAAGAATGACAGTGTGGCATGGTAGCAAAAGGCACATTTCCTTATACATTGTTCTCTAGATATCTGCAGCACTTTTTGGCAGAATGCTAGCAAGAGTAGAAAATAGTTAAAATACTTCTTACCATCTTTTGGACATCTTTTATGTGCATGATGTTTGATCATCAAGAGCAGTGAGAACTAGATGGTTTGTCATGGTGAATAAAACTTGTGGAAGTTTGCTGCCTAAATCCCAGAATATAACCCAGGGGATCAGTGCTCTCATTGCTGCCTAAATGTGCACGTGGCTTATATTCAGGACATACATATTACGATGATCCTAAATTCCATAAGAACTTACATTTAGTATGACCATTTTCTTCTCCTTAATAGCTGGAGATAAAAAAGGAGGGGCACTACAACAAAGCCTTCCTCTTTGGAGGTGTCTGAAATGTTTTGGGAGAGGTACTTAGTATGCTGCCAGTGCAGGTGGGCAGCACTAAGGTCTGCGTAAGTTTCCAAAGGTGGCCATATCTCAGTTTTCCTGTAGCTGGTTTTAGTGATCAGGTTGTAGTCTGCGGGGAATGACTGGAGAAGGGGGCAGGTGGGTGCTGGGCCTGTTGGTGCTGAGCCACTGTGAGCCAGGAATGCCAAATTTGTACAGCAGGGGAGGATCAGAGAGAGGGGCTCATTGCATTGCAGAGGGAAGGACTGGTGTACTGGTCTATTTGTATACCTTGAATAAGAAATTTTGGCTTAAGAAATGGTTCTGTATGACTAGATGTACCCTGATATCCTATGGGTTTATATTTGTGAATTGTAGTTTTAATTGAATAATACTCAGACTGCAGTATAAACTCACTGTTTATTGAACAAGAGAGGATCAATTAGAAATAGAGGCACTGCCAAGTAAAAGTTGTGTTCACTTCATTCTCTTTTAACTAGCTGACTCCATACCCAGCCGCCTGCTTTTACAAAGTCTGTAGGAATGTCGTATCTGTGAGACCTTCTCCTGTGCATTGAACTCAGATGGAATTGGTTACTGGGAGTGATCAAGAGGAGCTGAGCAATGCAGAGACCTATAATGTTGTTACAGTACTGATTTTTTTAGGAAATCATGTGAAAAGGAACAGTAGTCTTTGGTCCAAGGAGCTTTCTGTTCTCTCAGAGTCTACAAAATGCTTGTAAGTCTGGTGTCTTAGTAAAGACATGGTGTTTCTTTCATTTAAACTCATTTAAATATACTCATTATTTCTTATTCATAGAAATCTGATCCATATCCTGAAGAATCAGGTCAGGTGCCAGGTTTCTAGGAGTAACAGCTTCCAATGGAGAGCTATTACGGCTTCTTCTCTCTCCTCCTACCCTAAAAAACTCCACTGCATACTCTACATTGCTTCCTCATTCTTCTCCATTCTTCTTTATTCTTGTATGGACTTCAGTATTTACTGTTTTATCCTTTTCTCACGATTGTTTTATGATGGATTATTAACACTTCCATTGTTTCAAATAATCCACCCCTTTCCCTCAATACTTGATCATCCATGGCAAAAACTTCAGAAATCATTGGTAGACATTTTGCATGCTTTCTAAAAACATCACTTTTAGGTTTTTATGCTTTAGAAATCTTCAGAATTTTTGGTTAAAATGATGTCATTTCATGTTACCTCTGTGTCATCAATTCTGTCAGTCTAAGAAAATAAAACAAATAGGAGTATGTCTAGCAACACAAAGAGATAAATAGTAAAAAGTTGACAGTTGGTAATAGTATTTTGCTAGAATAATCTTTGATAACAACTCCTTTGATACCTGTTATATATGCCCATGAATAGCCACTGAACTAACACAACACATCTGCTGCTTTGGCGGAATTTAAATATTCTGATCTGATAAGCTTGCAGAGATATTTGCCAGTCGCCTAAAAGTGAAATACACATACCTGGCCTGACCCACAAAAGAAAACCAGACTCCACACATCCAGAAATATATGCCAGTAGATCCAAATGTAGGACCAGATTTTAAGCATTGACTGTTTTTGTATTGCTGTCTTTCACGTAGAAGTTTATAGTTCAGAGTTAAAGAATACTTAAATTATACAGGTAAATGTGCAGGTACTGCCTACAGTGTAGCCCTAGAAAAACAAGCAGAAATGTTTGTTTAAAAATAGATTTACTGATAATTGCACAAGCAGTATGTGTAGATGTTATAAGTAAGTAATAAAAATTTACATGTAATACCTGTTCATATTCTAGGTTCTTCACATTTTCTAGAATTCTTCATTTAAGGAATGCTTAAGCAAGTGTTCCTTTTATAGTATCACAGGCAACAAGTCATTTTTAGGAAGTATTTTATATACTATATATTGAAATTCATTTTCCAAGAAAAAATACTGCACTCTTACATAACAATGGATTTTTTTTGTGATAATTCTTGCAGTATCTTTTCCTCTGATTGTTGTCAGTTGTGTTTGAGTGAAGCTTTTACCCTAATTCAGTTTATTCTACAAATAAAAGACTGTCATCTTTCCAGAGAACAAGGTAATCCAAGTTCAAGCTCTTTGACAATGTCCATTTGAAAAACAATGCTTTTCTGGTCTCTTCTCTCGCTCGGTAAAGTGATTAACTAGTAAATGTTTTCTTCTCTGGAAATCATTGAGTGGACTTAAACATTTTTACTGCTTTATTAAAATAAGTGCAATTTAGATTTTATTGGAGAGCTTGTTGGACTTAATGAATTGTAAACATTCTATTATTTTTCATGTTATGTCGTCTAAATTTGCAGTTATTTATTAGAAATGATTTTGACCTTATAACTTTAAGAAATAAGATTGTATAATTGCTACAATTACTCTTTTTTGTTCTTTGAGCTTTTTTCCCTAGCTCTTCCAGCCTGGCTTCTTACTGCAGTCTTGAAGATCAGTATATTGAAAAGGTGATAACCATAATCTGTATTGGGATTTTACTTGCTTCAGATCCTTCAACACTTAGAAACAAATGACTACTTTATTCTGTCAAAGTCTGTTTTTTTGAATCAGAAAGGAAAATGAAAATATTTTTTTTGCAAAGTTTGTTCTAATTGGAAATACTTAAATGCAGGTTGATTTTTCATTCTTGAATATCATTAACCCCTGTACGTGACGTAATTCTGTATGAGGTTAGAATATTTTCCTAAATCCAGACAATGAAACCTTCTGCAGAAAAGTAAATAGTTCTGATGGCTTGTTAAAATCTCTATTGCCTTAATACTGTAACAGCTGGTGCAGACTTGAGACCTGATGTAGGATTTCCTGGGGCTGCTGCTTGAAGGGACTTTGCTATTTTTCTGGGAAAATTGCACAGGAACTTTAGGACCTTTGAGACCAAAGTTGCTAGATTTGATACAGAGCTGGGAGAAAGTCAGTATGGGAGCATGAAGGAGAAACTGTTTGAAGTGCAGCTTTAAAGTTGCTTGTCGTAGCAATTTTTGGGACTGACACAGACTTATTGCAATGTTCTTGGAAAATAAACAAAGCAACTTGTATTGTTTACAAGTGTGTGTGCATTCAAGAATATATCCTAAGTATATTTGTAGGTCAGCATATGTGTCTGTGCATAGTTGGTTACATTATTGTTTTCTAGAGGGCTTTGACACCATCCAGTTTATACCTCTGATTGATTTGTTTGGATGAATAATAACTTCATTCCACAAGTAAGGGAAATGCAGAAGCTTCTTATATACCTAACTTCATGTTTTTATGGGCTTTCTGTGTGTGTGTGTGCTTGTGTGTTTATTCCTTTTCCTTACCATAGGAAAAGTTGTGTTGTAATATGCTTACATTTTTTTCTTTTTGATTAGATTATCTTAAATGTTTTTACAAGATGCTTGGGCTATGATCTTGTAAACCAAGACAAACATGTTGATCATATGTTGCAAGCTCTCAGCTTTTAGGGGAAATGAGATACAGGAGAAATGAGATATGAAAGATTCTCAGGTAAATTGCATGCTCTGTATGTAGTTGTCTGTTGTCTGGTCATGAATGAGAAATATGGTAACTGCAAACACTAAGAAGTAAAAATGGTAAGCATATCCATGAGATGGATACCGTGAAGATGGGTAGTCCCCTACACAATTACTGTATGAAATCTGAGTCTTGCACATTTTCTATGAATGACAGTGGTGGCTATTTTGGGGCTTTCTTCTTTTCAGATCAGAAGTTCTAAGGGGCTGAGAAATCTGTCATATCTAATATGCTATTTTTCTGGTATTAAATATTTTGTCAAAGTTTCCAGCAAGCTTAGGAATTTGAATGGGTTTTCCTTATCCATTAGGTGTCTCTCTTTAACATATTATTAGGAGTTTTGAGGAGTCTCTTGTTTTAGCATTTGCAACATATTTTTATCTTTTTTTGTTTTTCCACTTCCACCTACTGACTGACTTTACGTATAAAACAGCTTTGTTTGTCATTGGGTTGCTGTTGTTGGTGTTGTTTTTCACTAGGAGCTGTTCTGTACATGTTCATACTTTGTCTTTTGTCTTTCCATATATTTTCTCTTCAGATCTGTTAAAATAGTGTCTTTTGAGTTTCAGGTTTGTTGTCAGAGGTTGCATCTTCTTTCTTTACTGCCTCCTATGTACTTTGTGCCATATATATATATATATATATTGAATTGAAGGAGGAAAGCTTAAATCTTTCTTTGGCAGTATTTAATTTTAAAGGCAGGCAGAAACTATTTTTTAATATGTTGGCTGGCATAGCTCCACTACTTATCCTTAATTTTTTTTTTTTTTTTTTTTTGTTAGACCAGAAATTCCCTCCTTACATGTTACTTGTAGCAGTCAGCCAAACAGACCTTCTTTATTTAGTAACCATGGAATGTATTTACAGAGGAGTACTATCTCCATGTGTAATGGTGGATTTCATCCTGTATACCTGAGAATAAAGGAACAGGTGTCTTAAAGTGTATGCTCTGAAGCACAATTTGCCAAAGCATTAATAAAAATTTATTTATAATTGTGTTCTAAATGGTATGTATATATTTAATAGGCTGGTATCATAATGAAAAGCTGGTTCTTGTTAATACCAAATAATTAAATTTGGTGGGTTTTAGTCCAAATTAATGTTTTAAAGGTTGCTTTGGTTTAAGCCAGAACTACCATTTTTGTTTTTTATTTTTTATTTTTACTAGTCTGTTTAATATCTGATTGATCTCTGGTTGAGACAGGTAAAGAGAAGATCTAGATGACCTTTCAAGTTACCCTTCAGTGTTTAGCTTTTCATTCTATTACTGTATATAACTGTTTTATCTAGATATATCTTCAGATTCCTCATAAATAATGTTATTTTTTTCAGTTCTGTTATAGATCGAGTAACCAAGATTATTTTAATATACGTCCAGTCTCACTTTGCTCTTCTTTTACCTTTGCTTTGTCATTCTTGAGATCAGGTGATCAAAAATCCAAAGCATTTTCAAAGACAGAATGCACCATTAATTCATTTTATAATCTTGTATTTTTCATGTTGTTATCTGCACATCTTTCTCAATTCTCAAATGCTATGAAGTTTTAAGGTAGGCACTCTATGCTATTGGTTGCATAAATTAACAATTCCAATAAAACTGAAGATCTAAGATATGTATTTACGAATACTTCCCTTTGTTTACAAATACATCTTTTATATTCAACAGCTTGCATGACCTGCCAGTAAAATTTAAAATCATCCCATGGGTTTCTTGGTCTACAAATGTAGATCAAATCTTCTCGTTGAAAAATTAGGAAAAAGAGGAAGCATTCCAAAAAGTCTATAGCCAAAATCATTATTTTGTCTATATCTATAACATTTACAAGATTATGTGTAATCAGAACAGTGCGAAACATGGCAACTGTGGACCAAATGACTGATTTCCTTAGAATAACTTAAAATAAGGGAAATAACAATAAGAAAAAAAGGTTTTGTTTTTGTTTGTTTTATTTCAGCTGTGCAATTCAAAAATGGTGTTGGCACCATGTGAAAGGATTTGAGTCCCACAACTGGGAGATCACAAAATATGGAGCTTTTTGAACACAAGACAAGAGCAATGAATTCACTCTGATTCTCTGACTGCTTATAGATGTATTATTGTAATCAGTGCCAGGACTTCCTGTACTTAAAACTTTCTTTCACATCCCACATCAAGGGAAGACAGGAAAAGTTTGGTATTCATATAGCCATGCTACTTCTAGAAATCATTATTCATTTTTCTGTCTGGCTACGTGGGAGATGGCTGCCATACAGCCTACAAGTGCTGCTGCCTACTGAAATATGGAATGTGCATGCAATGAAGAAGCCTAAAATGTGGAGGATGGTCCCCATGGCCACACTACTCTTTGCAGTATGATAGAGATTTGCGTTAGCTACCTTTGCATTAAGCTAACAAAAGACAAGTATTAGCAGCTACCATTAAAAATGTAGTGAAATTCTGATGTTAAGTTCTGTGTTAGTGTGGCACTTCTAAAAGAAGGAAAAAAAAAAGAAAAAGCCTTATAAATAATGTTGTCATGTATGTAAACAAGAACAGAAAGTACAAAACTGAGGTCAGTAGTGTTTTCATTTCTCTTCTATTTTGACATTTTTGTTAGTGAACTAAGAAATCAATAAAGACTAATTTCATTGGCAATGATTAAGAAGTACATAGGAGGGAACATTCAGGATGAGCGTAGTTGCTTTCAAGGGCACATTGTGCAAAATACACTTATAAAGTGAATTGAATGATTCTTTTTGTCTAATTGGCTCATTTATCAAACATTGTCCAGAATACTAAATGTACAAAAGAAAGTTTGTGGCATTGGATATACAAAAAGTATTTTGTTTAGTTCAGTTATTTTCACACCCTCATAATGAATGCCTGCATGGTAATCTGAGCCCTGTCATAAAAATTAGAAATCATAATAAATGTAACTCATAGTGTCAGTATAATACAAGGATTATATTGTACAGTTCTTTCTACAGTTCTTTCTAGAGTGTTTGCGGTGAACCGGGTACCCAAGAAGAAAAGTGGCAAAAAGATGAGTTTATAGTCAAAATATATAGTGTTATAGGCATATATTTCCCTATGTAGATAAGCAAAAGTTCAAAAAGCATTAAATTTAATACAAGCAAGAAATTTTAGAGATGTTGTTTCCGTCTTTGTTCCCTCTCAGTCTTTTTTCTCTCCATTTTGTCTTATCTTTTTGATCCTTCCTATTTTGTTTTTATCTGTATTCCCTTGCACATAACACTAAGACCTTTGGTGATTATATTGTCAAATAGTTCTGGACAATGGGATGCTGTTAGGCAGACTGTCATTTCGCATTAAACTAAACAGTATGTAGGTACGAGGAACATATTTTGTTACACATTTATGGTGCTACATTACTAAGTTACGATGCTGCCTTGACACCTGGGTGTTCCTCTACCAGACTGTGTTCTTAAATCAGACAGGGTAGAGACTGGGAGCTGAGAGTTGGTCTGGCTATTAATTATAGACTGAATTATTATGTTGGCAAGACCTAAAACCTGTTGTATGGAGTCCAGACAATATTGGTTAATGCATATCATAATTCTAAACCCGGAACTCAGACTGAGCTGAGCTGTAACACTTATCACTTGAACAATCTCTGAGAACTTCATAAGGTATTCATAACTGTGTTTAACACGGTGTCAGGCTTCATTAATTGATGTCCCCTAGTGGAAAAATGGATCTTTGTTTAGCTAGGAAAAAAATAGACCCTTTCTTACGAGTTTTGGAATAGTCAGTCGGCATGGCATTTAGCAACAGAGAAGCAGCATTGCTCAATCTTTATGAGTAAAGTAGGTTGATGTTGAATGATTTTGGGGGAAAATTTCATTAGTATAATCCACTCTCATAAGACTGATGATGTTGGATCTGCCATTTCTGATGCCCTAAAATCTGCTGCCACCAAAATTTCTTTTCTTAATGTCAAGGACTGCTTTGGCAGTGGGACAAGGGTCATATTGTGGATCTGAGGAAAAACAATTTTGGTGCCAAAAGAGATGAAACAATTGGTGCATAAGGTCAATTCATGTTCTTGCCAATTGCTGCATGGCATTAGACCCTTCTGAATCTTTCTTTAAAAATCTTCTTTAAAAAATTGGAATACATTAATCCTGTCCTTTACTACCTCAACAGAAAGGATGAGTAGCTCAGAATATATAAAATCTGAAATTATTTTTCTCTTGAAAAACAATCCAAGTTTTTTTTTTTTTTTTTCTTTTAACGCCATTTCTGCCTTTGAACAAAGCTATATTCTACTTCTGTGTCTTTCTAATCTGAGCTGATAGTAATCTCATGGATTTGTTTTAATTTGCCTGATAAAAGTAATTGAGAATGAGTTATTTTATGTTCAAACATACTTACTTATGAAGAACAAGTAAAATTGCATTGTCAATAATATAAGAGAAATCAAGCTGTAGAATATTTTCTTTCTTACAGTATTATCTAGCACTGAGCGAAAACAGCAAAAAATAAATCCTATTGCCATCCCTAAGGTATTATTGCTGTCTTCATGGTAGGTGTATTCTGTCTGCTTCCTTTGCAGTACTCTCTAAGTTGGTTTCCTTCTGATTCTGTTTCTTTCACATTGACCTCTACTAAGGCAATACCTACCCAAATTCTTCAATTCCTGTGTGCCTGCTAAGGATCTTACACCAAACCTGTAACATCACCTCACTTAATCTATTTTTAACTTAATATTTGCTATCAGTTTCAGTGATGAATTTGTTAAGACTACAGGAAGAAAATTGGTGGTATAATTCATGAAATTTTATAAGTTTTCATACTCTCTAGAAATTGGTAAAGGACTGTCTTCTTATAGGCGCCCTCTAGAACACTATCAAGGTCGGGTTTATCAGGAAAGTTATCTAGGGCACTAGACTGGACATACAAAAGAGGAAGTACTAATAGTGATATTTTCAGTTGCTTTGACTGCCAGTTTGTAATGCCAGAATATTCTCAGTGGCTTAGCTTTCTTTAGTCATGGGCACAATACCGAGCCAGAATCAAACACTCATCTGGAAGTTGGCAATGGATTTTATTGGCTTGCCCATTTCTTTTGATAAGAAGGGCTTTGTCCCTCAGCATAAGATGTAGTTGACCTTGAGTTGTCAGGAATGCTGTTAATGCTGAAGAAATGACTGACAAACAGCAATTATGGAGAAACATGTGGTTGTTGCTATTCTTATGCTCTCATCAGGTATTGTTACACATATGAGGTCAGACTGTGAAAGGCAGCATTATGGATGAAACAATGAAAAAGAAATAGCATTATTTTCAAACTCTTTATTCATGACTACATATATTTTCTACATGATTTGCCCTTTCCATCGCAGTGACCTCTACCGATGAAAAATATTAACAAAAAGGTAACAACTGATAGCTGATACAGGAAGTTATTCACAAACACTAAGCTAAAAACAGGCAAATAATTGTATGAGCTATTGTTGGCATCACAGCAAGTATAAAGTCAGATCTAGTTCTCATATTTACTAGTATAAGGACTCCCTGCTGAAAACGTACCAGATGCAGGATTTTCTCAAGGTTAAATGTGATTATAGCACACACACATACAAATTGAAGACAGAGATTAAATCAAAAAATAATGAGATCTTTTCAAAAGGTATTATACTACTGTGACTATCCTCTCTATCTTTAAGATACGCTTGTGTTTTAAGTCTTTATACAGTATATTCATGCAGAAACTGCATTTAAGCTGATATTATGCCATTGAACTTGAAGGTCTGTCCATTTTATTGTATTACCTGCAGAAAATTTAGTTTCATGTAAAGGATCTACAGTTTACTTCTATGTCAGCAGTCAGAATTCTCTTTTATTTTATATTTTTTATTTTGTTTGTTTGTTTTGTTTGTGCGGTTTTGTGGGTTTTGTTTTTTGTTTTTACTGACTGCTTACACATCTGAAATGAGATAATAAAAATCACAGGAGGATATTAATGAAATGGAAGCTACTGTAAGAAAACGAAATAGATATGAATAAGTAACATTCTGTGCTCCATACTGAAAATGCATTAGGTTGAATTTACTGCTGTCAAAAACAGTGACTTCAAAACTTCAAAATCCTACAGTGAGGTGGATATTAAAAAAATGCTTTGTTGTCTTTTTAATACTATGTGTTGATGGTTTAACACAAATGGATAATAAAGGACTGGTTAGATTGTCATAAGCACTCTTTTTTCTTTTTTTTTCTTTTTTTTTTTTGAAGGCTTTGTCTACCCTAGCAATTTATTTCGGTGAAATAAGAAAAATTTTATGCAAATTGCCCATTGGTATCCATTTGTCTGTTGCTGGTTCAGGTCTCCAAGTAGCTTGATGCACAAAAAGAAAATTCCTTTTCAAGGAAACCAATTCAGAAGTCCTGTTTTAAGCATGGTCCGGTGCTAAAATTAGAATGCCTTTTCTGTAGGGATTTAAGGGAGACTATCTGGTAAATCAGTTAAAATTAGGTTGTGCTAAGTCATTGTCAAATTCATGAAATGGAACTGAATGCATAAACTGATTCAGGGTGTTTGTGCAAAAGGTTCATTTTAAAATTAATGTCAAGCAAAGCAGATCTTACCATATACTGTACTTGTTCCAAGTTTTGGCTCAGAAAGGACTGAATGCTATCCCCATTCAAAGAGTAACACCACATCGTGCTATCCAGAAGTTTTTCACAAGCCTCTCCCAAAACAGTGCTATGCCTTCAAGGCATAACTACAGCTCACTGGAAAGCTGTTTCATTAAAAAATGCTCATTGAAAGATGCAGTTTATTTGAAATGGAAATGTACACAGATTCATGGATTAGAAGCCAGAAGGGAGTACTGTGATCATCTAGCCTAGCATACTGTACAACAGAGACCTCATGGCTGTCTTCAGTTTCTTCTCATTTGAACTAGGTCATATCTTTCTAAAGATAAAACAAAATTCTACCTTGCATTTTAAAAAGCATACTTCAAGGATGGGGGTATCTTTCAATAAGGTACTCCTTATAGTTAATTATGCCGTTAATTCTAAGTTTTTCTGTCCTCAGTTTCTAGCCCCTGGGTCTTGTTATGCCTCTGTCTCTGAGACTGAAATGAGATTTATCTTCCTGTGTACAAATTTATAAACTATAATCTAGTTATACATTATAAGAAGGGGGTGAAATATCTTGATTCCCTCACTTTAGGTCATTTGATTGAATCCTTTAATGGTCATATTCTGAACACTTACCTACTTACCTTTTTTTTTTTCTTTTTTTCTTTTTTTTTGTGGTTGCAGAAATTGATTGTATTATTCTAATACTGAAGTAACTGATGCTAAGTAGTGTCTATGTTCCTACTTGAGATTCCACTGTTTATACATCCACATTCACATTCTTTCTTGAATGAAATTAATAAGTTTGGAGTTATCCAGATGGTTTAAAACTGCAGGGAGTTCTTTGCCTGACAGCTTGTATTGTAAGCTTTTAGGTTTTTGCAGTTTACAGCTCTATTGTCACCTCTGATGACACTAAATCAGATATACAATAAGTCTTGCTGAGGGCATTGCTGTATTGTTCCTTACTCCAAAGTCCCTTTTAGGCCACTAGTTCTGGGAGAGGTTTTCTTTTCAAAAAACAGAGAATCAAGACTACACTTCTGATTTTCTTAAATGCAGTCTTGGTTCTCTGCTTTTGGTTTACTTAAATAAATCACAGTTTGGGGTTGGTTTATCCAAACAGCAGCCATAGGGGAAAATAGACAAAATGAGGAAGAAGGGGGAGGACTGGTCTGACAATGCAAATGATGGTTGTGTTGCCGTATCTATTCTGCATGAGATGTCAGTGGTTAAAGCATTCAGCTTGATTGTGGGAGATCTCATCTTTCTTCCTTTGCCTCAGGACAAACAATCTTACACTTCCTACTGCCTAAAGGTATGAGAATACTTTTACCAGGTGGACAGGGAGTGATTTTGCTGTCTGACAGTGTGAATATCTAAGTGTTTCATGTAAAGCCAAGCAGATCCTTGAATTCAGCCGTGTATTGGAGAATATCTTGAAACTCCAGGTTAGAAACTTAGAAACATCAAATATCATATTTTTATGTTTTTATTCCATGTCTTAACTAGAGCAAAGAATCACTTTGTCCTAGGTGGTCTCACCTAGTGTCTTAGCCATGGAGACAGGACTGATGGCTTTTTTAAAATTATTTTTTCTAATTACTTTTTAAAAACATAGAATTTCCTGTTTCTTGATTTTTATTTGTATTTCTTAAAATTTGTGTTCTTTCCCTTGGTGAACAGTAAATATTTAAGCATTTTTTAAAACATAAAAACATAGGGCTGTGATTTTTAAACTATGATTTCAGGGCTTTTAAACTTCTTTTGAAGTACAAGTGTGCCATCTCTGAGAATTTTCCTTGTAGCTTCTGCCAATCGTACAGACAGGCAGTGAAGTGAAGATAGAAAATGGATGATGCTTAAGATAGTTCCTGTGTATTATGGAAAAAACATTACCTTTCTAAAAGACAGTATCATGTACCAATAACAAATAGGTTTTTGCAAAGGAACAATGTTTCCCAAGGAAGGATGTGACTGGTATGAATACAGACCCAGTAGTGTTAATGGCCTAATTTTAGTTGTTTACAACTTTCATAAGTTTGAGAATTTGAAGCAAAATTTTACCTGATTATGTCTGCCTCAGTTAGATTGTTATTGCAATTCCAACAAAAACAAACAAACAAACAAACAAAACCCACTATTTTCACTTTAAATGCCTTATTGCCCTTGTGCTTTGACCTGGGACTATCTTCTACACCTGCAACATGACTTTGTTCCTCATTCCCATTCTTCAACATTTTTTAACCTTTGAAAAACTGGTTTGTGTGCTCAGTGCAAATATAGTCAGCAGTGACTTTCTAGAACTTAATACTCTGTCATCACTAAGCATGCTTGATCCTCTTGTAGTTCATAATGTTAACAGACAGCAAGTGAATATACTTCTTCCCTTTGCATCTCCTACATCTAACAAGAACTTGTCCATCACTCCCAGACATGCCGTTGTCTCATTGCTGCTGGCACCGTGCCATTCCTGCAGAGCTTCTGAACACGTTCCAGACTCAGAATGAAATTCCTTCTAAGTGCAGTTCTGCGCTAGAACAGCAGTGGGGCACTGGAGTTGTGAGTTGCAATGTAGTTCACTTACGTCGGGCCATTGCTTGCTGCAGCCCAGCTGCTGGTTCTTGAGTAGGCCTGAGATTGATAACAGAGTCTGCTGAGACTGGTACTAATTAGAGAGGGAAAAGAAAATACTTTCTGGAAATTGGAGGATGAATTTGAAAGTAATTGGGTAAAAGACTTTATCTGGAAGTTTGTTTTAGGCTGAGAAACTGGAACTGAGAGATGAGAGGGGTAAGAGTTTCGTTTGCTTCTGCATCCACTGCACAGATGAATGTGAGAGAGGAACATACTTTCCAGTAGCAGTTCACAGATAATTACAGACAGCAGAGGACTAAAACCGCTGAGAACCTTGATTTCAATTTCAGGCTTTGAAGGAAAGTATATCAATGTGGCATAGACTTTTCCATCTGGCTCCAGTCTTGGTTTTCCTGGCATCTCCTGTTCCATCCAGTTCACCTTGGTGTGTGTCATCCAAGCATTTTATGTCTCTCACTCAAACCTGTAGTTTCCCATTATGGCCTGTTTCTCATCATGACTCACAGTCCTAGTCTCTTCATACAAGCAAGCTCCCCATTTTAGTCATATCTCCTTTCAGCTTTGTGCACAGTTCCAGGCTTCCAGCGTAGCCACTCCAGTTCTTACTCTAAAGATCCAGTTTCCGGTCTTGTTCACAGTCTCATCAGGTATCATCTTTTTCTCACCTCTTAGCACATTTCCTTCCCTATCCTCCCTCTAAATGTCAGAAACATTTTGATCTAGTATAGGTACTAAGAGGATGAGTGCTTATCATAATCATTTTCTTGTTCCCTTTACCAGGGTTTTCCCAGTTACTCCTAGGATCCTCCACATCCTTAACCTGTTTATCAAAAGACTTTTTGGTGTCAACTGCTATTTGAAATGCCCTACCACATATAATGTAGCCTCTAGCTGCTACTCCAGAAGGGCTCAGACTTCCTCCAGTGTCATGTTTGTCAGCCTCAGGTCTCAGATACCTTGGGCATCCAAAATGTCACTCTCAAGCTATGTTTAAGCAACCAAATAGCTCCGTATTCAAGATGTAAATATTTGATCTTGCACGTGTTTTGATCTGGGAATGGTACTTCCCCAGCATACTCTTCAAGTCTTAAGTGATTTGGAGCTCAGAGATCTCTTGAATTAGGATGATTTTTTTATTAGGGATTTTTATTTTTAATAACCCTTGGTAGATTTTTGTTTCCCTATACATTTTTCTGAACATTTTAAAGTTAATTTTAGCAACCATGAGTCTGTGGCCAAAGATATAATTGAATGACATGTCTGACAAATTATCTTCTTTTTGTTTGATTCAAATCTCCTGTTAGCTGTTTTCCTTTATTGTTTCCTACTGTTTTTTATTGATAGAGACAATAAAAAATACTTTCCTGCTCATGTTCTCAATGCTGCTTCTAACATCTAGACTTATCTATGTCCCCTTCTCTTTTCCAGCCTAAAGAACCCTGGACACAATTTGTACAGAAATTGTGTTGATTTTCATTCCTCTTCTGTCCTTTTCCATATGTTTTCCAATTACTCTGCATTCTTTCTGAGGTAGGAAGGGCCACCAGAATTATACACAGTATTCAGACTGGAGCCATGCTATTGATTTATTCTGTGGCATTGTCTTCTTTATATTCCTCTTAGTAATTTGCAATTTTTCGCATTGCTTTTTTAGACTTTTAATAACCATGTTCCTGATATTTCCAGGGAGTGATCTGTTAAAACTCCAAAGCCTTACTGTTTAGTTAGAATATTTAAAATTCTATCACTGTATATGTAAAGCCAGAGTTATTTTTCCTTTGGACTATCAGTTGTTATTTGTCTGTGCTGAACTTCATCTGCCTCTTTGTTATGTGGTTACACCATGACATTTGAAACAACTATTGCCTTTACTATCTAAGTGAGAAAACTTTATAATCTTTCACCCCTTTTTCAGATCATTTATGAACCTGTAAAACAGCACAGGTTACAATATACAATCCCAGTGGGACTCTGCAGTTTTCACAGTGAAAACTGACAATGCATTCCTACACAGCTGGTTCCAGGTGGCTCCAGAATGGACCCACTGCCTGCCAAAGATAAACCCATCAGCCAAGCTGATGGCTCCTCTGTGAGAACATATTTAAGATAGGGCAGAAAATTCCAGATGGAGGGAGGAGGAGGGAACAAGAAGAGCAAGAATTAACAAAGGGAACCAAGGTCAGAATAAGAGGAGCAGAAGGAGATGATCCAGGCACTGGTGCACATTTCCTACAAGGCCTTGGAGGACCCACACCAGAGCTGGTTTTCCTGACAGGAGCTATGGAGAGCCCATGCTTGAGCAGAGGAAGAGTATGAGTAGGAAGCAGTGGTCAAAAGAAACCACTATGAACTGACCATAACCCCCCTTGCACCACTCAGGGAGACAGAGGAGTCTGGAGTGCAGGCATGAAGTTCAGCCTAGAAAAGTGAGGAAGAAATAGGTTTTAATGTTTGGTTTTGTTTCCCATACCAGAATTAGTTATTACATTTTTGATTTAGATTAAGTTAAGTCTTTTTTTTGCCTGCGGCATTAATTTGTAAGCAATCTCTCTGTCTTTATCTTGACCCATAAACTTTCTCATTCATGGGTTTTCTACCTGATTTCACCCCATCATCCTGAAGAAGGAGAGTGAGTGAGCAGCTGGGTGGGATTTCAGGGGTTAACCAAGGTTAACCTAATGTGCTACCTTTGCCTTCTACTTGTTACTCACTATTAATTCATACAGGTGTTTCCCTATATTAAATTGCATGGCAATTTAATTTTTTCAATCAGTTTTGATAAATGAACTAGTTAGTGCAAGCTGGAAATTCAGAAAAAAACCTGGCTGGTATATACACACATTCCCTTAGATAAAGTTAATAAAATTGTAAGACGCAAGTTTCTGTAACAAAGAGTACATCAGAGTTAATTCATTTGTCCACTGGCTCTATTTTTATAATACTAGCACTTTATTTAGCAGAGACATTGTTCTTAGTTGCCTGGTTCTCCACTGGGCTACTGTGGAATCCCTTTCAAAAATTTATGTCATGTTAGCTACTTTTCAGTCCTCTAGTGCCAGAGGACTGAAGTTAGTTCTGAGTTAGTGGTTTTATAACACATTTAGTTGTGTTATTCTTGAATCATTTAGAAACTTTTGGCAAATATCAATGAGGAGGCAGGAAATTTCTCACTTTCCGCTTTGATAATTTTTTGCTTTGTTTTGTTTATTTTGTTTATTTTGTTCTAGAACTTAAAAAAAAATTCAGAAACTTTGAGTTTGAGATAGACCCTTTAAAATGTTCAATGCAAAACAAAATTCTAGTAAGCAAAACTCTTCAAGCTCTTCCACAGTGGTTATAGATTTAAAACTTTTTTTTTTTTTTTTTTTTTTTTTGCTATCTTCTTTGAGTGTTCCTTTTATAAATTAATCCCCACAAACCCTTTGTCAGGCTCCCTGCACCTCATCTAGCTGAAAAGGCATTTGCTATTAGATTTTCTGCCTTTTGCAAGTTGCTCTTTGAACTTTTGGCCTTCCTTACTGCATTTTTGCACAAATTATCAGAATTTTTGATCTTTTTTATTTTACTCATTTGAATATAACTTATTTTCCTGAAAGATAACTTTCTACATGGTTTCCCTGACTATGCTGTGGTAACTTCATCTTTTTGGTCTTTTTGGTAGTGCTATGCATTTGGTCTAACACAAGGCCTTTTAACAGTCTCCTTAATGACTGCATGCATTCTATCCTTTTTGGCGTCTCATTTCATTTCTTTTTCATAAACCTAATTTTTATATAGTTTTCTGTGTTGAAGTCAGGCATTGGAGTAACTATTTAATTTTATTTATTTATTTTTTGCAAGGTGGTTGAATCTAAATATATGATGATTGCTATCATTGAGCAGATCCTGGAAAGTAATATTGTGAACCACATCGTTTCCACTGTTCATGGTCAGGGCATGAATTGTTCCTCCTTCTGCAGGTTTTGCCACTAGATGCAATTATAAGAGCAAAAAATTAAGTGTTATAATCAAGCAGCAGTGTGCCATCCAGTTATCTTCTGGGGAGTAGATGAAGTCTTCCAATTAGTGTTTCCTGCTTTTGCGTTTTGAGCCCATGTGTCAATTGCATAACCTGTTTTTCTGATTTGACTCTAAAACTTCTTTAGCTTTTAGCAATAAAACTCCACCAACACAGCTGGTCTTTCATATGTATTTTGGAGGTAGTGTTCACTGTCTTCTTCCTTCTGATGTGACTTCCAACACTTTTGTAGAAACATGTATGTCGTTTCACTTTCATGTTCTTCTGTACTCTCTTTATTGTGATTGTTCTTCAATGTTTTTTGTTTGAATTTTGCTCTTCTTTTTCAGATCTTTAGCCTTGAAATTTCTGAAGTGCAAGTAGCCTTGGTCTGTTTTGACTTTAGTAGAAGTTCTGTTGTACAGGTTCTTTCTGCCTCTAGTTCTTAATATATCTTTCCTTATGTCATTTATTCAGCCATGCATGGAGACTTCCTCTCTGCTTGTGCCAGTAGTTGGTACTGAAACCATCTCAGAGAATGCTACTCTGGAGCTTCTGGCATTTAATTTCCCACAGACCTGCAGTCATTTACTTTTGGCACTTTTCACCTGCTCTTCTCTGAGTGACCAAGAGTCTCCTAGTCCATCGGCACTGGCTCTTTTCTGGCACTGAGTCTGGCTGCTCGCTGCCCTCTTGCATCTGGAAGCCAGACAACCACCTGGCACTTCTGGGTATCACAGACTTAGCTGTGCCTCATCAGGCTACCCACTACTCTAACTTGCCTCCTCTATTCAGAGCAAACTGGTTTACCTGGCTGTAATATACCTTTCCTTCAATTTAAATAAATCATCATCATCATTATCATCATCTGGCTTCAGATTTCCATTTGGAAGCCTGCTTTTATCTTACAACCCTTATTTGTACTACTCACTAGTTCTATGATTGTATATTTTCACCGTGGAAGGGTAAGTTATCTATATAACATGTATCTGTGCGAAAATGAAGATGAATGACAATAGGTGCTGTTACTGCTGTTACTTGAACTTTGGTAAAATTTATTTTTGCATGCATTTGGAGCAAATGCTCTTCTCAATAAATGCTCAAACTGTGATAATTTTAAGTACAGAAAATCCTGTATAGGTAATCCCATTCTAGCTCTAAGATTAAAAAAAAAAAAAAAAAAAAAAAAAAAAAAAAAAGCGCTCATCTAGTATGCAGTTTCCTGGAATAACCAAGTACTGGTCCCGTTTCCTATACCTCTCAGAGCTGAAGCAGAGTGGGGCTCCCTAGTTATTCTCTGGTTCACCTAGCTTCTGAGCTTCTGAGAAGCAGTATATAAATGAAATCAGTCATGCAGCTATTCTAATGCATACTGGAAGTTGTGTAAGAGCCATCAGATACAGGGCACAAAAAATGGTTTAAACGCATCTTCTTTCCCCTATTTTCATTTCCGTGCCTCTACTGAGATATTTATAGTTATGGGTAACACAGTAATATCCAGAATATTTTATGTAGTTCCTGCTGTTACGTGATTTACGATGATGTTCATCCCCATCAAGCTCACATTTATATGCACTGTTCTTTACAATTAACTTGTTTAACAATAATAGCTTGTTTTTTTGGGTTAATGTAGAAGTATCACACTTAGACAATGTAAGTAAACGCTCCTAATTACATATATTAATATTTTGTCTGACCAAGTCTGTATAAATAAGGATGATCAAAGATGACAGTATTCCAAACATGGCAGCTGGTAATGTATCAACATTTTTCCCTTGAAGGTCATGTAGCAGAATCATCTTAAATTAAAGTAATGCACATGAAAATTAAACTATATTTCTGAATTATCAAAGCCTAACTGAAAATGACACCTTTTTTAAAAAAAAAATAAAATTAAAGCATTAACAGAAATTTAACACTTTCTAGTGTTAGATATATGAGGGTTGAGATAGGGTGAAGGTAAATCACATACTATGATGCTGATAGTGAAGACCCGTTAATACCTGTAATCTATGGGAAATAGGCATCAAGTGTATCATTTAAACAGAAATTTCACCATTGTATATTCTGTTATTTTCCTTCAAAATGCACTGTGCTGATTCTTCTATGGCAACCATCCCAGGAAAACAGCAACATGCATGTCATGAATTTCTGGTGTATATTATACCTCCAGTGCCATATCAAGGAGAATGTGTGATGCTAGCAAGATGGCAATATTCCAAAGAAAAGTTAACATAATATTCATATATACATTCATTCTAACAAAGTAGTCTAGCAGGGGAAACCTAGGCTAAATGGACAACTGTTTTTATAAAATCCTGTGAAACATGGTCTATATCAGTACTTCAGTCTTCATTTTACAAATTATTCAGGTGGTTCTGGGAACCATATTGTTTTGAAGATAAAAGTGGAAATGTGACTGTACTGTCTCTGAGATAAAATTTATTTTTTTTTGTTACTGTTGTTACTATATGGTACTATATGGAAGGATAATTCATTACCTTAGAAGGAAGGGTGAATCCCTTACTTCTTTGAATAAAATATTACTAAAATAATCATATTTAATCATCTTTCTCTCATCTTTTCTTTCAGTTAAAACCATAGACTTACACTGTTAAGTTGACAAATTCGATTATACCATCCTCTGTTTGTTGCTCCATGAAACGTAAAGCTAGTTTTATTTGACATAACATACAGTCTGCCTATTTCTTGAATGCTTATTCACTTCTTGTGTATCTGTTGTTTGTGTATCTGTTGTTGTACAGTAAGCCCTAGAAAAAATGTATTTCTCTCTTTTTTTTTTTTTTTTTTTTTTTTTTTTAAGATATAAGGGTCTGTGAAAATGAAAAGTATTCCTCAGTTTTATCTAGGGTTAAACAAACATTTCATTATTTATTTAGCAACAGCATTATTGCTAACTTTCATATGGTGGATTCGAAATTTATATTCTGCATTTATATTCAACAATCAGTGAATGAAGTATGGACAGGATAAAATATATATATATATATATATATTTACTCTGGAAGACATTCCTCATTATATTGTAATATCTTTAAGCTAAGTCACAGTTTAGGTCTAAACTATTTGACAGGTATCTATTTCTGAATATAATCAATGTAATTCCTGATAGTTACATTTCTAATAACCAATTTGCTGACTTATGTTCATGTCAAGATAATTTTTATATACAACATATGTTCTGTGAAATTTTTCTTTGCCCAGGTGAGCATTTAATCTTCCTTTCCCCCTGAAGGAATTATCCACGTCCCTGAGGTCAGAGGATCCTCCACTTATTTTTCCCTTCTGTCAGACCTTCCAGCCTTAAGACCTCATGTCATAATGATCATCTTTTCAGCAGAGGGCAGCATATGGCATTCTCAGAGTCCATCAATTCCACTGTTTAATTGGCTGTAGAAATCAGTATTGAGCTAAAGGTGATTTTGAAACATTGCCAGCTCTTCTTCACTTTTAGGCAAGATTCAGATTTTGTTATCCTTTGAGATTGTATAGAATATTTCTCAGGGGGATGAAGTGTAGTAATAAATAATTAAAGAAAATGAAAGTTTTATTATTATTATTATTTTATTTTTTATTTTTACAAGCAAGTGATACTTTTCTGGTTGGAATTTTCTTACTAATGCTAGTATAGTTTGTAGAAAAGATTATTTTGCTCCAATAAATTAAATAGATGATAGAAAGCTGCATATCAAATAGTAATTGTTAATTTCAGGACCTTGTCTTCATAATAATGTTAAATCTTTTAGAGAAAGAAGACCTTGGCAAACCATTTGATACAGGATATCTAATAGCCTAACACTCTGAGGCCCTAATTCATTCTGAGGCCCTAATTGAGGCACAGTTGTTTCCAAAGAAAGAAGCAGTTTCTTTTTTAAGAGACTTTTTTTCCCCTCACTTTTTGTACAGAAAAACTTTACATCCATGTATTAATATTCACATTCTATATTTTTATTATGGAATATAGTTAATTTCCTAAATGATGACAAATGATACTGTAATCACCTAATCCTGCAGAAGCTTCAGGATGATCCTCATCTATACGATCCTCATCTATTTTTTTTTCCCTCAGTGGTGTTTTCACCTGTTCTATACATGGAATCTTTGTTTATTGATCAGACCAGATGCAAATTATGCTTCTAGTGTGATATGTTTAAATAGCTTTGGTTTTGAGCAACTACTACTTTATTAGCCTTAGGATGTGAATTTATCGTCTTGATAGTTAGATGTCAAAAAAACAAACAAACAAACAAAAAAACAACAACAAAAAAACTCGCATGGAATATGCAATGAGATGACATTCCTCATGCTGATGGTGGTGCTTACTTACTTTCTTCCTCTTTTCTTCTCTTTCTCTCTTTCTCTGTTTCTATTCCTCCCCCCACCCTCTCCCCCACCCCCCCATTATTCCTTTCTGGTTTACGTAATTTCAAGAGTTTTGAAAGTGACAATTGATAATTGATTCTCTTTGTATGTTGCAGAGGTTTTTTCAACAGATTAAAAAAAGTTTGACAATTTTTGCAATATCACACAGCCTCTGTTTTCTGAAAACTGTACACAGAACTATATGGAAATCAAAGGTATAAACCATTTGATGGCTGCTATGTATCAGATTACCATCATCATTATCATGAAACAGGTATTGCTGAGTTAGTTGAAAAAAAGAAAAAAAAAGAAAAAGAGTAGTCATTTGGACCTCTAGCTAGTTAATATGTCTCTGACTTAGTTGACTTTTACTACAGAAAAGACCAAAAAATCTATTGACTCAAAAGTAAGGGAAAGATATTCTAGAAATACAAGCATTCCTTGGTTGACATTTAAGCCAAAACCTTGACAGAGGCTTAAATTAGCTCACACTATTTAGAGGGCTAGATAGAATTTAGTTGGTCTAATAACAAAATGATTTTGTTCTAAGTGCTTAAACTGTTCATTTTAGACTGGGTATTGAGCTAAGCTTCATGAAAATATGGTTTTGGATATGATGGTTAAGCCTCAAGTGAAGTTTCATTCTAGCCCATTCTAAAAACAGTTAAAGCCTGAAACAGCAATTTAAGTGTTTTCTCATTGTCATTCAATCCTGATTTGTGCCATTCCACTATGTTGCCTGTTTATTCTATTTCATTTTTCATATATACATAAACTTTCATGTATATTTTACCTATATTTCTATAAAAAAGTGTAACATTTGTCTTGAAACCCCAATTTTATTTCTGTAAATTCTTGTTCTCATTTCTTGAAGGAGCATAGTAAGGGGAGAAGCTGTCCTTCTTCTCCTTTGGTACCCTCCTCAAGATATCAGTATCCTTTTGTAAGAATTTTTGCTACTGCATTACAGACTAACTATGAAACTCACACAGAAGTGAACATGACAGCCTATATGAGTTTGAACACTTAATTTATCTATTATTACTCATCCATTGAGTGATAGCATAAATTTAGGTGATTTTAAATGTAAGATAACCACCCATTAAGTAGTTAAACTTCTAAAATAGTATGTCTGAGATACGGCTTGGCAGCAGCAATTTACTCACTAAAAATACCAGAAGATCTCTCTGAGGACTTAAGCTTGGACTTCTCCCTGAATGCAACCAGTATATGTGATACTTAAGAAGTCTTGGAGCCTTCAAGCTATTGTTTCAACATATATGAAGTGGTTATGCATCTGCATACGCTGAAAAATGTACTCCTAAACCAAGATTTCAAGTCTTCTTTCCTCACCTTGAGGTTAATATGCATTCTGGAAGTGCTTTAGAGCAAGCTAAGGAATTCATTGAAGTTATGCTGGCTAAAAGACTCTTTCCCAAGGATTTTTTTCTGGCTTCTTTCTCTCTTTTGTCAGAGTAGAGAGCAACAAGTCATTAATATCAGATACAGGTTTTCCATTTGCTATAATGCTCCAATCACCATAGAGTCCAGACATTTTCAGCTATCATTAAAGGCTGGTTTAAGGTTATTTTACACTATTCTAACTGTTGAAAAAGGCTTAAGCAGGAGCTTTACATTAGTTTTATTCCTGGGAGTGACCATTCTTGGCAATTAAACAGAACCTTGAAGTAGGGATAGCTATAAGGATCTTACTGAATTGTGAATTCCAGTTTGCATAGCTACGTCACATTTGCTTTAATCCAGAACAGCCACTTCGTCTCTGACCTCTCAGCCCTTATGCTCAAGGGAAACATACAAAATACCTTCAAAAGATAAGTCTGGAACTAAAATTCATAACTCTACCGGGCACTAAAAACCATGGACTCAACAGAGACATTGGTTTTATGGCACATTATATTTTTTGCCACCCCAGGATAACCTTTCTGTGCTGCACAGACAGTAAATTACTTCTCTCTCTCTCGTTCTCTCTCTCTGTACTGTAGTAAACAAATGTATTCTTTCCCTTCCTATTATTTCTCCACCCCACATTTATGAATTGTATTTTTTAATTGGCAAGTTTGATTAAATTAAGATCAGAGCAATGTATCTCAACTTTTATTTAGTTTGGAAGACTGATAATTCCACGTTATATTGGAGGAAAGTCTTGCATGCTTGAAAGCTTGTCATTTTTCCTTCAAGTATTTCATTAAGTCTACTAGAAGATTTCATCTAGTCAACTAGAAGTAACTCTTCTTATAAACTGCCTGAATTTATGCTGTTAGAATAATACCACTTAATTCACAGTAATGTGCTGATTAGGTAGAAGTATGTCCTCCTTTTCAGTTCCATTTTTTTTTTTAATTTAGTATTTTCTATTTATTATTCCCACATTATTGTATATGTGGTTAGTAAAGCATTTTGATATCAGTCCAGCTGAGGAGCAGCGTGCAACTGTCCGTGTTTCTAATTTTCCAACAAAAAACAGAACAACTACAGGAATACAATGCACTTGATAAATGTTCCTGTTTTCAAGTTTTAACTCTATCTACAGAATTTGCTAATTTCTGAAGTTTCTTGGTGCTCAGTGATGTCTGCTGAAAAAGTCTGATGTCTGTGAAACTCTGGGCTGTATCTGTAACTGAACTCTACTTGAGTTTTAGTACAGTTATTACTGTTTTGATAGAAACTGGAAAATGCTGAAGTGTCATTAGTTTCTATGATAGTCCTTTTAGCATTTGTGAGTACTAATACATCTTAAAAGCAAAACAAACAAACAAAACAACAACAACAACTACAAAAAAGCCAAACTCAAAATAATGTGCCAAAAATTACAATGAAGTGTGTATTGTTATGTACTGTTCACTTCAGTGATTCTTCAGTAAAAAAAATATAAGTAAAATAAAGAAAATACACTGTCTCTGCAGGTCTGAGACATCACAAGAGATGCTTCTGAATACACCCTCATGGTTTGGTGCTTACTTTTATCTGGGAGTAACAATGCCATAAATTCAGATCTTGGCTCTGTTTCTAGTGTTATAAAACTTCAGTAAAATAAAGGCAAGGAAAAAAGAAGGTATGGTATCTGGACTCGGCATTATGACATACCAGCTGAGTAGCCTGCAGCATAGATCAGCTATAATTGTGATCTTGTCACGTTTCATAAGCTGGTGCAAAACTGGACTTGGTCAGCATATGCTACAAAAACTGTTTGGGAACCGTTCCTAATTCAAAAAGTGGTGCTTGTAATTCAGCTGCTTTGCCATGTTTCCTCAAAAACTAAATAATTTCTCACTACACAATTAATGGTGATAATTTTTTCCCTGTGGAAGAAAGCCAGTTCCTTTTATTTAAAAGAAAAACTATCAGCCTTTCATCTCTTTTCTTTCTAGTTCTCTAATAAAACAGCAGAGACGTCTGAAGAGAACTTACTATTGCTTCACATTTAATTATTTTTTTTCAAAAATTTTGCAAATATTTCTGGTGGTAATCACTGTTATTTACTGTCTAATATGATAAAAGCATGCTTAGCTTCAGTCACCAAAGAAATTTGGTCATGACTATATTTGGTATGACTAAATTTGGTATGACTATAAACATTAATATAATCTTTTTTATTGGTGTGTATGTGCCTACATAGCAAAACTACAGTTCAGAAACATAATCGTGTATTGTGTAATAATTTCAGGAAGCTACTAATTTGTTGTAGGATTTATTATTCATATTTAGAATTGAAATTGAAATCTCTGATGTAAAAAACACAGAACACTCTCAAGACCAGTAATTGTAAAACACAATGATCATCTGCTGCTGACCTTGAAAGGATTCGGTGTTATTCAAAATCCTCTTTGTTGTGGTAAGCACTTAATAATAGAAACAGTGCTGCCATAACATAGTTCCATATTATAGATTCTTAAAAAAGCCTAATCTGTTACTGAGAATGTGTAGTATTGAAAACTCTTATTTTTTCATTATGGAAAACTGCAACTTCAGTTGTACAATAGAACTATATTTGTCACACTGAGAAGAAAACCTTAAATCCATTTGAAGTAATACACTCACAGTTTCTTTGAAGTACCAGTGTTTAGCTATCCCTGTTGCTCAGTAGCTGGAGTTAATACAATTCGCTGGCTTTGTATTTTCCAGTTTCAGTGGAATGGTAAGATTTGGAAGTCAGGATTTGGTTTCAGGCTGTGGAGAAGAGCAAATCTGAAGGTTATACAGAAGTTTTGATCTTTACAGCCTGGTCAAGTTTTCCTTGTTGTCACTTAGTCATTCTCCTTCTTTCCTCTCTCAGAGTTAATATCCTTGTCCTGAGTCTCTTTGCCCAGATAATCTCAGTTGCACATGAGATTCCTTGCCATATTTGTTTCGCTGCAATCAGCTGTTCTTCAACAATCTATTTTTCTTCTGGTTCTCCTCTTCTCTGATCTCTACCTCCCTACATTGCTCAGGTGTCTCTCTTCATCTAATGCTAAACCTTTCCAGACTCACTGTCTTTCCTGTTGCACTTCATGTTACTTGAACCGACCAACTTTGTGTCAACTCAGGACCCAATGAGTTGTCCTAATCAGTCAAAGGCCTTCCACATACATGTCCAGTTTCACTCATGATGAAGACAGTCATTTGAAGTCTATTCTCCCATCTGACAGCCACACAGATCCTCCTCTGTGCAATTTACCCTCAGTTTGTACTTCCCTTAGACAGTATAGGTGAGACAGTCTCTTTGTATGGATTGGGACATAGGAAAACTGCATTATAGGTGAAATATAGGATTGGTCTTGGGAATTACTCTGCACAGGTGGAATCTTTGAGCTTTCAGCTCATAAATGCTTTTCCTGAGCTTTAGTATCTTGTACAAGTTTGGGTAAATGTTCATTTCATGCCAAACTTCAGTCCCTTTTCCATACCCCACTGGGTGAAATCCAAATGTTTTCATGTAGTGCATGAAGTTTTTCTGTAGCTAAAATATATAAAGTGTTTTCCCATGCACTTTGTTTTCAGGGTAATTGGGGTAAAACTATCCAATATGAGGCATGTTTTTAACTTGGGCTCTAATTTTTTTTAATTATTATTATTTTTTTAAAGAAGTTTTAAATTATGCTTTGGTTCCATAAAAAGTTGATTCCTTTTCTTTGCTGCCATTCTGTATATCACAAAGAAATGAAAACAGTGAGTCATAGGCACCCCATCTCCACACTATTATTTCTGCTTTGCTATTTCAATATATTAAAGACCATCCATTGATGTATTTTCTTCATGTGATCAATGAAATAGTGTTCCAAACACTTTAAATCTGAAATATGGAAGACTGCATTAACTGTGATGTTTCAGGAGAGGACAGCATGGAAGTCCTCCTCAGGGTTTTCAGTTCAACAAAATGGTTTTAAACTATCATTTAAAATGTGAATACATGTTAATAGTGTGTTTGCCTAAATTACTTGGTACATTTTTACTGATGTTGCTTTACTGTCTAGCTCACAAAACCTCATTAAAAATTCTCACTTTTGTCTTGTCTGCAAAATATGTTTTTAAAAGCTATTACCTCACCTCTTCAATTCCTAGTTTCATTCTTAAAATTAGGTGTCTTTTACTCACCATGTCTGAATTTTTTAATATTGATATATTACATCTGCTTTGGTTTCCTCCAACCTCATTAGTGTGAAGGTATCCAGTTAGAACTTATACCTATAAAATATTCTTTAAATTGTTGACTTTACTTTTGAAGATGTGTTTGAGTGTGTTTACTGATTCTACTTTCTAGGATGTATTTGTGACTTCTTGGGAGCAAGAATCCTGTAAATTGGTATTTTTGCAGAAGGGAAATATATTAAAAGTAGAATTCTTCTGTGAAAATATACATTTGCAGGATTACCATCTGTTTTCAAAAACAGAGTCCATGTTTTGACTTCTAAAATTATACTAATTGTGTGTTGTTGTTGTTGTTGTTGTTTTTTTTTTCTCCAGATTGTCAATCAAGTGTTTTTCTAAGTATCATCTTGATGTCACATATGGCTAATTTTATATTTGTGGCTGAAGCTTCCTAATGTATATATAAATAGCAGAAGCTTTCAATGATTATTGCTTTTTATATTTTTTCTCATTTAATCACCCAGCATTTTGTTTTCCCCTTTTAGTAATTGTTAGCATAAGCCACTAGTAAGTAAGAAATGCTTCTCAGACATGTTTGCATTGTGTTTCTGTATATACTTTGTTTTCTGTAATTTTATTTAATTTATTATTATTATATTTTTAATATTGATTGGAATTCAGAAAAATTCATCTGCAGAGTGTCTCCAGTCGGGTCAGGACAAATTTACTAATCCTGTCAGCTTATAAAAATTAGTAAATTCTGAAAATCTCGACATCAGTACTAGAAAAAAATGTGGTTTGAAAAGTAGTAAAGTGAATGTGAAGGAATTAACAGAGGAAAGGAGTATCTCTAAAACGTTTTTATCAAAACCACAGTGGAGTCAGCTTCTTACTGAAAACTATCTACACTCTGTCTGTAGGGGGTTAAACCTCTATTTTTTTCTTTTCCTAAAGTAATGCTCTTACGATCCGGGGCATTCTAGGTAAAGTAATCTTGATTGCTAGTTCTGGAAATATTTTATTCTGCACAGATTGTACAGCGTGAGCCGCACTATCAATGTCATTTTTTTTTCCCTACTTCTCTCTGCAGTCCCATTTTCTCTGTACACCCCCTAGACTTCAGTTTATAGTAAACATGGACTGACTACATTGTCCTAAGCTGTCTGTGCCTGACTGGAGAATTTCTTCAGTGTTTATTCTTAAAGATGGTGACAAAAGGACTGCTCGGTCCACCCTGACCGTTTGCCAACTGAAGTGGTTCAATGAACTAGACAAAAAGATTGACGTACTTCTAGACTGCATTAGAATTGTTATTGGAAGACCTTGGTTGATATACATTCTGAATAATGTTTAAAATAGACTGAACTCTAATGTAATTTTCTTCTTTTTGACTCGATCACCACGTAAGTAAATAGTCCATACAAAGTAGAACTGCATTAGCGAAGACACAGCAAGACAACAAATATTCAACGTCATGCATTGTCCTGGACAATACTTGGTGAAATTTTCATCTCCTTACTTGCAGAAGCTGAAACTTAGTCTTCCATAATCTTCATGTTTTCCCTTCCATTGATTATTGAGCATCATTTTATAGGGCTGTAATCTGATTGCTTAGTTAGATAAAAGAAATTGCAGTTCCCACTACCTCAATCCTCAGTGTTCCAAAAAACATCAATAGGCAGACAAGTGGTGTCCCTACTATATATGTAGCTGAGATTGAAGAAGAACTTTAGAAATCTAGGATACATATGTCTGGATTAAAAATCCCTCAACTCTGTGAGGCTCTGTCTATGCTTCAGGTAGCAATCTGAATCCAGAAATGCTCAAACATAGTTAGTAGGGATTCCATACAATCCGCTTCACTGGGCTTTTTCAAAAGTATAAGTAGGTAATATCTCAGTCAAGATCTGATTTATATCTTTAACTGCAGATATGTTAAATGTATTTTTTTTCAGTCTGGCAGTGTTTATTAAAGATCATAGGTTTATATTATTGTGGACTGTAAGATACGAGATAAACTTTTTTTCTGTTGCACCTTAATTTGCACCTAATATTAAAAAAGGCTACAAGGGTGTGTGTGTGTGTGTTGGGGGGAATTCAGTCACTGGCTGCTTTGTGTTAGTTCTGGATTTCCAAGAAAGATGCAATTGGAAGATATGGCTTAGTAAAGACAGATGTATATCTTCAAAGATTGGATTGATACAATGGCTTATTTCTACATATTTGTATGGTTCCCCTGATAATTTCTAACTGCTATTTTAAAAGACTATTTGAATAATAATTACTGCAAACATTGCAAGCATGTAAATGAACATGACCACCTATAACATGCAAAATTGTATTATCTCATCCATTTTAATGTTAATACTTTAATTCTGGTAGCGTGCAGATCTTAACATATACATAAAAGAGTGGGAATATAGTCAGAAAAGTTAGCTGTAGTTCTACCACTGTTTTCAACTAATAGCACATCTACTTGAATGTTACCCTTGTTTCATCGCAGTTGAAACATCAGGATGTCACTTAGGATGATATTTTTTTACTTGCTACTGTCATATTTTTAAAGCGAGGATCTAGTGCCTAAATGTTAGCAAGTACAGAGTAAATTTTCAGCCAGGTATGAATATTGCTTAATTAAGATACCTGCAGTACTTCTCAGATGTATAATCTTGACCTTGCCATCTTTCTATCATTCATTAGGCAATATATGATTAGATCATAAGATTATCTTTTAAACTGATATCTGATAGGTTATATTACTGATATATAATAAAAAGGAAATATTAAGAACAGATACAAATATTTAGATTGTTCAGGTTGTTATTAAAAATACACAAGTGGTAATCTTCCATTTTGATATCAAATACTGAAATTTTTAAAAGAATGCCATTTGACCTTCAGGTCTAGTGAACAGCTTCAGATTAACAAATCACTAATGAATAAAACTAGTGAAACTTAGATAATAAAAACACAGTGGAAAACTGAGATAATTATATAGCTAAAAGGGCATAATAGGGTACATTTTCATTTCTGAATTTGTGGGTGAATTTGTGAATAAAATCATATCACATAATATTACTTTGCTTTTAGATGCTGTCAAACTGCATAATACTCTTAGCTTCCAAAAATAATACATTTCTTTTTGCTCTCTTCTTTTTATTTTAATATTGCTACTAAATAAAACATTGTAGGATTTTATTTTTTAACCAAAGAAGGGGAAAATAAAATACAGCCACCTCTGGGTAAATTCTTACGGTGAACAGCAACAACAAAAGAAGATGCTTACACTTTTATCCCTTGTGGATTTCTTTTTAATATTTCAGAGCAATGAACATATGGCTGTTACTATCAGCACTGGTGTATTTGCAGCGATGCCTATCAACATCCACCAGAGAGCAGGGCAGCTCCAAAACCCACATCTTTCATGCTGTGGAAATTGATGGAGACAGCAACACAGCCAGCTTCTTGGCCAAACAACATGGAATGCAGTTCATTTCAAAGGTCAGCGCATATTTAAACTTGCTTCATTACTCCCACCTTTATGCTTGAGATTTTCATTTTTTTAAAATCAGTTTACCTAGAGGTTCCTTTAGAGACAGAAAAATGAAAGTGCTGAATCCTATTTTCATTTGGGGATATCAAGCTTTTTATCAAATTATAGAGGTGGCGTTTCAGAATATTTCATATCTGATCAGAAGGAAAATCCAAAAATAATTTTCTCTTTATTCAGGAGTCTTTCAGGCACTGGGACTGTTTTATTTATTACTTAATATTGTGCTCCAGTCAATCATTTTGAATTCAGACAGGAAAATGGAATTTCTATTTTTAAAAGGAAAAAAAAAATGAGGAAAAATGCCATTGGAATAAAGCAGATTTTATTATTTTTAAAAATACAAATATGTCTTTTCTTCCTATGCCACCTATTTTATTTTGTTTTAACCACAATACATTAACATGAAGAAACATTTTAAACAAAGAATCTTATATAAAATCTCATATTAGTTAATTACAAGCATTTATTTTCAGGGCATTTCTACATTTATCTTTGAGCTTGAAGAATTTTGTCCTTGTAACACAATCAAGGAAATGCTTTTCTTTCTTACAACTAGTACCTCCATGCACATATTTTCTATATGTAATGTGTGTGTATAAGTGTTTATATTGCATTTAGCTTCATTTTAACTTTCCATCTGAAGAAGGTTATTCCTGAAGTGTATGTAAGTACTTGGGCATACAGCCCAAATAGAGGAAACCTGTTCAAAACTTTCAGTTACAGTTACTGGTCTATAAAATGAGACATCTATACCAATGACATAGTGTTAAATTTTTCTGTTACTTCTATTTTGGAAGCATCTTATATCAATTAAAATAGGTCACAAATAAAAAACAAAAACTTTTAATATGTTAATCTACAGCAGCCACCATTCATTGACCTGTAAGTTCTTTGCCAATTTTAATGAAGTAAGTCTTGAAGTGCTCCTGTTGCTTTTATCTCTGCATTTCAGATGTGAAAGGCAGAAGTAGACTAAGTAAAACAATTTGTTCAAGATCCACATAGGAAGTCTGTGGCCCAGTGAGAAATGGAAAATACATTTCTGAATTTTCAGTTCTATGCTCTAGCTGTAACAAATTATCCTAAGAGAGAAAATGTAAAGAGCTTATGAAGAAGAGGCAACACATTGTATGTTCCTCAACAGCCATTATGGCCTACCCTATTCATGAGAATCACTGAAGGGCCCTGAGGAAAACTGCACCCAGTTTTCTCTTGGAAGAATAACGATGACAGCCTTCCTCGTGTGACACCCTTAGTGTATAAATATTAAAACCACCACAAGCTGCTATAATAATCATGTTAATTGGAAAACAACCAACCACCCAACACAGCAACAAATAAACACTGAGACATTGGACAGTAAGTATTTCTATAAAGGGTGACTTCAGTGATTAGGAAGAATTTCCCCAGTTTTTGAGTAATATGGAGGTATTTATTACAAGGGGAATAGGTGATGGTTTCCCTTGCTGTGCAGTCTGGGCACTGTTTATGGCTAGGTTTCTGGAAATAAAATTGGTAGTATAAGGGAGCCAATCAAACTGTATTCTTTGTCCTGTAGTATTTATCCAGGAAAACACCTTTTTTATTACAGTATATACGAAAAAGCAAAGGATGGAAGAAGAAATGCATTAGAGTTTTTCCCCTGGCTTCTCTGTGAATTTCTGGCTTACAACCTGTTGTGTAAGCAGCAGATACCTTTCTTAGCATTCTCATTTTAAATATGAGGAAAAAAAAAGCTTCTGTGGTATTTAAAGCTTATGGTCTTTAAGCCATGAAGAGCACTGGTACAGTATTAAAGATTCAAATATGATTAAGCTTAATATTTTTTCAAACTTTTTGTTGGCTTGTAATAAGCTTATAGCATGTGCTACGTGATAAGACAAGATGATACTAAAACTTTATTTGGAAAAACAAACCTGTAAAACTTGATAAAACTTATTGTTGCTGAAATTCCTGGGTAGGAGGGAGCATGAGTAGTATTGCAGTTAGGACTTATGCTCCTGTTTTAGGTCTCAATATGACAAAGCATTTGAAACATATACTTAAGTTCAATCCCTTTTCAGAAAAAAAAATCATAATCATGTGCCTAAGTTCTTTTGAAATAAATGGGATCTAAGCATATGCTTAAGTGCTTTACTGGGTAAGACTGGGCTGTTGAATGGGGTTCTTAGTGGAAAAAAAAAACAACACAGTTTTGTATGAGAAAAGTGACATCAAAGACTGAAAATGGTATCTTTTAAATATGTTACTGTCACCACAGGAAACAGGCTCCTGTAGAAATGGTAATTATGTGTAACTGTGACATCCTTGCTTCAGCATGTTAGTTGCAATTTATAGTTGCAGTTTAAAGGCATAACTTCCCTTTGGCATAAGTGTACGGTTTTACTATGATACAGTGAATAAAGACAGTGAGTTAAGTGTGTTACTTTGGAGTGCTTCCTCTCATTAAATGCCGTTACTTATTAATATGCAGATGCTTGGCAGCACAGTAGGAAAATTGTAGCTATGGAAAAGGCTACCGAGGAGGTACCACACTGGAATGCACTTCTTCAAAGTGTAACACTTGAATGATAGACAGTGAATAAAATCCAACATATTAAACTCTTGACATTGATTGCCATACTATTTTATTTCACATTCTACACTAGCTAACTTACAAATATAAACAGTAATGTGAAGAGATCTTTATAAGCTTAAAGTATTGTCAAAATTTCTCTAAAATTTAAAACCTCTGATAAAGTCCCTGTAATTAAAACACTCATTAGGTACTCTGCAGATACCCTCCAGAATGGAGAGCCTCATCAGCTCTAACCTGATTAAAATATTTTGCAAAGAATTGCTTACTTTGGTTCTGTTTTGCACGTCAAGGTGTTAGAATTGCATTCAACAAAGGTTAAAGAAGACAGAAGATATTAAATATGTGTATATATCAGAGGTATACATCGGAGTCAAATGTATGTTAGGATTCTCTCACACAGGTGTAGTTTAAGTCAGTTTAATTCCCTTATTTTTATTACGTTTGTAATGTAGACTAGATGAGTCTTGTTTCTATGCAGCAAAAAAGATTTCTATGGTACTACTAGGTGGCAGAAATAGAGGATACCGTGCCAAGCACTTCAGTTTCATTCTCTTATTTCCTTCTGCACTCTTTAAGACAGAGGTTGTGGAGAAGATACAGACTTCATAGCATTTCTTTAGTCTCAGAAGGTAGGAGATGGTAAAAGAGTAGATCTTGAAAAGTGAGTATGTGCACACCAAATGTGAGTGACTAAGAACACTTTTTTGGCTGTATAATGCCTCATCCTTACCTCAGTGAAGTCAACCAAAAAAACTCTCATTGACTTTCAAGGGAGCTTAGAAGAATGATTCTTTGTAAATGTATCGAAGTAGCAAATATCAGTAGTATTTAAACTATGTGAGACACTCAGAAGAAGCAGAGAAAAAAATCATATATTTGATCTCAGTCATCCATTGTTCCAAAGTGGGGTTTCTGTATTCTGTTGCACATTTTGCCCCTTGTAGAAGGTACAAAAACATGAGGAAACACCAGGGAAGCTACACCTAAAATCAGTTTACACTCTGTTCATTTAAAGAAACAAGGCTTTTGTAAAAATAGTTTTAATCGACAACTCCCTTAAGTGAGACTTCAAAAAGAGCACCAAGTTTCGGTGATTTTATAGAAGTCAGAAAACAGGAAAACAAGTTTTTCTCTGTGTGTTTGTGTTTGTTTAATCTGAATTTGTAAGAGATTTGGATTATGGTGTATCTGAATCTCAAAGTGAAGCTAGGAAAGCTGGATAATGGAGGAACTGAAGTTTACCAACAATTATATTACTGATGCATTAATTATTGAAAACAATCTGTTTAAGTTCTGGATCAGTTTAGAAGAGTTTGATAAATACTCTTCAAAATACATTATCTATGTGTGTAAGTATAATGCATAGAAGAGAGTGAGCTTGGTTACACATGTCCAATAGATATTTATCCAAGTGTATAAATACAGGTATGTTGCAAATTTAATTTACAACATTTCCTAGCTATATTGGGTATTTATTCTTCATCAGCAAAACTCCAAAAAATATTATATAAAAGGTACATGATATTTGCAAGTTATATCTAAGATTCTTTTTATTATCTTTTTTTTTTTTTTTTTTTTTTTTTTCCAATGCAACCTCTTTGGAAACACCTGCAGTGAAGTTCAAGGTCTTGATATTCTGAAATTTGTATAGAAATTCTAAACAAGTCTTGCTTAAAAAAAAAAAGAAAAGAAAAGAAATGAGGATTTGAAATGAATTATTCTGATCAGGACTGAAAAATTGATTGTGTGTCTGTATATATATATTTAGAAGGTGAAGTCAGGCTGGGCAGCAAACCCCACTTTTAATAAAAATGGGTTTAATATAGGTGCTCTCTAAGAATGAAAACAAGATTGCTGAATGACATTTTGACTGTAAGGTTAGTTTCATACTCTCTCTCTTTTTCTCTTAATTTCTCTCTCTCCTCCCTTCTTTCTCTCACCCTTTTTATTTCATTCTTTTTTTTTTTGTTTGTTTGTTTTTTCTCCTTTGATTTCTTCTTTTTTTCTTTCGTTTTTCAATACAAAGCACTTTTTAGTAATCTTATGATAATTTCTGTTTTCTAAGGTCTGTATTTTCTTTATTAAGCTGCTTTGGATATCAGTTTCTGATCTTATGATAAGTCCCTTCAATACTGTTGTAACTAATAGCAGAAGTACATACAATCTAAGGAAACTAAGGAAATGCCTCTTGCTTGGCAGGACACACTGCCTTAATAGATGCTATCCAAAGATAAGTATCATCTTACATCAC
Source organism: Oxyura jamaicensis (assembly GCF_011077185.1). NCBI lineage: Eukaryota > Metazoa > Chordata > Aves > Anseriformes > Anatidae > Oxyura > Oxyura jamaicensis. The sequence continues at coordinate 76,941,736 of NC_048895.1, read as the reverse complement.
CATACATCGCCATCCTTACGCGTGTAGTTTTAGGTGCCACAATCTAAGAAGGATATAAAACTATTTCAGAGCAGACAAGGGAGGGCAACGAAGGTGGTGAAGGATCTGGAGGGCAAGACATGAAGAGCAGCTGAAATCCCTTGGTTTGTTCAGCCCAGAGCAGAGCAGGCTGAGGGGAGGCCTCATGGCGGCCTGCAGCTCCCTCACGAGGGGAGCAGAGGGGCAGGCGCTGAGCTCTGCTCTCTGGGGACAGCAACAGGACCCGAGGGAACGGCGTGGAGCTGGGACAGGGGAGGGTCAGGCTGGGGGTTAGGGAAAGGTTCTGCACCCAGAGGGTGGTCGGTCACTGGGACAGGCTCCCCAGGGCGGTGGTCACGGCACCGAGCCTGATGGAGTTCAAGAAGCGTTTGGAGAACACTCTCAGACACATGGTCTGATTTTTTGTGTGGTCCTGTGTGGAGCCAGGGGTTGGACTCGATGGTCCTTGTGGGTTCATTCCAGTTCTGGATATTCTATGGTTGCATGATTCTATGACCTTTCTCTATGGGCAAGTGTTTTGAATCAATGATTTCTCTCAAGTTTCACAGCACATCTTTGGTGTATTATATTTGCTGAAGAGTAAGGTCTGTGTTAATTATTTGTCCTGATGTGACTTTTTTCTAGTCTACTGCTTTTATTTATCTGGAAAATTAATCTTACATTTAAATTATGATTTTAAAATTAATTTTCTCGCAGTGTAGTATTTGTTACAGAAGACAAAGTAATACATTGAGCCTTTTAAATGGAAAAAAAATGTATGTCTATTATGGATTTTAATTATTAAGGGAGTTAATTCATTTGCCTTGGATTGGCGTGCAAGAAAATCTGTTTTTTAGAAGGCAGGGGCTTCTGGAATTGAGACAAACACTTTTGTTACTGTGCCTTCTCTCTGCCATCCTGTGAAGGTACAGAATTGTCCAAGAAGTTCCCCATGTGACAAAGGAAATATCCCTGATTCACACTCAAGTCTAAAAGTAGGAATGACTGCATTTTGCTAAATCTGTGAGGAAAAGCACACCCGAGGTTTGTTAATGCTCCAGGTGATTGAGGATTTGAAATCAGGATGTTTAACAAGACACACTACAGCAGAAGTGTTCTCTGTTTTTTTATTTGTCCAATTGTGACATCATAACTGATTTTTCTTTACTGTGACAGTTACCACTTCATCCTCTTTTTAATAAAAACTGTTATTTTTTCTCAAATAGTCTGCTTCTGGAGTCAAGTTTTCTTTCAACAAAAGGCATATTAGTCTTTTTATAGCATAAAATTAATACCCTTTTAGGCCATTTATTGAATATTGCAGTGTTATTATTTTGTACTACCGTAAAATAGTAGCTTCAGTTCTTTTAATCTCAGCTAAAAATACTTTCATTTCTTGAGTGAGTTGTAGATTTAGAAGGACTGTACATCATTTCCATGGTTTTGGCTTTGCTGTGTATCACTATTCAGATGCATATGTGACAATGGCTTATGCATTCACCCTTCTACCAGGTGAATGCTCCTATGCTTGAAGAGGGCTTTACAAAAAGGCAGAGAATTATGAGCAGTCATTAGTTATTACCAATTTATGCTAATATACTAGGAACCTAATCATTTAATCATTCTGATTGAAATGATAGGCATGATTCACAGGAGATGTAAATTCGTATAGCCCTATTTAAATCAATGAAACTATACTGATATATGCCAGATGAGAATCAGGTCCCTCGTCCTGATTTGAATAATTTAATGGTAGCCTGACCAGACCATTAGAGAATACAGTTAATAGAACAATCCTATATTAAAACTGGAATGGAATATGGAAGCCAGTAATCTTTTAAATCTTTTTAAAAATCTTCTTTTTTTTTTTCCCCTCCATTTACCTGTGAATATACAAGTCTTATGTAGATACAGTTTAAGCTTTGAGGTTGGTAGTGCAATGGTGTATTTAGCAAACAACCACAATGTAGAAAAATACTGGAAAATATTTTCACATGATACTTTAAATACAGCCAAGTTTTTGATGATTCTTGAAAACAAATTATTTTACCTCTGCAGCTGCTGATATTATACAGCACTCTCTTTGTCCTTACACTTACCTAGTGTGTTGTTAAAATAGTAACTAGAGTGTAAAAGAAAGGTGGTTTAAAATAGAAAAACACTGCAATTCATCCAGTTCTTGTTAATGAAGGATTATTCCATACTAAATATATACAGTGTCATTTCAAATTCTGGATGCCTGTCATTGTAAGAAAGTAGTGTAAACATGGTTGCAAGTCTTTTATTTATTTATTTATTTATTTTTACATGAAAGTATCTTAAATAAGAGTTATGAAATTGCAAACTCTCCCTGGAACTACAACAAATGTTTCTTCTCATTTCATGCACCTCTGGGACTGTAGCACTGGAAAATGGATGCAAGAACCCATAAATTTGCCAGATGCTTGGTACTGGGTTCCTGGCATACATTTAATTCTTCACTATTTTTGTCCCTGAAAGGAGATAAAGTGGAATTGGGTTTCATTTAAAATATATTACTGAGTTAATATATGCATGTCTATTTTTGCAGTGATCGCCAGCGGTGTTTAGCAAACCGATGTCAATACCTCGTATGAACATACATTTCATATGTGGAATGGTATGGAATGCGTGGCGGGATAATTCATTTATTTCTATCAATTTACTATGGAAGGTCCTCTGTATCGAAGGTGATGCATCAAGAGGCATTGTTCTTTGCTTATTAGGATCAGTTTGATTTTAAGAACTTTGATGTCAACCATATGGACTCACAAAGTTTCCTACATCTTTTAAGTTGCTTTGGAAGAAGTATTTTGCACCACTGAGATTAGTTTTGAGGTTGCATTAATAGGATGTTTTATCTTATATAATGATATGGTTAGAGATTGTAATGTAAACAAATTTAAGGTCTGGAATCTGTATCTTAAGAGGAAAGTGAGACTGGAAGGGGAAGAAAGGATTGCTCATTGAAGGACTGTCACTGCAATGTTTTATAGTACTTCACTTAATTGTTTAACAATTAGAATACATTCTATTTGTGTAGCACACTTCATTCAAGACTGCAAAGACATTCAAGACTGGACCTCGATCAATATCACTAGATCTGTGAGATCTGATTTCAACAAATTTTAGGTTGATGTTTGCAATAATTAAACTCTTTACAACTTTGAACTATATTCAAAGAATAGTTTGAACCAAAATGAAGTTGGGAGAAGTGTAGGAACTTTGCAGGTTCCTGTCTTCAAAATGAATCAACCCAGCAGAACAAAAATGAATATTTATGTTAATGTGCAAAGTTTTTATACTTTCATTTTAAAATGAAAGTGAAACTTCATAAAATAAGAATAAAATATAAAAAAATCAGGTACTAAAAACAGATTTAAAAATATATATATTCTTCGTTTTATAGGAATCATGGAGTGTCTGAATTGGGAAGGGACCTCTGGAGGTCATCTGACCCAACCCCTCTCCTCAGGCAGGGCCCCCTTGAGCAGTTTGCCTAGGACCACGTCCTGATGGCTTTTGAAGATCTCAAATGAGGTAGACTCCACAACCTCTCTGAGCAACCTGTGCCAGTGCCTAGTCACCCACACAGTAAATAATTGCTTCCTGGTTTTCACATGGAACCTCCTGTCCTCCAGTTTGTACTCATTGCCTCTTGTCTGGTCATTGGGCTGCACTGAAAAGAACATGTCTGTGCTCTTTGCACCTTCCTTCAGGGTATTTGTATGGATTGATGAGATCCCACCCTACACCTCCTCTTCTCCAGGCTGAACAGTTCCAGTTCTCTTAGCCTCTCCCCAGAGGAGAGGTGCTCCAGTCCCTTCGTCCTGTTCGTGACCCTGCAGCCTTTTTGTTCCTAATTTTTGCACTGATGACCAAAGTAAAACTTGTTTGTTTGTTTGTTTCCTCCCTCCATCTCTGGATATCTGGATTATAGATTGATAGTGATGAATTGTTTCAAAACCACATTAATGGCTTAATAACACGTTCTGGAGTAGAGTTCAAATATCCTATTTGCTATGCTTCTACCTTTAACTGTTTACAGGGAGATGATGCTGGTGTAAATAGAAATAAAACAATATGTTTTAAAGAGGAAGTTCTTATTAAGTTCTCAACTGACTACCTTAAAAGTAATAGCACAAACGTAGGGAAAGATTTTAGTGGTCTGAGTGAATGGTAACTCAGAAATATTAAGTTAATGGCTTCTTTGGAAATGCTAGTTGAAGTAACTAGTAGTTTCATCAGTGTGATGAAATGAAACATTTAATAATTTAAGCTACTTTGTGCAAAGTGGAATTTATAATAATCAGACTGTGCATTTTTTTACTGCTTTGACTGGTATACTCAGTGTTTTCTAGATATGGATATCTTTTTCTTCCCATCAAAAAAGTTTTCATATTGTCAGAGTCTGTGTATAGAACTTAAATCATCATCATCATAAATTGTTTTTTCAAGAAATTTATTCCTCTTGCAAGCTAACAAGTGGGATTATCCAACATCCCCAAGCCGGGGAAGAGATGGTTATGACACGTACCTGAAAAGTGAGGGTACAGGGAGGGTGCTTTTTTCTCGTGGACTATCATAAAAGCAAGAACTTTGCATCTGATGACTTAGTGCCAACATGAATGCAGAATCTGGCCCCAGGGTTCTGTCTGTAGTAATTTAGAAAGTAATTCCTGAGCCAAGAAGCCTAAACTGCTTTCCTTGACATCAGTTTTCGTATACTGTAATCTTGCTGGAGAGTCTCAAAGTGGCTTCAGCATCACCTGAGACAACTGTTTCACAGTCAGGATCAAAACCATATATGTCTTTATTGATATATGTTAACATCTTCAAAGACTTGCATGTGTCCCCATCTGAGACAAGTGTTTCTAATGAGCTTGTGTGAGTGTGTATTATAGCATCCACATAGACACGGGCAAACAAGCACCTGTGTACACTTGCACTTGCACTTCTTCTGGGGACTAGCACAGCTCTTTGTGCCCTCTCTACGTGTGATTAAATATTAATTAGGCTTCTAATATAAGCAAGTGAGTTCACAGGCCCGAGTACCACATAAATAATGCATGAGGTACCCGAAGGCTCAGCTTTAGAAGCTGATTGGCCACCTTGGATTTGTATAATTATGAAGTTTCATTATTAACAGTGGAAGCAGTGGAGAGATTTGCCTAGCTTGAGGGACTTTGAAAGCATAAGCTGTCTCATTAGGGAAAAAGGGAATAAGGCATAATATGCAAACTTGTTAGAAAAAAAAGGAATAAAAATTAAGCATAGCTCTTTAATGGGAGCATTTTCTATGTATATATAAACATTTTCAAGTGTATAAAAGGGCAGAAATTCAAATAGGTGAGGTCTACACTACAGCTATTTAACAGTTTTGTTTGTAAGAGGTCTCACTTAAAAGCATTAGTTCTCAGTATAAAACAATCTTTAATATTTTACAGAAAAATCCACAGGTAGCTTAATGGGTTCTGCAAAGTGAGAGGTACAGAGGTGCAAGAGAATGAACACAGTCCAGGGTTCTTGCTAGAATGTGTGTTGTGCATGCAATTAAATCTCAAGGTCAAACAATTTACAGACAATTACTTTTCTAACATCTCCAGAAATGCCTGCTTACACGTCTTTAATTTTAAATGATACTGATATTCCAATTCTCCCCAAAGGTTAATGCTGACTAAATCCAGCTGTGACCTGACACGATGCGACAGCACAGTGCCTAATTATCCTCTGGATAGTCATTTACTTTAAACCATTAAAGAAATAGGCTGAGAGGAAGATTTAGGACCCAGAAAAAATGTTAGCCTGACTTCTTTATTCTTGAGGATGGGATGGGCTGAAAAATAAAAATAAAATCTTGCTAAATGTTAGCCATTTGCTTTGATGGCAGAAAATTGTTCATCCCACTCTGTTTTTTTTACAGGTTAAATTGCTAACTAGTTCATTTTATCCATTGCCTACGGCTGGCGCTAAATGTCAGTGACAAATTTTGTACTTGTCTTGAAGAATGAATTAAGTTATGCACAAAAGCTATAGTGCTCTTTTTAAGATGAGTGAATTGCAGAGGGAAAAAAAAAGTTGCTCGTTTGAAAAAGGATTATTTCGATTAAAGGCCTTTTCTATTGTAGTGGAAGACAGGTAGTGGTTTAAGATAATTCCGACAGTTACCTCCCACAGAGGCTGCAGTCCTTTACTAGAAATTTCTTTAAGAGCACTTGTGTCAGATTATATACTATGATTATTATCATAAGACCATTTGTGACAGTAAAGGGGGGAAGAATTACAGAAAATGGCAACTATTATTCATTAACTAAGGCAAAACTGGTCTTTCTTCAGTGAGGTCAGCATTCCATCACCGTCACACAAATCTTTCTATGGTTTGTAGCAGTGGCAATTAAAAAAAAAAAAAAAAAAAAAAAAAAAACGCAACAAAACCCACAAGTATATTCTATGCCAAATGTTGGTAAGAAAGAACAGTTCGTTCAGCAATTTATATTGGGAAGACTTGGCACAGACTTTACAATCCATCTGGTTTTTAGTTATCTGGCTCTGGTACCACCCCATCATCTATCAGTGAATAAAAAGTATCTAAGAATGATTGCTATCATCATAGTGTTTGAAACTCTAAACTGTTTTACTATCCATAGGCTAAGCCTAAGGGAGCCCTACATGTTCATATTTTACTTAGCTTTATTTTCATGTGCACTATATCTGTGTACCAAAAATCCAAGGCGAGCTTAAAGTTAAGACTAGACTTTATGGCCGCATCTCAATTACAGGGGGCTTTGTTAGAAACTCAGCATCTCTTACCTAGGTCATGTGGTATAACTGATGCTCTCTTGCGCTTATAGCACCCAATTTTCTCTAGATATAATTATTACAACAGGGAAATAATTATTTTTAATTTATTATGTGGATTATGGTTGTGCCTGGAATTTCTAACTGTAAGCAGGGTACCATTGTGCTGCGCATTGTACAAAAACAGATTTGAAAGAAATGTTGTTTTTAGTGGCACCCACAGGTTTTGGCAGATACTTTTCTCCTCTCACTGTGTGCATAAATATTTTCACTGATACCAGCTGTAGAGAGTGATATGGTAAATGCTAATCTCAGTACAGTCATAGCAGTCACAAATGGAAGTTAGATCTGTAATTTCAAGTTGAAAGCTGGAATGAAAAATCTCGTGATTATGCACTAGTGCCCTTAGCTATTCTTCTTTTCTCTCTACGCTCTCACACTCAGGCAAGTGGATAAGGTTTCCTCCCCAAGAGAAAGAAAAATACAGATTATCATTTTTCTGCTAATAACAGTACAGCTCCAGAAAGACAATCTGACTCTAGAAAGTAATACAGGCTGAGTTGCATCTCACCTATCTGTAGACATATAAAGCATAGATATCTCAGTCTGTCTTAGTCATCTTTGCACCTCTCACTAGAATGTGAGAGAAAAAGGTGTAGAATCCTAGAATCATCTAGGTTGGAAAAGACGTTCAAGATCACCAAGTCCAACCACCAACCTGACCTAATAAGCACCATCACTAACCCATGTCCCTTAGTGCAACATTGACGTCTCCTAAATACTTCCAGGCATGGTTCCACCACTTCCCCTGGCAGTCTGTTCCAATGCCTGACCACTGTGAAGAAATTCTTTCTTGACATCCAACCTAAACCTTCCCTGGCACAACTTGAGGTCATTTCCTTATGTCCTGTCACTTGTCACCTTAGAAAAGATATTGACACCCTCCGAGCTGCAGCCTCCTTTCTTTTATAGAGGACAACGAGGTCTCCCTTCAGCTTCCTCTTCTCCACACTAAACAATCACAATTCTCTCAGCTGCTCTTCATAACTCTTGTTTTCTACTCCCTTCACCAGCCTCACTGCTCTTCTCTGCACAAACTCAAGCAGCTCAATAGCCTTGTAGTGAGGGGCCAAAAACTGAACACAATATTTGAGGTATGGTCTTACCAGTGCCATGTACAAGGGGACAATCTCTTCCCCAGTCCTGCTGGCCATGCTATTTCTGAGGCAGGCCAGGTTGCTATTGGCCTTCTTGGCCACCTGGGCATACTGATGGCTCACGTTCAGCTGGCTGTAGATCAGCAGCCCCAAGTCCTTTTCTGCTGGGCAACTTTCCAGCCACTCTTCCCCTAAGCTGTATTGCTGCAGGGATTGTTATGACCCAAGTGCAGGACCCTGGCACCTACTCTTACCGAATGTTGTTCAATTGGACTTGGCCTACACAGCTCCCTCTACAAAGCCTTCCTGCAGATGGACTCTACCACCTGACCTGGCATCGTCTATGAACTTACTGAGTGTGCACTCAATCTCCTCAAGACTGTTGATAAAACATTAACCAAAACTGGCCCCAGTACTGAGCCCTGGGAATGCCACTGGTGACTGGCCACCAACTGCATTGAACTCCATTCACTATGACTCAGAGCCCGGCCATCCAGCTGGTTCTTCTTCACCCATCAAACTGTATACCTGTCCAAGCCACATGCAGCCAGTTTCTTCCAGGAGAATTCTGTGGTAAACAGTGTCAAACACTTTACTAAAATACAGGTAAAACAATGTTCACAGCCTTTCCCTCATTTAGTAAGGTGGTCATATTGAAGAAGATCACATGAGTCAGGCGGTTCCACCTTTCATAAACCCACGCTGGCTGGTTCTGATCACTTGATTGTCACATATTTGCTCTGTTATGATATGGATCAGATGACCTGATCCATACCCTTCCTTGGTACTGAGGTAGACTGACAGGTCTGTAATTCCTTGGATCTTCCTTCCTGCCCTTCTGATAGATTGCAGTCACATTTGCTAACCTATGACCAGGTGCATTCCACATAATTTTATGTATCCGTTTATGATGAGGCAGATTATCCTGTAAAGGTATTTGGTTCTGTTCATTAACTCTAAAGAGAGCCTAAACTTGATCTAAGTTTTTGATTCCCACAGGAGGGCACATGTACCACTTACAATCTTCCTTTCCCTAAAATTTTCACCTTTGCCCTGCCTATCACAGATGAAAAATTTGTTTCCATTCCCATGCACGAAAAAGGGTCTGTCAGTGTTTTTATGAAGTATATTTTAAGCTGTCTCAGTATTTTTTTTTTTTTCCATTTGTAAATACCTACACTTTTGACCTTCCTTTTGATATGGTAGTTGGAGCACCTTCAGTCCCATATATATATAAACATATATATATATATAAATCTTGGATCACTTATACAGCTCTCTTCTGAGTTTTCTCTTCACACATTCTTTGTAGTGTGAATAAGTGTTATAAGGGTGGTCTCGCCAAAATGTTACATGACTATTCCTTGCTTCTGTTCCTTGGTATATGGCAATTTCCTTAACTGTTAATGCTACAACACTGCATGAAGAAATTGTACAGAGACAGACATTTATAATTTCCTGTAATACTTTTTTTTTTTGAAGAAAAATCTTCATTCTTTGCTCCCAGTTACCTGTATACTTGCATTAGACTGTATAAATAACTGTGTTTGTAAGTGTACATTTTGCAGTGACCATTCAACTAGGTGGTCATTTGCAACTGTTGCACTCTACTCATTGTTTATCATCATTTGATGATATGAAATATTTGAATTAAAGAAGCTACTGCATTTTGAAACCTGTCAATGAGTTAGATTTACTGCATTTTAGTTACACGGAGTAACTAAAGGTGACTTATACAAATGTAAGCATTTTATCTAAGCCATGCAGGCAGGCAATAGAGAGAAAAAGAGGCATCTTCAGAGGCAATCCATCTCACTGACTCCAGTGGAAAAGCAGATCAAAATTTAAATAAAGCAAACAAATAACAAAGGAAAAAAAAGACAACCCAACCCAAACCCAAATACCCAAATTACCTTTGCACATATAACTCCTCTAGAAAATGAGAGAGAAGGAGAAAACAACTCGTTTGTAACAGATCATGGTCATATTCCACAGACAGCATAAAAACTCTAGAAGTGATTCTTCAGATACTGGTGTATTTCTCTCCAATGACTGTTCTAGGTCTTAGAAATAGCTTAGACTCAATGTTTAACTTTGGGATGGATACAATCACATGGGATATCAACCCATGACACTTGCTATTTGAAAATATGTTTTTTACACTTCCTGTTTTATTTATGTGAGAACTAGGGGAACATTATTTAAGAAAATATAATGGTCAAATATGTTAAATTTTATGTTCAGCTCTTCAGGGTAAGAGAAAGATTTCATTTCCATGTTTATTCCCGGAATAGAATCCTAGAAACTGTATTTTTTTTTTTTCATTATGGCCTTTTTTCACATCTTAATTATTGTATAGTCCCTTGGTAAATTCAATCTTTTACTAAAAGTTGTAATTATGTTCAGCTGAAACCTCCAGACAGGGCTACACAACTTTCTGCTGAACCTTATTATAATTCCCAGGGCAAATATATACTGACGCATAGTTTCTTATCCAGAGATCTTGCCTCTTTGAGAGCACTTGAAGTGGAAAAAGATAGACTCATCAAGAAAATATTTCATCGCTGTTAAAGCTATGGCTTTGAGAACTATTTTACCAGTAATATTACTTCATATAGTAAAGAACTTACAAATGGTTGATGGGTGTGAACATGCTTTGTTATATTATATACATAGCAAAGAAGTGACTCAAAATATTTGGAGCATTTCCAATGGATAAACTTCAACTACTTTTTTTAAATTAGGAAGGCATTTTATAATAAAGAAGGCATATATATATGCTTAGCACCAAGAAGTTGAGAACTTACCTTTTTTTTTTTTTAAAAAAAATGAAGCTAAATTACTAAATTTCTCCATTTTCTAATTCTATTTAGCAATTTACTCTGTGAACTTCTGGACTAAAATCAGTGAGACAGCACCAAGATGCATACAAGATGTAAAGCTGTGTATTTAGGAAAAATCTGATTAAGTGTGCACAATAGAAACGATGTTGAGGACAAAACAACAACAACAATAACAAAAGGAATAGAATTCAAAATAACCAAAATTGTCAAATAAGCAAAGTAAAACCAAATAAGCTGGGATATTAGAAATAACACACATGTTCCTGCCACAGGTTTTATTGTGTTTAGACCATATCAGTGACTTCTGATTTCCATTGTTTAAATTGAACTAATTTTCTCATCCACTGTCTACCCTTCAAATTTATCTCCAATTTAGAGACTCTGGTGAATAGTCTGGTGCATATTGCTGAGGAGGAAGGACATTGTCTAGACCATACACAAGCAACGGAGTGGGTCAACACTATTGTGAATCTCTTGTGAAGAGTCCATTGATAGCTTAAGGACCACCATGGATAAGTCACTGATTTCTTTGTATTATTTGGCTATGTGAGCACATTACACAAACATTCTATTGTTTTATTGTCCCATGCTATACCTGAGGAAAGGAGTGTGTCTCCATACTTACCTTGGTCTTTTCTAAAGTGGTGGTTTCAGTCATTTTCAACCTTTGTATTTTTTTTTTTTAATGGCTAATAATTGTTAGATTTACACCTTCAGAACACTTTTCCTGAGTTTTTTTTTCCTGAGTTCTTTTTCTGAGGTTTCTTTGTCAGCCCACTTTCGCCTCAGAGTCCACTTGGATAAGCTACATCTTCCCTTGCTGTGGCCCTCTAAGGAAACTTAACACATGCTTAGTGTCTCCTTAATGCATGACCAGTTCAAAAACAAAATAATCCACGCTTCCCCCAGTCCCAAAATAACATGGCCAAGCCTATAGTCATCTTTAGCCTAAGTCTTTATTGTTGTTTCAGTGACACAAGAATCTACGATTTTGAATAAGTTCTTTCACAATGAGAGAAAAATAATTTTTATTTGTAATCAAAATTTAAATTTCATACTTGTTCTCTGTTTTTTAATTGTTACACAGATTTGCATAGCCCAGATGTATGCCTGGAGTTGGGGGGGGGGAGGTGTGTGTATAACAAAGTTATTTTGAGCTTGTTGGTTAACTCCAACTTGAAGGATGAAGAAAAGGGAGCCATCATTACCTTGATTGTTTTTTTCCCATTATTTCAAATTCACTACAGCCAGGAAGGGACACATTCGGATGTGTCTGGCAGATTCCTAAGGGTAACAGAAGTATACATGCAAGAAAAAAGTCAGATTAGTTTAATTTTGCTTTTTTAAATTCTGTCTTGGAATGTGCAATGTTCTGAAGCTAAGGGCATTGCATAAATAGAAACTGTATTATGCTTTGGTATTTATCAAATACTCCTCATCTGCTGCACCACCCCCATAAATCCACCAAAGCTTTTATTATTCAGGGGTGGGAAGGTAGGCAGAATGGAGTGAAAGCTACAGAATGATTTAACACTGTGGGAACTTAATCAATAAGACTTGCGGAGAACTCCCAGGAAAGAGTGCTGTTTTCCATCCAGATGATAATGAGGCAGACAAGCAGCAACCTCTGGAGGAGAAATGTTGGAGCAGTGACTCTGTGGTACAGCTTTGCTAGTTGCTAATTAACAGTCTGAGGCCAAGGGGATACCTCTGTGTCCCTCTGCAACTTGTAGTTTCTCAGTGGCTTGTCCCACATGCCGCTTTCACTATAGGGGTCACTGTCTGCTGAGTGAGATTCTGGAATTTTATCTAGATTTAAAAACAGTGCTGGAAATGCAGGTTTACCTTTCTTCTGTCGCCTTACTTTCATAAAACTTAAATATTAGCACCTTCCAGCCTATGTTAAAGGAGTAGGTAGTGAGATGCAGTAATTGCACAGTGCTATAAAAAATACAGGGGAGATTATTTGGTGTATTACAAAATATTATCTATGTATAATCTCTTATTCCCTGTGCCTTACATCCCAGTTTCAGACAGCTGAACTTATTTTGGTGTTTGACATCTGTGGTCTGACCAAAAAAAAAAAAAAAATCATCAAAAGTCAAGCTGGATAACAGCATAAACACAACTATTATTTGTGATGTGCAAATTTAAATAATTACAAGTGCTGTTAGCTTGAAGAGGTTGAGAATACTTGTTTGGAAGTTAAGTTCAATATTGATTTTTTTTTCTCACCTTTATCTATAGTCCAAAAGAGAACAGGGATCCTCTTTAACAAGGTTAAAGCTCTGTCTGAACTATGCCATTATATCTGTATCTTTGTGAGACACACTCTCATAGTCCTTTGGTTCTTCCAGCCTTCAAGGTAATGACGTACAGAAGTATATGAACAAGAAAGTATTATCTCCATTACCAGAGAAGAATTTAGGCAAAGAAAAATTAAATAGTGAGGTCAGTGTTGGCCATAAAGCAAACTAGCAATGAATTGAATCCAGGTTTGCAAAGCCCATTCTATGGGTGCATCCAGAACCATATCATAGGTAGGAATGAATTTGTGCAGTTATACTAGAGCACAGGTAAAAACTGCTACGTTCAGGTTACATTTCTCTTAACAGTCAAAATGAGCAGTAGTTAGCAGAAGTCCTTCCAGGTTTTCCAGTCTAGAGGTCTTACTTCAACATCATCTAACTTCCATGGAAAAATTTACTTAAAAGATTCTTGAAAGATCATTTCTTAAAATGCTTTCCTAAACCACACTTGCCATCATTTACCAATGCAAAGAGCAGAGCTCATTAATAAAATTCTCTGTATTGATGACAGATAATTGTTTCTCTTGCATTTAGTTTTGGTTTACATTTTTTTCCCTAATTATTCTATTTTCCTGAATCTCAATTGTCTTATCTTTGTGTTAAGCTTGTCACTACTTATGTAATCATCCAAAGCACAAGTATGATAGCAGAGAAAGCCACGGAGTAAGTGTACCTGTGTGCCAGTGTGTTCTTCCCAGTTTCACAACAAAAGGCCCTTGAGACTGCAAATGCTCATTTGATTTTTGCTGATTTGAGAGGTCTGTGCCATCTTTGATAATTCACCACAGCAGATCAAGCTTTACATAAAAAAATCACATTAACTAAAACTCTAAAGTACTAAACATTTTAAAAAGACATATTTAAGCTTTTCAGAGGTAATGTTTTTGGAATGAATTAAAAAAAAAAAAAGTTACAATCACTTCATCTACTAATGAGTGAAGTGAATTGCAGACTGTGCATTTAGATGGGTTCAAAAATATTTCTGCTTTACCCAGAAATTCAACTGATTTATTTAAAGGTGCCTAGAAAAGTTGATTTGGATAGAGTTCCTATGGAAATTAGGTATCCATTCCTCCAAGCAACTTTCAGAATTTGAGCCTAAACATTGCACATTTATAGTATAATTTGTAGTTAATAACTCTAGCATGATAAATATACAGCTGGTATTTAGAGAGTATGGACTGATTGTATTGGGCAATGATTTGGTAGCATTGGGGCTGCAAGGGTGGCCTCGGTGAGCAGAGTCCAGCAGCTGCCCCAGGTCAGATCAGAGCCAGCTCCAGACGGCTCCCAAGGGATCTGCCACTGTCTAGAGCCAAGCCAGGGAGAGGTGCTGGTAGGGCCTCTGGGAAAGCAGATTTAAGAAAGGGAAAAAAATGCTGTGCCAGAACAGCTGGGAGAGAGGAGTGAGACCCCGGCCCCCCCCCCCCCCCCCCAGGTCAGTGCAGCAGGAGGGCAGGAGGTGCTCCAGGCAGGCAGCAGCAGTTCCCCTGCGGCATGTGGAGAGGCCCCTGGTGGAGCAGGCTGTCCCCCTGCAGCCCATGGGTCCCACATGGAGCAGATCTCCACGCTGCAGCTCGTGGAGGAGCCCCCGCTGGAGCAGGTGAATGTGGCCTGGAGGAGGCTGTGGCCCATGAAGAGCCGCAGGAGCAGGCCCCGGGCCGGAGCTGCAGCCCGTGGAGAGGAGCCCACGCAGGAGCAGGGGTCTGGGGGGAGCTGCCGCCCGTGGGGGACCCGTGCTGGGGCAGTTTGCTCCTGGGGGATGGACCCCGTGGTACGGAGCTGTGTGGGAGCAGTTCTTGAAGAGCTGCTGCCTGTGGGCAGCCCCGGCAGGCTCAGTTTGGGAAGGACGGCATCCCGTGGGAGGGACCCCACGGGGAGCAGGGGCAGAGAGGGACCGTGAAGGAGCGGTGGAGACAAAGCGTTAGGGACTGACTGCGGCCCCCATTCCCTGTTCCCCTGAACAGCTCAGGGGGAGGATATAGGAGAGAGTGGATGTGGGAAGGTGTTTTTAGTTCGCTTTTAGTTCTCACTGCTCTACTCTGTTAGTAGCTGGCAATAAATTACTCTAATCTCCCTTATACTGAGTCTGTTTTGTCAATGACAGTAATTGGTAAGTGATCCCCCTGGTCTTATCTCAACCCACAAGCTTCTTTAATTGTATTTTCTCTCCCTGTCCTATTGAGGATGGTGAATGGAAGAGTTGTGTGGTGGAGCTTAGCTATCTACTGGTGTGAAACCACCACACTATAGCATTGATAACATTGTTTCCTTGGCTTCCTGTTGGTACTGAAATTTTGTGTTGGTCTCGTCCTTTCATAATAAACCGTTTGGGGCAGAGATCTTTAGGTTCATGTCTAGGGTAGCACCTAGTGCTTTGCTTTCCCTTTTTAGAGCAGTCATTGTTAAGGGACTAGATTTAGTACTTTAAGTGTCTGTCCTCCAGTTCTTCAATTCTCATTCTCATCAGTGACTCATGCTACAAGCAGGTTCCGTATCACAGTGTTAAGAGAGGGTTTGTTAGTACTTTTTACAAAATAGGAGGTATCTTTATAACAGACAGAAAACATCAATACATTTTTATTCATCCATCTGCTGAAAATTGTAGTGCAAATGCAGATTTAACTTGGATTTCAGCACAGTGTTCTCACAATTAGAAGAAATAGCAGACACCAGCTCAGGAGTTAGTTCAGGTAGGCACCACAACAACATGTGCATGAGCGCACATATGCACGTACATACACATGCTCTTTAATTACAGTCTCCGTCCTAAACAGATATATCCATATGCGGCTCATGATTTACAATTATTTTTGTTTGTGAACCATTTGTATTTTCATTTTCTTTGGTGTTTTGACAGGATATAATTATTTCTGAAACATATAATAGGATCAAAGCATATTTCGTTATTAAAAAATTATTGCATTATATTAGTGCCATCCTGACTGCATGAAAATGTTAATCCAGTTTTATTTTTTTCAAGAGATTTTTTTCTCTTGAAAATTTTGTGAAATTAATTGTTTGCTTTCTCCCAACCTCTGAGGGGTCTATAGCTTCAGAAGATATCAGATAAAGGATGATGACATGTAATGAGAGCAAGATTTAGCTATTAAACTTCCTTGACTCACTTTAAATATTGATTAGAGAAACACTTCTGGGCAAATATTTATATTGAACAATAATATAATTCAGTGATCTTTTTTTTTTTTTTTTTTTTTTAACTTTCTGAATATCATTATGTCTTCAGTACTTTAACCTAGCAAAATACGTTGTTAGCAATGGGTTATATGAAAATGGCCTAGATGACACAAAAAGTGATTTTTTTTTCTAGCAAAGATCATCATTCATAATACACAAAGGTGCTCTGTGTTGCAGAGTATGTATCTGGCCTTTCCCGGGGTTTGGGACTGTTGTACCTGTGATATTGGCTTCAAGCCATTTCTAATACAGTACTTACATTGTGACAGATACTAATGAAACCACGCTGTTTCTAGATAAAGCTGATATTGAATACGTATATAGGCAGAAGACGTAATTTCCTTATTCACTTTTTTAATGAGCACAAGGAGGACAGAACAGCCTTCCTGTATCTGTGAATAACTCCTAGATTTTATTATTTTTTTTTCAAAATGAAAAAAAATGCACTGTTTTGTTTATTATGTATATAACTGTAACCGCTAAACCTATGTGAGTAACTGAATGACGTTTCCTTGTAGGGCAAGAATATATGTCAAAAATTCTCAGAAAACTCTGAAGAGTCTAAGCAACATTGGCATATTTGCCTTTTAAAATTCCATCCTAGCTTTCACTCAGTCAAATAGTGAAGAGTCCAACTTCTGTGTCAACCACAGAGGGACCAAAAATGTGCATTATAAATAGTGTTTGTATATCATTTGAGTGTATGGGCTATTTAATGACTGATTTTCACTACTTAAATTACACAGAGCCTTTGGTTACTGAACACTCCAAGTGGAGTTTAAGATATCCAGGTCAGAGAGGAGTGTGGACCCACCCTACCTCAATGCAGCATGCTCTTCTCAGTTGTCACACCGTGAATGTCTTTTATGGCTTCCTCTGTGTTTCCGGTCCAAACTGAGGATGGAATCCTGCAGAGGTACTAGAGAAGTATGTGCTTGCTATGGGCAAGCACAGGATAGGAAACCAGCTGATGTGATCTTTTTGGACTTCAGCAAGGCTTTTGACACGGTTTCCCATAGGATCCTACTGGACAAAACGTGCAGCATACAGCTTAACAAAAACATCATATGGTGGGTGAGCAATTGGCTGACAGGCAGGGCTCAAAGGGTTGTGGTAAATGGGGCTACATCAGGCTGGTGGATGGTCACTAGTGGGGTCTCTCAAGGCTCCATTTTAGGGCCAGTCCTCCTCAATGTTTTTATAAATGATTTGGATGTAGGACTAGAAGGTGTTTTGATCAAATTTGCCAACACCAAACTTGGAGGAGTTGTGGACTCAGATGAGGGTGGAAAGGCCTTGGAGAGAGATCTGGACAGGTGGGAGAGCTGGGCGATCACCAACTGCATGAAGTTTAACAAAAGCAAGTGCTGGGTCCTGCACCTGGGATGGGGCAACCCTGGCTATACGTACAGACTGGGTGACGAGACGCTGGAGAGCAGCCCCGCAGAGAGGGATCTGGGGGTTGTGGTTGACAGCAAGTTGAATATGAGCCAGCAGTGTGCCCTGGCAGCCAGGAGGGCCAACTGTATCTTGGGGTGCATCAAGCATGGCATTGCTAGTTGGTCAAGAGAGGTGATTGTCCCGCTCTACTCTGCGCTGGTGCGGTCTCACCTCGAGTACTGTGTGCAGTTCTGGGCACCACAGTACAAAAAGGATGTAAAGCTGTTGGAGAGTGTCCAGAGGAGGGCAACGAAGATGGTGAAGGGCCTGGAGGGGATGACGTATGAAGAGCAGCTGAGGTCACTGGGCCTGTTCAGCCTAGAGAAGAGGAGGCTGAGGGGAGACCTCATCACGGTCTACAACTTCCTCACGAGGGGGAGTGGAGAGGTGGGTGACCTATTCTCCATAAACACCAGTGATAGGAACTGCAGGAACGGGCTTAAGCCGAGGCAGGGGAAGTTTAGACTAGACATCAAAAGGAGGTTCTTCACTGTGAGGGTGGTTGCGCACTGGAAGAGGCTCCCCATTGAAGTAGTCACTGCACCAAGCCCGTATGAATTTACAAAGAGATTGGACTGTGCACTTAGTCACATGGTCTAAACTTTTGGGTAGACCTGTGCAGTGCAAGGAGTTGGACTTGATGATCTTATGGGTCCCTTCCAACTTGGGATATTCTATGATTCTATGATATAAATCTTGACAACAGAAGTAGCTGAGAAGGGAAAAGACAGTATGATGCCAGTTATCTGGACATACCTGGCATATCTGTTGATCCTTGTACCAAAATCAAATACCTACTGTCAGATTTTTTTTTGCTTTCACTGGGAATATAAATATAGATTTATATTTTAAAAGACATTGTCAAATATTTCCTATTAATCAAAAAGAGTTAAAAGGGTAATTTTTTAGTTAGAAAAAAAAATCTTTGGCCAGTTTCTCAGGTAGAGGCTATGTAGAGTATATTACTTCATAGAGTTCAAGACAGCTGCTAATTTAGGAGAATTAAACAGTTTGGTCTGTTGGCTGTAAACACTTTTTGAAATAGTCAGATCAGCTTAAACTTATTTGAGGTTGTAATACATATTTCACATGACAGTATTATCAATGCATGCCATGACAAAGACTTGAGTTTATTTTGAAATGTTATCTATATGTCTGTTATTTCAGTACATTTAGATGTTGTAAATTTAATTTGAAATTTGAACTGAAGTTTAATGGTTGACTCTAGATTTAAGGTAATAATTTTATGTCATTTTTGATTGCTGATGCATAATATTGAGATTCCTTCATGGTAAGACTTACTCGCTTTTAAGCTCTTGCTGCAGCAGTTTCTTATTGCTCTAATTCATATTGCTTTCTGTAAGGTAAGAAGTAATGTAACTTACTCTAAAAGATCCAATTACTGAAAATAAGAGGAGTGTATATTCCTCTATTTAAGAGTTAGGATCTAAACCCTTATGGTGGTTTAAAACAGAGAGGAAAGAGAGGCTCTAAATATTCTATAATGAAAAACTCCCCAAATGAACCTAAATTTCAAGATATTTAATTGTTAAACTAGGTGAATAGATGGTTTTTGTTATCTCAAAGGCTGCAGAAACAGATTTTTAGTATTATTTTCTGTCTGCTAAAATATCTCAATTAGCCTGAAATAATGTTCTAGGACAGTACATCCTGTTTTTGTCAAAAAATGATCTAGCCTTAGGAATTAGTCCACAGTCTGGCTAAAGCATTTTTTTTTTTTCTTAAACCAGTGAAGACATAAACAGCCAGGGGATTGTGTGTGCGCAATAGCTGCTTCACTGCTCAGTTATTATTGCAACTTAAAATCAAAAACTTATACAGATGTTTGCAAAAAAGACCAACCTCTGTATGAAATTAAAAGAAAGGCATAGTTTATATTTCTCAGGAATGACATTGATTCAATTATAATTCATCAAGGAAGGTATTTGATAACAAAGCAGGTGCATATTACTTACCATATTTCTTACTAAATATGAAAGTTCAATCTATTGCTAGTACACATTAATCATTTTTTTCTGATCATTGTTTACAGTCTACTCTAAACTACACTATGACTTTTCTTCACTATACTATTGATTTCTAATTTTTCTGTTTAGACCCTTTTTTTTTCTGATCATATATCTTCCCAATTTTTTTTGACTGCAATACACTGAACATGATTGTGACTAATTCTAACAGATATCTCACTTTTTTTCCCCTTCTTTTCTTTCTGTACTTGTTTGTGATTTGTAACATTCCTACAGTTCTATTCCTACAGCAAGCTATTTTCATGGATATCTAAGCTGGCATCTCTTCATCATTTAAGACTGGATTCTTGTATCCAAACTGATTTCAAAACTTTGGGATTGGTCTCAAGTGGTCCTAGAGACATTCTCTCCACATTTTCCTTTTTCATCTATGTAATTACGTGGTCCAGACTATTTATTGTGAAAGTAAGATGCCATTTATTTGATTCTTATTTTAAGTTCATGTTCAAAATATCTTCCTCTTTAAATGTGCAATGTTCTCATCCAGGTGTTAGTATCATACTTTAGTAAGGTTTCTCCTTCTGGCATAGAAGCTGGGGAGCCTTCTTTCTTGGTGCTATTAATTTTCTACGAAGTAGACCTTTAAGTTCAGTTCTGCTCACCTTTACTTACACTGTTTCCTACCTGGATGGTATGCTTTCGGTCAATGACTGTGTAAGGTTTTCTATTGGTTATCTTGTCTCTTCTGCCATCTACAAGGTTTTGGTCCCATCTGTGGGAAGTTGTAGCTGTGAAAGGCCATTGCCCAAGTACAGTTGTACTTCATAAGAACCTAATTGTACATAGTGAAGAGCAAATGCAGCTTGGATACTAAGAATACAGGTTTCTTTGTTCAATTCCATACACCAGAATGATTCCTTGAGAAAATGTAAGACCACATGTAAAATGAGATAAAACATCAAAAGTAAGTGAGAAAAATGGAAAAAGAGAGTTGTTAAATCACCACCCATTATAAATTCTCTGAGATGTGTAGGAAACAGAATAATGTTTAAGCAGCACTTCCACTGAGTAACTGCAAGAAATGGATAACTCAGAAGAAAGATATTTAGAGGTAGTTTTATTTCTTTCGATAGGCCTAGAATCACTTGATGTTTTTCAGTTCAGTCAGGTAAGAAAACCAGTTGTATTTGATAAAATTGAGGAGTATTCCATTCCATATATATTTAAAACAAATGCATTTCTAAGCATAGAAACAGTGACTAAACTCAAAGTATTTGGGAGTTATTTAAAGGCAGACTTAAATATTGCAGCTTGGAGAGCTAATTGAGTCTTCATCTGAAATAGGTCTGGGACCTGGGATAAAAAAACTTTGGAAAGGTGGTGCTGACCAATCCAAATTCAAAAATAATTTACTTTGCTATGTAAGTGTAAAGTAAGATCAGTAAGAAGTTCAGAGAGACTAGGCAGTTCCCCCACATTAAGGATATGATAGAGGATCTGCAGTGCTGCAAAAAAAGATCGGCAGAAAGAAGGCCCAAAGAAGCACACAAATGTAGCCTCAATAAACATCAAAAGTCCACAAAAAGCCTACCATTTGAGGAAAAATTATTTGAACTCCATCAATTTTCAACTGCATTGAAAGTGTTTTCAGGTTCTCACAGGGCATCACTATGTGAGTGCTACTACCTCAGAGACTATCCTTCACAAGAACAGTAGTGGACGTAGCAGTGAAAGACAACTCGACATCTTAGTTTGGAAGAAACAGGACATTGAGTAATTTACAACTGAACAACGAAATAATGAGAGTCTGCAATATTAATACTGTGGAAAGAATGAAATAGAAAATGAAAGGGTTGAGCCTTTTATGTCATTCATACACTTTTTAATTCGAAGTGTACATTAACAGTATATATTGTTCACTAGATAGAAAATATGACCTATAATGGTACCAGGAATGAAATCCCATAATAAAAGCGTTGACAATCCTTTCATCTAATTTCTGAGTGCAAGTTTGGCCTTTGTGGAAGCAGGGAACTGATCAAGGAAGACTATACAGGCACCTTCTAGTCTATTCTAAGCCTAGAGAATAAGCTCTCAAAAATTCAAAGTATACGAACCTGACTTGCTTTTTCAGTACTCTGGTCTAAGGTGAAATATGGACCGAAATTGTTAGTCATGCACACATTCTGCGGAGACTAATTAGAATAATTAGTAAAGAGCAGGTAGGACATTGTTTTCACAGTCTTTGATACTGTTGAAGGTAAACATTTGCATGGAACTATATCTAGAGGCATTGGGATAGTGATGAGGACACAGAGGTTAGAAACAGAAAGTCCAAGAGAAAAACAAACAACAACAACAACAAACACAAACAACCAAAACCACTTGGATATCAAATTAAAAATAATGTTAGAGGCAACCTTTTCAGCCTATTGCATATGTAAAAAAGATTATCAAGTTGAAAGAAATATTATTGTTGATACAATGTGAAAAAGATATTGCCATGGAACTAAAGCTGGAATATATTTGATGCTACTAGCTAGTTCTTCTAGGTTAAGACTCACACATTTCCAGATTGCGCTTTTGGAAGATAGTGTCATTAAATAAATACTCATATATATCAAGTTTATTTTCTCTGACACAGTAAATATAACATCTGATAATGACCCAAAGCATAGTAGACATAAATTCAAACATGTTATTAGATTAAACATTCAGATTATCACCTTGAGAACCATAAACTGGTCTGGGGTGCTGGTTTAAAAAAGGGAATGGAATCAGACTCTGACTATAGAGGGCACAAACCACAGAGGACCAAGTCAGTCACCTTTAGTTGACACTGGAAGGTTTTTTGAACTAGGTATATGTAGTGGGTTTATGTGGCAAGGCTTTGGTAGAAGGGGGGATGCAGGAGTGGCCTCTGGGAGCAGAGCCCAGCAGCTGCCCCATGATGCTCAGGGAAGGGATGGAGTCACCATCCCTGGGGGTGTTTAAGGAAGGGTTGGCCTTTGGTGCTTAAGGACATGGTTTAGTGGGTGACATTGGTGGTAAGGTGATGGTTGGACCAGATCATCCTGGAGGTCTTTTCCAACCCTAATGATTTTATGAATCTATGGCAGATCAGAGCCAGCTCTAGCTGGCTCCAAAAGGGACCTACTGCTGCCAGGGAGCAGAGAGTGACGCTAGTTGGGCCTCTGAGAGAGCAGATTTAAGAAAATGAAACAAAAAAAAATAAAGAAAAAACTGCTGTGTGACAGCAGCTGGGAGAGAGGAGTGAGAACCAGCCCTGCAGCCCCCCAGGTCAGAGCAGCAGGAGGGCAGGAGGTGCTCCAGGCAGGCAGCAGCAGTTCCCCTGCGGCATGTGGAGAGGCCCCTGGTGGAGCAGGCTGTCCCCCTGCAGCCCATGGGTCCCACACGGAGCAGATCTCCACGCTGCAGCCCGTGGAGGAGCCCCCGGTGGAGCAGGTGGATGTGGCCTGGAGGAGGCTGCGGCCCATGGAGAGCCCCCGCAGGAGCAGGCCCCGGGCCGGAGCTGCAGCCCGTGGAAAGGAGCCCACGCAGGAGCAGGGGTCTGGGGGGAGCTGCCGCCCGTGGGGGACCTGTGCTGGAGCAGTTTGCTCCTGGGGGATGGACCCCGTGGTACGGAGCTGTGTGGGAGCAGTTCTTGAAGAGCTGCTGCCTGTGGGCAGCCCCAGCAGGCTCAGTTTGGGAAGGACGGCATCCCGTGGGAGGGACCCCACGGGGAGCAGGGGCAGAGAGGGACCGTGAGGGAGCAGCGGAGGTGAAGCGTTAGGGACTGACTGTAGCCCCCATTCCCCGTTCCCCTGTGCCACTTGGGAGGATGAGATGGAAGAGGGTGGACTGGGGGGAAGGTGTTTTTAGTTTGCATTGAGTTCCTTGCTGCTCTGGTCTGCTAGTGATAGGCAATAAATTGTAGTAATCTCCCTATGCTGAGTTTGTTTTGCCCATGATGATAATTGCTGAGTGATCCCTCTGTCCTTTTCTCAGCCCTTGAACCCTTTTCATCTTATTTTCACTCCCCTTTCCCTTTGAGAAGGGGGAGTGTGAGCGCAGTTGTGGTGGAGCTCGGCTGCACAGCTGAGCAAAACCACCACAGTGCAGCCTGTGTATACATTTGATGGGTTTCATGCTGAGGTCTGTGAGGGTTCATATTCTCAGTTAATGGTAGTTTCAAAAAAAATGTTCTTTAAATGTGACAACCAATTTTGGATTATACATCTTGAATTTCTCTTTCAGCTTGGCTTTTTTTTTTTTTTTTTTGGCAGTGGACATGCAGTTAAAATTTACATTTACGCTTTTGATGAAGAAATTGTTAGAACCTATATCCTTAGCTTAGTTGGGCAAAAAAGACCCATTTTGTAATTTTTAAATCCCTCAACTCTATGTGGGGCCACCTAAAGCAACAATTTGTCCAATCTTAGATCATTCCGTAAAATAATGCACAATGATTTTGAGTGTCCTTTTAATTAAATACACAACACAAGCACTGAAATACTGAAGGGAGGAGAGGCTTCATTGCAGAGGTTTTGCAAGTTTCACCTGTAAGTGCTGAGGCAAGGACTCAGAGGCATGGCTGTGTACAGGCAGTATTGTGAGTATAGTGACAACTGTACGTGCCCATTGTTTTGCATCATTAGTACAGTGCTGAATCTTTATTTTATTTTATTTTTTTTAAAAAAAGCCCACTAGGAATGTAGCCTCCAGAGTCCAGTCTTTTTTATTACTTTTTTTTTTTTTTTACGTTATACAGCACCTAATTTAGGCCACAGACAAAAAGAAAATGTATCTTGAATATGCATCACGGGTTCCAAAAATGAAAAGAAATTGGATTTGGATAGCACTTACTCAATAGACAGATATGATACATGGTAAGAAGGTGCACTGTCTGCCCTGTGATAGATTAAACTACTTTGTAGGAAAATTACTGTGAGCCAGTCACCACCACCACCGTGGCTAAATCTTTAATAAAATTCTCTTCCATATTCAAGAGCGAGGTATGAAGTACACAATAAGCAGAGTGGAGTAGAGTGCCATTTATCAAACCACAGCTAGGTCTGTAATCTCCTGCTTTATCCTTTTTTAGTACTTTATTTGTCTTTATTGTTGCAAGGAAGCACATTTACCCAGGGCAGTGGGCTTTCGGTCCTGATAAACCTTTTGTTTTAAATTCTACCTGTGTGCTTTTTTTTCTTTGTCTTTGTCTTTTTCTTTCTTTTTCCTTTCTTTTTCTTTTCTTTTTCCTTTATCTTTTTCTTTCTTTCCTTTTTTTTTTTTTCTTTTTTTTTTTTTTTTTCCATTTTCCTTATTTTTGGATCAGATAGCCATTCTGTCACTCTATGGCAGTAATTTGTTTGTTTTGTTTTGGTGGTCCCTTGCTTGTTACATGTTCTTTCACCCTTCCCTGCCTGACCTGACCTCACCTCTCTTGTCTTTACAAAAAAGAAAGCCAAGCCTCTAAGACATTTTAAAAAGAATTCTCAAGCCTGTGGAGAAGACAGTCTGGGAAGTATTGCATAATGCTTTTGAGACTATTTGGCAAGATGGCAGTGTTGAACCATGTTGCAGTTGGCCCCTGGGTGGCACTACATGGTTAAAACTGGGACCAACAAAAGCATTTTCAGATAAAGGAAGAAAACATAATTGAAGCAGTTTTCTTTTTTAAAGTTGAAGACAAATCCTTAAGCTGAATTTGTTGATATTTACTGAATTAAATACAAATATCTGCATATAACTCTTTTCCTCTTATTAAGTCAGACTGCAAAATGTTCTGTGTATCTTCTCTACCTGATAATATCTGGATCACTTTGGGCAACATGTTGATATTAAGTACAGATGCAGTGGAAGGGTCCTATGGGTAGAAGTATGTGACTAGAACTGCTTTGTGCTGCCTGAATATGCATACTACCAGTCTGTGCTGCAGCCCTGGGGGTGATTTTTTTAGTACTATTATAACCCTTTTTATTGTTTGAATAGCAGTTTTATGACAAAACATTTATATTCAGCCTGCCTTTGTACTTGACTGAAAGAGAGCAATCACTGGGAATGATAAGGCAACAATGGTAATGATAACTGCATTTATGGAGGCTTACAGAATTTAAACGGGCATGCAAAAATAGACTCACAATAGTGCTCTACCTGAGTCTGAGCTGGTTTGGATATGTTTCTTGTGCCAGGCCCATATTTGCTTATTGATGGAGATGTTTCCTTTTTTTTTTTTTTTTTTTTTTTTTTTTTTTTTTTTCCCTTACGGTGTTTCTTCTGTATGAATCTTACATGTGTGTACATCAAGTTTATCTTACCACAGAAAGGTGCCATAGTGAGCTGGAGGAACATAACCGTTTTTCAAAATCCACATCTCTGAAAGTGTTGCTCAAACTAAATAGCAAGTTCTCAGAGTTTGTGGTTATATGATCTTGCAGCAGAATGACCATTACTTGTCTTTCAAGGTCCTAACCATCATGAAAAATAGGCAAGTCCTTCAATCTCCTTTGAGGAGTGAGGGGTAATACTGGACACGGGAAAGTAATCCAGCAGTGTCAGAGCAGCCAGTCTCTTGCCTGAATATTTTTAAATCCGAGCAATTCTACTTTTTTCTTCCATTCCTGTAGTGTTTTCTCCCCTTTGAAGTTAACATACACATACACACATGCACAAACACTTGTGTATTTCCTTAAATTCCTTGCTTTTAGAAGAAGTAAAGAAAACAATGAGAAGTTTCAGTGTTTTTGTTTCTTTGTTTGTTTGTTTTGAGTGTGTGTGTGGGGGTGGTGGGGGTGGCTCCTGGTTCTCTGAATTTTGTGTGAGTGGAGCAGAATTATGCCTAAGTCTGGTTATACAGTAGCAGTTAGTGTATATTATAACGAAAGGAGATGTCCACTACTCTTTGTTCTAAAAACATTATAAGGCTACTGTCTGCAACACTTTACATAGTGGCTGCTAAGTAGACTTACCAATGTAAGCTACAAGGCTTTCTCACAAGGAAAGAGACTGTCCTTATGGAGTTAGAATGACAGATCCAGCCTACATTTTATACACATATTTTCAATATTTTAAAATAACTTTTTCAGTAAGCTACTTTATATAAAAATGTCTCTTTGTCTGTCTGTTTTTATAAGACAAAGCAATGGCTTTTTTAAAAAACAAAATGATCATCTGAAAGGCTTTTAAAATTATGAGGCATACTTTAAGATTTCATTGATCTCAAGAATTGATAATCTCAACATACCTCAATTTCTTTCATGCTGTTGTTTTCCTATTATATACTTTCAATTCTTTCTCCACTTATATTTTAATTTTCTGTACTTATCACCTTTACAAGTTGACAGTATACAAAATATGGGTAGAAGAACCTTGTGAAAACCAAGTGACTCTAGAACTGTAGGAAGAGAAAAATAATTTTAATTGTTAAATGTGTTTTAATATATTAATGTTTTATTTTATTCATGTTTTATTGTATGTTTCATTTTATTCATATATGCTATTTTGCTAATTCAAGAGCTCTCTTACTAGGCTGCAATTGTTATATATGTGTATGTATATGGCCATTTCATGTTAGTCAGTTTATGCGTTGTCTGTTCCATTTAGGTTTTAAATATGTTTAAATTCGTAATTCAAATTCTTTTTTTCCGCAAGTGAAATACAAGTAATGCAAACATTAACTTGCTTTGCCTAAATTCTTAGAGTGTTTTACTGGAATGCTGGATTCAAAGATATGTCATTTTCTACTAAATGTCTTTCTAATTCTTTTGTGCAAATGATACCTTTTCCCCAGGCCCAGCTACTTAGTGGATATTATTGAACAAGTGTCTTTTATAGGATCTAAAAAAGTGCAGCATTATGTGAAAGAAATTTTTTTAAATGTGCATGGGCTATTTAGGAATATGCTTAGTGAATATTAAGCAAACACCTGAAGTTCCCGTGCTGCTGCCTAGAACCAGCACTTCATTACCTATTACGTGCAGTGACTTTGAATTTTTTATTAGGTATTGGTCTCTTAGCCTGTAAGGCTTGTGCATGATGTATATGAGAGCGATTTCCAGCAGAGAGAAGCTTATCACAGATCCACCTAAAAGGTAAGGCTATTTTTTTAATTTTTAGTTCATATGCAGAACAGCTGCCTGAAGAACACCTGCACACAGAACAGAAAAGAAATTTGGTTTAGGGGTTGATTATACACATCTTACCCATACCAAAAAGCACGATGAGTTTCAGATAAACCCAGAATATATAAATGGCAACAACAAGAATACCAGAATATTTACCCCCTATTTTTTTGCTACTCTATGTTATAGTGCTTTTTTATATAATCTTTTCTCATCAACTTGTTGAGGATAAAGGAGAAAAGCTTTAATATATTTCAGGTTTGTTTAGTTTTCCAAATCTGTAGTATTCACATCCAAGATTTAGCAAAGTTGAACTATAAACCTGGCGGAAAACATATACAGAAGATTCATTGCCATCAGCATTCCTTATATTTGCTAAGGAAAACAAATGAGCATAAAGAAAATAAAACAGAAAAGCAGGAGGAAACTGTGAAGAATTAGGAAAGGCAACTAATAAGAAGAAGGAAACAAGCATAGCAGTAGAACAGTAAAGAAATACATTGGATACTATTTCACTAAAAATAGGTTACATGGGCTTTTGAGGGTGAAGGACCTTATCACTTAGCTCATGAGTGATAAATCCTAAGACTGCAGGTTGGTAATTCAAATCAGATAGTTCAGGAGATAACTGTATATTAAGAACACCCAGTATACATAGAAAATGGGGATGATGTGTTGATGAGGAGGGACAGTTAAGATAAACAAATTAGGTAAAAGTATATGAAGGATAAGATAGTTTGAAATCCAGGACTAACTGGGAATTTCTAGGTCAACAAGTCTCTTATATTAGTGTTACAAACTTGGCACATTCCATCTGATAAGTTTTTTCTTTTTCTCATAGAAGCTTTTTTACATTTCCATCCTATTTTTTTTTAAATTGCAAATTTATAAATACTTTAGTGCCAAAATTTGCCTTTCAGAGGTTAACTTCCTTTCAGCCAGATGTGCCTTTCAAAACAACTTACTGTTATTTCTTCTTAATCATTCCTTATCCACCTTTCAATTTCACTGCTAGCATACAGATTTTCAACTTTAGCTAGCTTTTTAATGTGTGGTATTGTTTTAAAAACCTTGCTGAAAGCCAGAGAGATAGATATTTTATCAAGCAGGTCGGTTATCTTATTGAAATTAAGTTATTGGTTTAGTCTGGCATGATCTTCATGCACTTAGTTTATGTTGCATTTTAAAGCTGTAAATGTCTCATTTTCTTGTTCGTACCAAACCACAGCTGTTAGTAATAATGTAATGAAGTCATTGCTCTTGCAAAAGAGAAGCTTTGTCAGCTATGCTTTCTGAACAGTGAATTCAGGTCATGGCATTTAAAAAAATTCTTTGAAAGTAGTCTATTTTTTGATAAGGGGGCCTCGATCCATTTCCCAATCAGACTGAGCATGCATATAATGACAAATCTATCTTTCATTAAAATAATTTGCCTAAATGAGTTATCTGAATCCTAATCCTGCTTCTCTGAGGTGACAGGAGCAGCTGCTTGAGCACCAGGTAGATGTCTCTCCTGATGTAGGCCATGAGGCCACCACTGGTGTTATGAGAGAGCAAGAAGGGGGCCCTTGTATGTAACAGGGGAGGTATATTACTCGTGAGTGCTGAGACAAAGCTGCACGTTACTGAGAATGTATAATAATAGCAATAAAACAAGCCCTATAAAAGCAAGTTGAAAATGAAGAGAGCCATCATTTCTTATGAGTTGTGCTCCTGCTTTTCTCTAACTACTTCAACTTCTTGGACATCTATGTAGAGACTTAGGGACAAATAATATATTTGATTAATTAGTTTCAAATAAAGTTTATTTGAAATTCTTATCTGACTTCTTATAGACTTGCTGTATAGGTCTCCATACATGCAGCACTTAAGGTATTTAATAATGAGAATATTTCCCAGTTTCAATTGTTTTCTTCAAAACAATAGCAATGTTTCAGAGAATAGAAAAAACATGGACAAAAAGTCAGATATGAGTTAGTTGAATGGTTTGAGCTGGTTGCTTTCAAAAGGTCTAGCACACACAAATTAATGAATGCAATTTCTACAGAGGTGGTAAACATACTGATTTTTCAAGATTTTTTTTTTTCACTTAAAAAAGGAGAAATAATAGCATAGAACACTTATTTTTTAAATTGAAAAGTATTACTGATAGTTCTATATGTCTTAGTATTTTTCTTTTTCTATGAAAATTAGTTACTTTTTGAGGAAAGAAGATATTAACACCTTGAGCTATACAATTAAAATTTACTTAAAGCTTAGAAGAGCTGATGGTAGAACTTGATTTGGAATTCTCCATCAAAATGATCTTTCAATATAAATAATTCATGTTATTAAATTAGAAGTGGCAGTAGTATGGGACAATAGTAGCAGATCCCCAATTTAATTTCAAAAAGCAAGTTTTGACCTGGTTGAAAGTAGACCAGTGAAATTCACAGAAATGAAGTTTTTTTGGCACTTATAAAAACCCCAAACCTCTCATGATAATTACTAGTTATTTTGAACTAAAAATTGCAAAAAATTGCAATATAAAAGCATTTGGAGTAGTCTGAAAGTATTGTATAGAGGTATCTGAATTTTTCATAGTTTATTCAATAAGTTGACTGATTTTTTGATTATTTTGATAGGATAATATTTTGAAATCTACTTTTTGAAATACTTTTTACTGTATCTGCCCAGAAAATGTTTCCTAGTGATGTTTGGTTTATACACACTATCAGCTGATCTTTCAACACATCACTTTAACCAGAGTGTTCATTAGTGTCTACGTCAAACTTTAATTAAGCAGAAAGAGCTGAAGTTAATTCTGTTTCTGTTTGTTAGTTTGTTTTTCTCTGTGGCAGTGGTACATAGCTTGTAGCCAAGTTGCAGATTTGTATTTTATGAAATGACTGAAGCTGGTTATGAAAATCCTAGTTGTGGACTTCTGATAAATGCATTCATGAGCAAATAATATAATTTTCAGTATATTATGCTGTGGCTCCTTCGTTTTGCATTTTTTTTTCAATATCAAATTGAGGGTGCAATTAAATATCAAGGATATATAATGCTTTCACTGATAGGAATTGGTGTTGTGGAGACCATATTTTAGCATTGTATTTTAATAACAATTGAGTCTTTTCCTAAAATCTCTTTCTTTGTTCAGCATAACTTCAACATGTTGGGCATGTCTTCTTTCATCACAGCAGGGGACACTGTGTATTTGTGGGATAAACTAGTTCCATATTAGCAATGTGAAATCTGTTTGAACTTGTTTGCATATGTATGCCAGTTGATAGTGCCTTTTGAGGAAGTGTTGGAGAATTGTGTCAGTAATAGTTTTTTTTTTTTTTTTTTTTTTTTCCCCTTAATAGTTAATTCATTTCTTGCAGATACGCTACTCCTGTTACACCTAAATACTATTCTTACTGTCTATGTATATAGGATATCTGATAACAGCACATAAATAAATAAATGTAGAAATTAGCAGCTGGTATTAATGAGTAAAATGCAAGCACATTCACAGTTGGCTACTTTAAAGAAAATTTTGCAGGATTGCTGTGCTGAAAACTTGTAGTGTTGTTTAAATATGCTTGCATAAGAGTGTATTCTAGACATTTTCTAACGAGTTGGAGCCATTAAAGCTTAGATTATGAGAGTCTCCGTGTTGCATACTTAAAGTTTAAAATGTGGAGAACTTGGGTGTGAATCTGCATCTAGTGAGCCAATTGCTAAAGCTTCCTATGCAATGTGCAGTAAGGGAGCTTATATGCTTCAGTGAACATACATCAGGGAACTGCTTAGTCTGAGAATCTCAGCTATGTTTAGGTATCGAGCCCCTCAGTCCTAATTAACTGGTGTAGTTCTGGACATGTTAGAAGCAGAATGCTGGGCAACTTGGGGATATTAGTGATAAAAAATTGTGTGTTTATGTAGGTCTTTTTATGTCTCCGATTTACATACAAGTATTTGATCAAAGTCCCACTTAAGATGTCTCACTCGGTTTGTAAATCTTACTCTTTCCTTTTTATTTTATCTAAATATGCTTGCTGATATAAATTTTCACTTTAAATTACTCATTTATTTAACATAAGAGCGATCTTGACTACTTTACTTATGAATGGTCCACTGTGCCCATGGGAAGTGACAGAGATGAGAGTGGATGTCTACTTTGTTCTTTAGGTTTCTATTTGATTTGTAATCCCATCTAAAGAAATCTGCACTGTATTTGGTTTCCACTACAAATTCCTCTTGGTTTCATGGCATTTTAAAATTTTATCTTATTCTGAACTATTTAGAAATAAAAAAAAATGCAGACTCATTTTTGTCTGAGAAGGACAGGAGAGATTTTGCAGGGAGTCTGTTCAGAATCTACACGATTGTGTGTTAAAGACTAGCAAAGAAATAATCCACCTAGGACTATATGTATTTATATATAAATTATATATATATAATATATATGCAATATATATATATTATATAATATATATATGTAACTATATATATTTTTATATATATATAACAAACCTACAGCAAGCTTTTGCATTACTGTAGGGCTCAGCTTTAAACTATTTTTAATGTTGGCTTTTGACAAACAATGTATCCGTCTCCTTCTGTGATGAAGAGACACAGCTCAGTAATAAAGAATACTAATTTCTGTGTCTTTTTTGTTCATGCATGGGAAGAGATGTAATTTATAGAAGAAGAGTACAAATCACATTATGAACTACTTAAGAATTTCAGGAAAGAAACAACTTCTGAAAGAAAATATGAAAAAGACAATATAGTGACTAACCTTTTTTCAGTAGCTTAGAGGTGAAATTCCCTTTCTTGAAAAATAAAAAATGTGCAAACATCTCTGATATCTCGTAGAAATGGTTTTAAAATGGACTGACTACTTCTGTCATAAAACCTGAAGAAAGTTGTTTGTGAGGGTCAAAAGATGACATGAGCATTTCCCATCTAGCCTATATGAAGGGAAGTCTACCCTCTTGAAATTGAGGTGGCATCCATGCTGTTATTAACCTTAATACAAATTCACTTACACATTTGAATTGTAAACCATGTGGTTTAATCACATTAATAAAGTATATTGGTGTGGAATTCTGAGAAGACTGATATGAACTGGTCTTTCTTATGACATGACTATATTGGCATCACTGCGCTTTGAAGTGGATGTGCATGAGCTTTCTTAGGTATAGTTGGGGTATGCTCCTTTGAAGCACAAGGTTCATAGCATGGGAAAAATATTCAAGAGATCAATTATTACTCCTGATTCACAATGTGTTCAAGCTGTCTTTATTACTTGTCATTGAGACAATAATTTGATTTGACAGGCAGATTGGATGTTATTAAAATTAAAGGATTTCTGTTGCCTTCCTGCACACGTGAGGCATTGTTTCTAAGATCTGCTTTGTGAAGAAAACCAAGAAGACTGTGTCACTGGTTTAGTCTGCAGGTAGGGGAGTTGGAAATCTGCCCAGTTTTATAATTGGTTGGTGAATTAATTGTGTATAGTTGTTCATGGTGAGCCGTTACTGAAGGAATGTGTCTTTCACATTATTAATGCTGATACAGTGCACCTTTTTCAGGGAAAACTGAAATTAGCAGCTTAGAGGGAGGGTTCTGTTGTGTTATTTGTGTTACTGCTCTTTTTATTTTCTCATATGAGCTTTGCACTAGCAGTTAGACCCTTTTTTACTAGGTACTGTATGTTCTTATAGCCAACAATAAGCCTATATATAATTATGAAAACAAAATTAGAGGAAAAGATTATAGTAGAGGAGAGTAGAAAGGCAAATCATGTATAATTGCACTATGCCTTCAGGTAGAGTTTATAAGCTTTTTATGAATGAATAAAGCAGAAGAAAATCTTATTTGGAGTAGAAATGTTGTTGGGAAAAGATGAGTTTGTTATTGTTTCTACTTGGTAAAAAATATAGACAAGTAGTGATCTGTTCATGAGCACATATCCAGTTTAGTGATCTTTAGATGTACTTTGTAACTTCTCTTTCATTAAGTAGTTGTATTGGTACAAATATATAAAGTCTTTTTATTGGAAACATTGCCACTTAGGTTTATTTTATGATTTTAGGCATACTTAATGTTTTTTTCTGGTCTTTTGGTGAATGATATTCAATTTCTGCCAAAGTAAATTGATGAGGGGCAATATGAGCCTATATCCTGGGCATTTTGTACAAGTTCACGGTGAGCCTTTACTGAAGGAATGTACCTTTCACATTATTAAAGCTGATACAAGTCCAATTGGATTTACAAGTCCAATTTTAACATACCTGTTTTCAGATATTTAATAGCAAGAGTTTAGAGAACAGCTGATCCTTGAAAGTCCTTCCATAAACATCCACCACTAGTTTGTAAATTAGTGGTCTTAAGCTGCTCCTTTGAATTTTAAGAAATATATGCAGTAATAAGAAGCGCATATTACTAGGATTATGTAATGTTTTTTCCTATCAAACAACACATTTCTATGGTGCTTTAATGCTAACATTTAACGTACTTTTTTTTTTGTTTGCTTGTTTGTTTTGTTCGTTAAAGGTGAGCAAATGTTAGTAAACATACAGGTAAACCTACCAATTAATTAAGTCTACATGCAATTAAGTAAATGTAAATTGCCATATGCTCAATACATTTTGTAACCCTGAAGACAATAATTACCATATCCAGCTCATAATGTCCTTACTTTCAAAAAAAAAAACACAAAACAAACAAACAAACAAAAAAAACACAACTGTTGGGATATTCTCTGTCTTTTTATATATATATATATATATTTATTAGTAGTAGTTGTTATTTGACAAATACAGAATGCAAGACAACTGCAAAATATACCTGAGAGCAGAACTACTTATTCAAATTTACAAATATGTACTTAAAAGTTTTTAAGGTCCTGTATTTGCAGATCAGGATAAAAAAAGAACTGACTTTCAATCCATCACATAGAGCCTACAAAATTGAAGGTGAGATGATTAAAAAGAGTTTCCTCACCTTTTGAATTGCACTCAAATGAAATTTTGCAAATGGAAGAAGGAAAAATAATTAATAACTCGACACTGAACCTTCGCTTTCTGGAGATGCCATTTCTTTCTTTTTCTATCAGGCAATCCTGCAATGTCTGAAGGGCAAATATATAAAAATGTGAATGTGCTTGAAAAAAATAAAATTTAAAAAGAAGAGAGTGAAAGGGAATGTTTTAGAATCTAGGCAGTCATAAAAGATGACTCATCACATTGTGCAGCTCAAAACATTTTCATCTTTGTCTTTGAAATGCCCTTAGTCATTTAATGATTTTACTTCCAAGTCTCTACATACTTAGTCTCTATAAAATACCGAAATTCTGTAAATATTTAAATATCTATATATGCATATTGATATTATTTTGTAATCAATTTTATGAACTCTGCAAATTTAATTGTAGTTCTTGCTAATTTTTTGTATTACTTTGCATATAATGAGTTTTACTCATTATGTTTAATAACTCATTCATGCATGTGTTGTCCACCGTTCATTATGATTCTGATGGATGGAAATAAATGATTCATGTGGTCATCTATGCTTTGGCTCTACTTTCTCAATGGCTTCCTTTAGGTGGTGTGTATCAGTGTTAAGCAGCAACTTAAGTCTAACACAGGTAAAGTTTTTTCCATGTGTAGTCATGTACTATACAGCATTCCATCAATAGTTACCCTATCTGAGAAGTAAAAATACAAGTGCACAAAGAAAGAAAAGGCTTTCCTAATTACATGCCTGAAGATACTGAAGATACAGAAGTCATTTCAACACAGTATGAAGCATTTCACAGACCTTCTGCCAATCAGGATTGCTATGGTTCTCATCGGTACAAATGATGGTAACAAGGAGTTATATTTTCTGAAAACTGGACTGAAGAAGAGTTATGTATGTCTCTAAATTGGAGAGATGTGGATTTGATGGATGGACTACTCGGTGGATAAGGAATTGGCTGGATGGCTGCACTCAAAGAGTTAGGGTCAATGGCTTCATGTCCGAGTAGAGATCAGTGATGAGTGGTGTTCCTCTGGGATTGGTACTGGTGCTGTTTAACATGTTTGTTGGTGACGTGGACAGTGAGGTTGAGTGTACCCTCAGCAAGTTTGCTGAAGATACCAAGCATTATGGGGCAGTTGACACACTGGAGGGAAGGGATACCATCCAGAGGGACCTTGACAGGCTTGAGAGGTGGGCCTGTGTGAACCTCAAGAAGTTTAACAAGGCCAAGTGCAAGGTTCTTAACCTGGTTCAGGGTAATCCCAAGCACAAATACAGGCTGGGTGGAGAATGGATTGAGAGCACCTCTGAGGAGGACTTGGGGGTGTTGGTTGACGAGAAGCTCAACGTGAGCTGGCAATGTGGACTTGCGGCGCAGAAAACCAACTGTATCCTGGTCTGTATCAAAAGCAGCATGGCCATCAGGTCAAGGGAGGTGATCTTCCCCCTTTGCTCTGCTCTTGTGAGATCCTACCTGAAGTAGTGTTCAACTTTGGGGCCCCCAGCACATGGACCAGACCTGACCTATTAGAGTGAGTCCAAAGGAAGGCTGTGAGGATGATCAAAGGGTTGGAGCACTACTCCTATGAAGACAGGCTGAGGGAGTTGGGATTGTTAATCTTGGAGAAGGCTCTGGGGAAACCTTAGAGCATTCTTGCAGTACCTAAAGAGGGCCTACAAGGAAGACAAGGAGAGATACTCTTTGTCAGCGAGTCTAGTGATAAAACAAGGAGTAATGGTATTTAACTAAAAAATGGTAGATTTAGATTAGATGTAAGGAAGAAATTATTTACTGTGAGGGTGGTGAGGCACTGGCATAGCTTGCCCAGAGAAGCTGTAGATGCACTGGTGTTCAAGGCCAGGTTGGATGGGGCTTTGAGCAACCTAGTCTAGTGTGAGGTGTCCAAGCCCATGGCAGGAGGGTTGAATTAGATAGAATTTAAGGTCCCTCCCAACCCCAACCATTCCATGATTCTGTGATATACTATATTTTTAGGGCTATAAATATTCCTTTCAGCTGGAGGAAGAACTGTGTTCATTTGAATTAGGAGGAGATAGGAGGGAAACAGAGCTGGTGATCTGATTGTTTTGTAGTTTAGCTTCTGAGGAGAAAATACGTAAAAAATAGCAGTTTAAAGAAAACTGCTAGGACAACTATTAATATTTTAGTATAAACTCATTCCAACTAAAAATATTTTTTATAGTAATTTCTTTTAAAAATCTGCTTAGAAGAATCCTACTCCACAGGCATTTGAAAAGAAGATGGGTTCTCCATGTGTAAGATTCATAAACAGCTTTAATTCTTAATCTTTACCCTTTCCGATTCTTTTGACCTACTGTTTGTTTGCCCAAGTTTTAGATGAGATCTTCTACCAGTGCTGACAATGGAAAAAAAAAAAAAAGGCACAACAAAAACCTGAATATCAACAAGAAGCTTCACATTCACAGAGGAACGCAATCAAAAATGATGCTGCAAATCAAGCCTAAAATCAGACCATCAAAAATTCAAAAACTTTTAGCTATTTGCAATTATGGTGGTAATTGCTATTTTAAAATGTTTTGCTTCTTCCATAGAATCTCCATGTTGTTAGCTAAAATTCTAGGTATTTTAAATCACAGAAAATCTTCTTGCAGCTGATGAAGACTAAATATTATAGGCAATCAAAACAACGTATTATCTACATATTTTAGCTGATTAAAAAAAAGTAGCTTTTGGAACTTATTTTAAAAATCATTTTACTACATAGTAGTAGCTAATTATAACATACTTTTTCATAGACCCAAATGTTAGTGATATTTCTATTAAAGCAAAAGGTGTTGGTTTTTAAAGTTTTCTTTAAGAAAATGTCATCTTAGATTCTTTGCTATGGTATTTTAGTCTATGTAGTTATTCCTTTTCTTTCTGTTGTGAATGTTTATTGTCAGTGTTTTTTGTCAAGTTTTGATTAATATATGTAAAAAACTTACAAAATACATTTTTTTAAAAAATACTATAATTTAAAGATTGACGTATTAATATGAGGCCATTAAATAAAAGTAATGACTAAAAGTTATATAGAGAGTGTAGGAAAATAACTACTGAAAAATAATATACAAGTAATTTTGGTCCAGATTAATTATTATAATGGGCAACTGAATTATAAGATCTTGCATCGTACTCTTTCTTGTAGTATATTATATCTTGAATATAAGGAAGAGCTTTTATTTTTATTCTCTGGTAGTAATAATAATCCATGATTTTACTTCTTTTGCTAAAAGACTTGTTTAATTCACAGTTTTTGAATGATAGGTTCTGTAAGGAAAGGGAAAATTCAGTCTCATTTATTCAAAAAACAAAAATTAGAATTTTTCTACTAAATCTGTTATAAGTCAATAATATGCCATGATTTTTAATGAAGTAAAAATTCATAGGCACTCTGCAAGTTGTTTTCTTTTAGTAACATTTCATCTGCTATTAGCTTGATGTTGTCTGAAGAACAGATGTTAACAAATGGTTTAAATTAAGAATCTCTTCTCAAGGTAAGGTTGTACAATGTGACCTTGGTCTACGTGACTGATACCTGACCAACTTACAGGATTTTGTCTTGAACAAGTACTTAAGAAAGAAAGCAAGTGAATACTTTTATAGAAGTTGTTTTATAGTCTGCATGAAGCAAATGCAGAGATTGGCAGGTAAGTGATGACACAGCATTGATACAACTGCAGTAGGATCAATGAAGTTGGCAGAGACTTGGGTGGAATTGTTTGAAGTTAGAGACAAATTTTTAGCAGAATGCCCTGACTCAGAGACCTCATTTACAAAAGAGTCAGAATGTGCCACTGTATTAAAGGACTCTGAAATTGTGTAAGAATATTTTGTTTTGACTGGGTTTGAAACAAGAGAGGAGCTGGAAAGTGTTGGAAAGTTTAGAAGAAAGGAAAATCTTGAAACATCAAAATAACTGCAGCTAACTTGATATAAAATGGAGATTTTGATTAATCTGTTAAATGTCTAATTTTGTACTCACTGATTCATACCATTGAGGCCAAGGACTTCATAAATATTTAGCATCTTTACTAAGCTTTTGTGACAATTTGAGGCAAAATGAAACTTCAGAAAATGAGTAAAAAAGGTTCACAGGTTGAAACCACTCTGAGTCATTTAATCTGCAGTACTAAATTATTGAATCCCTCAAGGAAGAGAAATATTATACTATTATACTATATAGTATTTGGAAAATGACTTTTTAACTTTAGAGCAAATCTCCTAATTTTGAGCATGTGATTTTAATCAGGGCATGAATGTTGAGGATTTTGTACAAATAAACTACCCTTGTGAATCATTGCCTAGGGTCACTTGATAATGCATTTATTTTTATAAGGTGTAGGATAGGTGTAGAGAAGTTAAAGAGGAAGAAGTCTGTCATGGTATTTTGAGTTTTAAGCATATGTTTTCTGAATACATAAGCAGCTTACTTTGATCATAATTAAAATGCATGCTAGAAAAAAGTAAAAATATATTTAGATCACCTTTGTAATATGTCTGCGTGTTTAAGAACAGACCTGACACACATCATTTTATGCATTTAAAATGAAGCCATTTGAGCAGGGGTCTTTGTTTTACAATAACTGTAAACGTGAACTTTACTATGAAAGAGGTACTACTTAGACTTTTTCCCCGTACAATATGTCTCTAAATCTGATATGACATGATACTGTAGGAATAAAAAAGCAGTCATGATTTCAGTTATAAAAAGCCTGAAAGTAAATCTGTGCTATTGCAGCCACACTCAGGAAAAGCACCAGTCATTTTATTCAGTAGCATTCCTGAGCCAGCTGATAGATGAATCACTTTTGACAGTAACTCACTTTTTGACCTATGTGGCAGAGAGAATGTCACAGCAGTAGGAGAGGTTTTGTGATAATTGGAAAGTGAAGGGGACTTGGTGGTGCAGTCGGTTAGTGCATTAGCCTTTCCCCTCTGGAGACCTTGGTTCATATTCTGCCTTAGGGTCAGCAGTGAAAATTCATGCTTTGGTGTCCTACTTCTGTTTGTACGTATGACAAAAAGACCCATGTTTAGAAACAAAAGTTGTCTTTCTTCACTACAACACACTGTATTGGAAAGAATCTTAGGGCTGATGTATGTTGGCAGAGAGCTTAAACAGCCTTTATTCCTGTGATACGTGTCTATCAAGCCCACTTTCTCCAAAAGCCGTTCACTCAAAGTGTTACTAAAAAGGAGAAAAGGAAAAACTTCACAGATGATATGCATGAAAATAATGCAAATAATAAAGGAAACTCATCCGTAGTACAAAAGCTACACTGATAAATTGCCCATTGTTACTTGGTCAACTCCTGCTAATCTCTCATGTTTCTCTTAAGGTGCTCTACTTGAACCTCCCTCTGCCAGATATATTTAAGTGCCAGAGAACTGCTATTTCATATGCAGTGGAGTGGAGCAGTGATGACATTCAGTGATTAATTAGTTCAAAAAGTACACATTCCCTAAAGGTATTCTGGGAGCCACCTTCCAGACCTGTTTAAAAGAAACATATTGCTTGCATTTACAGCTGGTGGTAAGCTGAATATAGATTGGCTATCAACAGTGTACTGTCTTTATTACATGTGTAGTGCTTACTTTTATTGCCTTGTAACAAGGGTGGTACAACTAATTGTGCCTAATGATGCAATACAAAGAGCCCAAATTTAGTCTTATTGACTCCTCTTATGTTTATCTTTTCATTTCCTTTAAAACGTACAACTTCAAAGTTACTTTAGGGATTTGCAGCAATGTATGAACAACTTAACTTTCAAATCCCCACAAAAATGTTAGCTCTGTTTACAACTGTGAGAGAGCTTCCCTCTTTAAATATGAATTAAATACTCAGGATGGGTCCTGCCTGAGAGCCTAGGTGACTAAGTGCAGTCTATTCGAGTCTAAAGAAATCGTCAAGGAAGTGAGACCCACAATTGTATACCCTTCTTCTAGGCAATAGGCAATCACAATTATGGCTCCATCTCTGGAGCAGATGACAAGAATTATCAGCTAACCACAATGATTTCCCTCTTGCTGGAGGGAAACATGGAGTAGAGATTAAAACCGATTTTTCTTTTTCCCCCTTCAATAGGAACAAAAAAGATAGAGTGGGGTAAACAGAGAAGAAGCAAAGGATTAAAGGATAAAGACAGGACAGA
Source organism: Oxyura jamaicensis (assembly GCF_011077185.1). Classification (NCBI taxonomy): domain Eukaryota; kingdom Metazoa; phylum Chordata; class Aves; order Anseriformes; family Anatidae; genus Oxyura; species Oxyura jamaicensis. The sequence continues at coordinate 76,900,668 of NC_048895.1, read as the reverse complement.
GGAAGCTTGAACAGTAGGCAGCAGACAAGAACAGAGCTGTCATTTGACTGATAAATCATTCTCTTAATCAACTGTGCCAGCCAAAGAAAGCCTGAGTAAGCAGCTACAAATGAAGAAGCTTTAACTGATTTTTTTGTTTGTTTGTTTCCATTCCTCCATCGCATACCTAATAATTTAAATTTATAGTTTTAATTGCACTGTTTTCTAATAGGGTGATATAATCCTTGGTTTAGGATTTTACCCTTTCTTTGCATGAAAAAAAAAAAAAAGTCCCTAGAAGTCTGAAAAGCTTTAAGCAGCTTCTGTTCTACTAGAGTTTAGATCTCCTTTTAAGTGCACTAGATTTCTTCAAGTAGTTAGATTTCTTCACTGGTTAGTCTTTCATGTTGCTGTTTTCTTTATGGAATGCCGTGGAATTGATCTGAAGCCCTGAATAAGAAGAAGAAGCAAGACAGGATTCCAGGATTCAACTGACTTTCTCATGCATTATGTTGTTCACTTAAGGGAATAACTTAAGATAGTCCTCAAGGTACACTTGCACCTTGCCAGATCAACAAGGTCACTCTCACACATCCTTCACCTCTAATTACAGACCAATATCAGGGATGCCTTTGGGACATCGGTTTCATATCCTCTAAAGGATGATGATAACAGTTTCACAGCCTTGGAAGAGGAAGAGTACTTAGAAAAGTCCTTTTCCTTCCCTATTTCCATGCAAAGGTGAGACTGAAGTAGAAATGAGAGTTGAGGCTGAAATTAAATGGAAGAAGGATGAGACCTATGTTGAGATGGAAGTGAAATCAAGTATTCTAAGTTGTAACATAGTTTTGGTAAATAAAAAAATTCTCAAACTTCAAGCAATCTTCGAACTGGTCAAGTGAGTTTGTCCAAAATATTGTTTTTCTTTTTTTTTCTTTTTTCTTTTGTATACTTATTAATTATCAATACAGAAATGTGAGATAAATACATAAATGAATCTGCTCATGTTTACTTTTAGGTATGCTTATGTGTTAAAACAAAAGCCTTACAAATAACTCTTCATAAATAAAACTGTTCTGCATTATAAACAACACCTTATCATCATCTGCTTATGCTGTGCCACATTTCAAGTAGGGTTCCAAAGGAAGTGAAAGGTGTCTGGTATGAACAAGCTCTGCTGATGTTAAAGTTGCAGGTAGAGGAATAGTACCACATTCTTATTCTGGAAGCCTACATGAATCGCCTGATGAGCTTTTTAGGACAATTAGTTTTGCTTAGGCTTGTTTTCTTAGAATCCGGACAGTATTTTTGCTCATGTAAATCTTTAATGTTCAACAGTGTTTCTCACTAATATTTGGCTATGCATCCTGAGACAATTGAAATACTATAATTGACATTTGAAATAATTGAAAGTAATTGAAATTCATAACTATGTTGTTGTATAACTATAATATTTAAACATGCATTGCAAGTCTCATTTTTACAAGTTCTTTTAGCTATTATTTTTAACTATGGAAAATGAAAGGTAAAGGTAGTGTAGGTGCAGTAATTGGAATAGCGTGATCAGATTTCTAGATGCTGACAGAATTGTGTATACTTATAGACTTGATTTTGAGTTGAGAAAATAATCTGACAACTTATTTTTACACCACTTTAGTAGTGGTGCAGATTTATTTATTTTTTTAAAGTTTCAGTGTTGTTAGGTAAGATGCACAGAAGCAGGGTGAGAAAGTGATTTCATGCTCTATTTCTCCAGATGAAGTTTGGTGCTTTGCTGATGAATACTGACATGTAAACCCAAATTGCAGCTTCCAGGTCTAACAATGGTAAATACAAAAGTTGTTCACAGTATTCATAGATGTAATTTTATAGGCCATACAGAACTTTTGAAATGAGCTGATATCTTGCCATAGCACAGATTAACTTTATATATACATATTTATATATGTATATAATTGTTAGACTCCTAGGATGATGTCTGGTTTCTGTTCATTTTAAATAGATTGCTTACTTTCACAAATTTGAGTTATATTGAAATAAAACAATTAAAAAAAAAATATCGGTGGTATGTTGCATATTTATTTCTTTTGGAATAGAATTTTCTTGATTGTCTAAAAGTAAATAAGCTTACAGTATTTGGCAGGATAGAAAAGGACAAAGTCATCTAATATATGACTGTAAACAAGTATAAACACTTTTGCTTTTGAAATCTGATTCACTCTTTCTTCTCTATTTCTTAGCCCAGAATTTTTACCCCCAATAATTGTTTTTGGTTTTGCATTTATGCAATAATCTTGAAAGATCAGGAAGTTGTAGAATAAGGAAACTGTATATGCCACTTCACTACCTGTTTACTATCTATCTCTGTTTTCTGCCTTTGCAGAGGTGGATCACCTTGGGGTGATGCTTTTCATTTCTTGTCTGTCTGTTCTGTCTGTCTCTGTCCAGTCTCTGCTCCAGACATTAAAAATGGTTTATAAAATAGCAGCTATTTCTGTGTACAAAAAAAATGGTATGGGTTCTTATTAATATCCAAGCCTTTTAACCATGGAGGTTCCCCCTCCAGATGTTTCATGAACATCACTGTACTTTCTGCCCTGGGGACAGAACAGATAAGAATGGAAATCACTCCAGCCAGCTATCAGTCAATGGTAGATCACCCTTACTCACTAATCATTGGTTTACTGTAATTGGCCTTCTTCACTATGCTGGTACTTTTTTTCTACATATATTTTAAGACAAGATGGTTGCAATTTAAATAAAACAAAGAAACAAATGCTGCATATTTTTAATGGAAAAAGATGTCTTTAAAAAAAAGTTTCATCCTGCTCCCCTCAAAGTCATTAATGGCTGTGATTCCTTTTCCTTCTGCATAATCGCAAGAATGATTGTCACCTCATAATATAGGGAGCATTTTATTAAACTGTTTGCATCTGGCCAGATATATAATTTTGAGCTATTTCTAGTGTTTTATATTTATCCTTAAGATTGTTCCTAAGGTAGTTCTCTAAATTTGGAATCCAAAAAAAAAAAAAAAAAAAAGTTATTACTGTGTCTCATATATTTAAAGCACAACTTTGGGGTATGAGAAAAAGTGCTAGAGATGAACAAAGTTATTAATTTGATAATAGCAACGCAAAATGTTTAATAATATATCAGATAACACTTATCAAAAGGTTTATGTAGCTGCCTACATTCATAATGAGAAGCTGTGGAATAACAGCCATAATCACAGGTTTATGATAAAGTGTCTGAGACTTCAGATGTTCAGTCCAACAAGCACTAATATCAGAAAGTGAATAAATAGGTTTACTGAATACTGATAAATGTAATTATGGTACTCTGACATATAAACTTGTTTCAGAGGCAAACTTGTTTCAATTAAGAATAATGGAATACTGCTAGATGAAATGAGATCATGGCACTGTCTGTTCATTACATAAAACAACAGATTACAAATAAGAATATTAAAATTTAATGTGGAAATAATAGTTTTATATTCCTCTCTTTGGGCTGAATTCTTTGTTGCTGGGAATTTAGATATGGAATAATTCTGGGTGGGTAAGTAAGGGAGCAAGGCTTTGAGTTGACTTTTTCTTCCAACAGTCTTGATAGACTTTGTGGCAAAATGTTCCCAGTCATAACTCTGTAACATCAGGGTTGTAGCCAGGTTATGTGACTACAGTCAAGTGTTGTATACCTGGCAGGTTTCAAGAAGTACAGAAAAGGTGTTAAAGATGTGTCTCACTTTCGAGAAGTCTGTATCAGGAAAAATGTTGGCTACTGTTGCAGGTATTTCTGACTGTGTTTTGCTTCAGCCAGAGGTTGACACTTCAATTCATCATGCATTTAGAACTTTTTGAAATGATCCCTTCAAGATGACAACTCCTAAAAGGATAACAGCTTTCGAAAATACATAACAGACTGAAATATGCACACATATAGTACCTCATCTTGCCTAGTTCTCCATGAAATGTCAAAAGAACCTCCTACCATGATATGTCTGTGAGCTCTGCAAGGCTGATTAAATTTCTATATAGTATCAATCGCTGCATCCTGTGAACCATAAATTAAAATTTTTCTGTTCTACTTTATCACTCCATAAAAGGTTTAAAACTTTTTTTCTTAGCAGATACAAAGAACAAACTGTGACTCTCATTTTATTTGTGGCAATATTATGTACATGCTCCATGTTATGGACATGAAAAATGAAACAGAGTGTAAATGTGGGGTATATTCTTTATATATGTGTGTAAAAGAAATGGATTAAGAAAGCTTTTTTACAATAAATAATATTGGGATTTATTTCTCAGTTTTGTAATATCCCCCAGGAAGGAAACAAACTTAGGTGCCAAAGACTCTCTTTGAGGGCAGAATAGAAAATATTCAGGCTGTGAGAGGATACAGTTTTCTCCCTCACATTTTAAACTAGTGGAATGGCAAAATACAGTCAGAAGATTGGTGTTAGAGAAGTTTGTGCTTTGTGACAGAAACTAGTGTTAAAAGGGCTCATGGTCATTTCTCACACCACTTCAGGATGTGTGATTTGTGTGTAGAATCTCAACTTACACATTTAAATCATATTCAATGTTTTTGACCTTTTGGCACCACACACCAGGAGGCTAATGTGAGGAATCTGTTCTTCATGATTTGCCGACTGTAGTTTAAGTCTACTGTTCAGAGAATTTCAGGAATATGAATTTCAAACTAAGATGAACATAATAAAAATGACTTTATTCTCATTCTCATCTCTGTTTCACACTCTCTCACTCTCTCTCACAAGGTTTTGTACTGCTGCTCATCACCATTGCATCTGAGTGTCTTCCAAATAAAATAAATAACAGTAGCAAAGCCTCTAGTGAACATCATGGGGAACACCAACATTGAGAGGAAGGCTTATAAACCTGTGTGCAACACTATATGAATGTGATTAGATTGCTTCCAGACTGGAGCTGGCTTACATCCAGCTTCCTGAGAAAAGTGTATTTGAATACATTCAGGCCTATACTTACAGTATGGACTTGCTTTAGACCTGTTGCTTCATTCACAGCAGGAGTAGGGTTTGAGAAAGATGAGAGAGGGAGGTATGTTTGTGTGACAGCTCTTGGTAGCTTGTGATAACTATGCACAAAATTTTTGGTCAAGTTGTGAGTATCATAGTTATGAATAAAACTGTGATTTGTTATGGAATTCCTAAATGTAAATAAACATAATTTTAATAGCAACTTTTCTAAATGAAAAAGTGGGAGTAGAATTACTATTTTTCATATAAAACTATGTACTTTCTGTTTTTCTTCTGTTTATTTTAATAGTTTCTTGTATCCTTAGTATTGTAGGTATCCTGAACAATATGCTGTTAAAACAAGGGCAAACGTAAGTTGATCATAACAGAGTGGCTTTCGAAAATGCAATATTCATTTGAAAATGGATCATAAACAGAAGCCATTAGTAGAATTTTGTAAGATATAAAGAGTCTGAAGTAAAATGTATGAATGAAAGTGGTAACTGCAAGAATTTTAAAAATGTAAGTGGTGAATATTGTAACAATGTAACAAAGTAAACAGTTCTAAAGATCTTAACCTATGAATCACATCAAACCAAGTGCTAGTAAATAAAAGTAGCAAAACCTCTCCCATTAATGGAAACATGCTTAGATCATATAAGAAATCTGGTTGGCAGAGTCCCCTGGGAGGCAGTTCTGAAGGGCAAAGGAGTCCAGGAAGGCTGGATGCTCTTCAAGAAAGAAATCCTAAAGGCACAGGAGAAGGCTGTACCAACATGCCAAAAGATGAGCCAGCACAGAAGAATGCTAGCTTGGCTGAACAGAGAGCTGTGGCTAGAGCTCAGAAAGAAAAAGAATCACAGAATCACAGAATCGTCTAGGTTGGAAGAGACCTCCAAGATCACCAAGTCCAACCTCTGACCTAACACTAACAAGTCTTTCACTAAACCATATCACTAAGCTCAACATCTAAACATATTTTAAAGACCTCCAGGGATGGCTTATGACCTTTGGAAGAAGGGGGCAGGCCACTCAGGAGGACTACAAGGATATCGTGAGGCTGGTCACAGACAAAATTAGAATGACCAAAGTCCAATTTGAGCTCAATTTGGCTACTGCTGTTAAAGACAGTAAAAAATGTTTTTATAAATACATAAATGTGAAAAAAGGTACTAGGGAGAATCTCCATCCTTTATTGGATGTGGAGGAAAACATAGTGACAAGCGACGAGGAAAAGGCTGAGGTACTTAACGCCTTCTTTGCCTCAGTCTTTATAAGCAAGACCAGTTGTTCTCTGGGTACTCAGCCCCCTGAGCTGGTAGACAGGGATGGGGAGCAGAATGAATAATCCACGACAAAATGGTTAGAGACCTGCTACTCCACATAGATGTACACATGTCTAGGGGGCCAGATGGGATCTACCTGAGGGTACTGAGGGAGCTGTTGGAAGTGCTCACCAAGCTGTTTTCCATTACAGCAATCTTGGCTGTCAGGGGAGGTCCCAGTCAAATGACGTCTAGCAAATGTGACACCCATCTACAAGAAGGGCTGGAAGGAGCATATAGGAAACTACAGGCCTGTCAGTTTGACATCAGTGCCAGGAAAGCTCATGGAGCAGATCATCTTGAGTGCCATCACACAGCACTTACAGGACAACCAGGTGATCAGACCCAGTCAGCATAGGTTTATCAAATGCAGATCCTGCTTTATGAACCTGATCTTGTTCTACAACAAACTGACACACTCAGTGGATGAGGGAAAAGCTGAGGGATGTGGTCTACCTAGACTTCATTAAGGCTTTTGACACTGTTTCCCACAGCATTCTTCTGAAGAACCTGGCTGCTCAAGGCTTGGATGAGTGTACTCTTTGTTGGGTTAAAAACTGGCTTGGTGGCCGGGCCCAAAGAGTCGTGGAGAATGGAGTTAAATCCAGCTGGAGGCTGGTCACTAGTGGTGTTCCCCAGGGCTCATTACTGGGTCCAGTTCTCTTCAATATCCTTATCAATGATCTGGATGAGGGGATCGAGTGCACCCTCAGTAAATTTGCAGATGACACCAAGTTGGGCAGGAGTGTTGATCTGCTTGAGGGTAGGAGGGCTCTGAAGATTCCTCTGCAGAGGGATCTGTATAAACTGGCCCCATGGCCTTCCAAAACCTATCCTTTTGATATCACAGTCTGATGTTATATCTGATGAGGAGAATGTAAAAATAATTTGCAAATGTTTAATGATATTACTGTTATATTTTGAGGGTCTTTTATCTAGGCATTATTTAAAATCCGATTTTATTTTATTTTGTCTAGAAAATTTGAATGAAGTGATTTTAGAACTAAAAATGGACAGCAAAGGGGGGTGTATGGTCTTGGACCTCAGTAGCTGCTGCTGCTATTACTCGGAGGTGTGTTGATCTAGACCCAACAGCTAAAGGAATGCAAAGACCGTAGAGTGATATTTTGGGCACTAGGTGGCTTATGACTCTGTGCTTGATTTTGGAGGGGAGCAAAGTGTTTTGCTCTAGGCATCTAGGAAAGAGAGGATGGATTAATAACACTTTATCAGAGTTCCTGGCAGAATTGCGCCTGGCAGAATGTCAACCAAAAGGGAGAATAGTAATGATATATAGGTGAAATTATTAAAGGTTCCTTTTATATATATATATCTTTTCCAAGTGGTAAGATCTTTTCTAGAAGCCTAATGAATTGATTTGAATTAAAAGCTTTATTTTTTTTTAGTTAATTATTATTAATTCTATAGAAGGATTCTGTTTTAAAGGTTTCACATATGGTATTAAGTTTTAGGATTTGGAACAAACCAATTTCAATCAGTAGATACTTCATGGAGTTGCGTTCTTCCTTTTAAATCCATTGGTTTAATTAAGTAAAAAGATTTTATTATTATTATTATTTTTTACAATATTCCTTAAAAGGAACAACTTGTTAAAAACCTAGGTTCAATAGAAACCATAAAGGCAACAGAAAGCTTTTATTCCAGAACTTTAGAAACAAAAGTGAACTAGGAGGGAAGTAAAAGTCTCAGAGGTGCAGAAAATGGCTCAGAAATATGGAGTCTTCTAAGACATTCTTATTTAAAGAAAACACAGAGAGAATCAATAAATGAAGATGCCAACCTATCTGAATCCTGTGAATGATTATCCCAGCAGAAAGATATCTCTTCTCACCTCAAATGAAGACTCTTAAGGAGCCATTAATACTTTGAGTCAAAAAAGATAGAAACAGGTGTGAAGGGCTTAGATTTTATCCAAAGAAAAAGGCAGGGATTTTATTCTTGAAAATCTGGGAAACATCCAGTGCTCTGGATTGGGTAGATGAAAGATCATGGACTTGCCAAGGAAAGGGTCAGTACAGAGAGCAACCATTAAAGCATTTCAGTTTTGGATTACCAATGCCTCTCACATATTCCTCCTTTTCAGGTAATGGACTGCCTGCAGAGACCTTCCACTGTGGCATCATCTGGGATAAAAATTTAACCATGTAGATGTTGGCCCAGTGGAAACTGTTTCAGTAACCCCTACATATTGCACATGCTGCCAGAGATATAGGACTGTACTACTCAGACTTAATTACAAAGATGCAAATTTTGGATGTCTGCTTTTTCTGCTTTTTCTGCCTTTTTTTTTTTTCCTCTTACTCAGAGAACTTAAAATTTATCTTTAGTTTCTGCAATTCATGTAGTTGGTGGCTCAGCATAAGTCATCATAAAAAAATGGAGACTTCATGTCAAACCTTTGATCTAAAGACCCTAAAAACAATTGAAATCTTGCTCCCAGGTAGCAATGTTATATTTCAGTAAGTTAAATTACAGGAATGAACAGAATTTAGAATGGCAAAAACAAGGAAATAAATAAAATGTTTTCTACCTTTCTAAAAGTTTTTGTAACAAAAATGTTTGTTGTGCCTATATAGAACAATTTAACAGAATTAAACTTTTGTGAAACATCGTTATTAATAAGTTGATAGCATTAATAATATGTTTTAAGATACATTAATGCTAATCTCATATTGTCAGGACATATATAAGAATTAATTTCTGTGAGAGCTCATTACATAAATAGGCAAGATCAAAAGAAGTGTGGAAGGAAATAATTAAATGGAAATATTAAATGACTTGCATGTTGGAACCAGTAAATTTGCCCAAGTCTCCGGCATCCCAGTCTGCATCTGTACCTGTTAAAACACTAGTAGATGACAGTTCTGAAATAGGTCACAGAAGCATTCATACTAGGAGTTAGAGGTGGTGATAGGTGAGGTAATTACAAGGTACAGCTATTTAAGCCAGTTATCTAACTTCTAACTACCTCTAATTATGCAGCAGCTCTATTGCTCTATGATGGGTGAGTTAATGTAAATACTTTTAGCTAGTCCTTAGGTGACTTTGCCTTGCAGAAATCAAGCTGCTGCTGACTCAAAGTTTCATGAAGACTGGTGAGACAAAAGGAGGTTGTGATTTTCTATTAAGTTTGAAAAATCCTTCATTAAGGATGCACCTTTTCTCAAATATTCTAGTTGTATTCTGATTATACTTCACATAGTTGTATTATGATTATACTTCACAAAGCTTGACATTTGTGGTTTGCTTTTACAGATCTAAAGGTCTGCTCACAGACTAACTGTGCCCATAATTATGAGTGAAGATCGCAAGCACAGCAAGAATTTCAGCTTTCCCATCTGTGGCTGAAATTCAGTTAGTGGAGGTGTTCTCCTGCATGGTAGCTCAGGTACCCACTGTTAGGTCACTCAACAGCCCTGTTGTGGTTTAGTTGCAGCTCAGCCCCACAGAGCTGCTTGTTTACTTTCCCCAGGTAGAATGAGGGAGAGAATTGGAGAGGTAAAAGTGTGAGATCTTGGGCTGAGACAAAGACAGTTAACTTAGTCAAGCAAAAGCTGTGCACACAAGCAAAGCAAAGCAAGGTATTCATTCACTACTTTCCTTCAGCAGGTAGGTGTTCAGCCACCTCAGGAAAGCAGGGATCATCGTGCATAACAGTTCCTTGGAAAGACAAATATTCACTCCCAACATCCTCCCACTTCTTCCTTCTTTACTCTAGTTTCATTACAGAACATGATGCCACACAGTGTGGGACATACCTTTGGCCAGCTTGGGCCAGCTGTCCTGGCTATGTCCTCTCCCAGCTCCTAGTGTTCCCCCACCCTCCTCGCTGGCAGGGCAGCACAAGAAGCAGGGAAGTTCTTGGTTCTGTATAAGTACTGCTCTGCAACAACTAAGGCACTGTTGTGTTATCACCACTATTTTCATCAAAAATCCAAAACACAGCATTGTGTAAGCTGTTGCAAAGAAAATTAACTCTGTCCCGCCAAAACCATTTTTCTCTATTTTTCATTTGTTGCTTAAGATTTTGTTTTATCTCTTCTGTTATTTATGGAAGTCCATGACAGCCAGGTTCATGTGAATGTTGGAAATAAGTATTGTGCTCCTATTCTTTGTAAAGAATTTATCCTCTGTGAGTATCCAGCCTCTTGTGTTAGATTTATCTGAGCCAGCTATTGAAGGAATCATAGAATCATAGAATGGCTTGGGTTGGAAGGGATCTTAAAGATCATCTAACTCCAGTCTCCCGGCCATAGGCAGGGATGCCACCCACTAGATCAGGTTGTCCAAGGCCCCATCCAACCTGGCCTTGAACACCTCCAGGGATGGGGCATCCACAGCTTCACCTGGCAACCTGTGCCAGTGCCTCCCTACCCTTACAGTGAAGAATTTCCTCCTAACATCTAATCTAAATCTATCTTCTTTTAGTTTAAGACCATTCCCTCTTGTCCTGTCATTATCCACCTGAATAGAGTCTGTCTCCATCTTTTTTCTAAGACACCTTTAAGTACTGAAAGGCCACAATGAGGTCTCCCCGGGGCCTTCTCTTCTCCAGACTGAATATCCCCAGCTCTCTCAGCCTCTCTTCACAGGAGAGGTGCTCCAGCCCTCTGATCATCTTTGTAACCCTCCTCTGGACTCTCTCTCTTGTTCTGGGGGCCCCAAACCTGGATGCAGTACTCCAAGTGGGGCCTCACAAGGTCAGAGTAGAGGAGGACAATCACCTCCCTCGACCTGCTGGCCACTCCTCTGTTGATGCAGACCAGAATGCAGTTGGCCTTCTGGGCTGCAAGTGTGCACTGCTGGCTCATGTTGAGCCTTTAATCCACCAAGGAAAGCTAGGACAATACTAGAAAAGTATTGGTAGTAGGTAAGTTTTCAATGTTGTTTCCTGTATCAATATATGTCTCCCCCATCTTCCTCTTCCCAGTCCCCCTTCTAGAAAAACAATTTTAGTTGTTCTGGAAGATGCTGGTTTGACTCATTGTCTCTGATTTTGTAAGATATCCTGATGTGGGTTTCAAGTGAATGCTGTCTCTTCCTATGTGTCAGTATTTCCTCAAGATAGCAAAAAAGAGACTGGAGTTTAACTGAACCTCAATGGTAGTTGTTCTCTGTAGGGAACACTAGAATGGAAAAGGCAGCCAGTCATGCATGCTGTAATTTACATCTGATTGATTAAGGGTTTAGATTCACAGGAAAAATTTGCACTGGAACTCCTACGGGCCTAAAATGGAAACATTTTGCCACTGATACCCATCATCAATTTTTGTCTTGATCAGTCTCGTATCTTTCCACATGTCAAGTTCATTCTCAGAAATAACCATTAAAGTCATTAAATTATGCTTGGTAGTTCTTGTTTCTCCTGTTAAACAATCAAGTAAGCAAGCTAAGTTGTACCTGTAAACATGGTATTTCTAATAATTAGATAAATAAACTATGGAAAAGAACACACCATACAGTATTTTCTGTTCTTGCAAAGTCAATTAAATATTTGTTTGTAGAATAAACACATATTTGAACATACTTATTAATTCACTAAAGTCTTCTGAAAAAAAACACAGACTGACAAAAAGAAAAAAAAAAGCAAAAAACACGATATCAAATAGATCCTTTTGGGCATCTCAAAAAGGAATAAATTAATATTTATTAAAGAACTGAATTAGGCCAAAAAGGTATTATCAGAAAGTTCTTAAATGTAAATATATACAAAATCATGTAAAAACTTACTAGGTTGTAAAATATGTAACACAATTTATATTACTATCATATCAAATATATACATTCTGTGATTAAAAAAAATAAATATCAGCTATGGTTTCAATAATGATTTGTTTAGAACAGTCTCCAGGAAGCTTCTCAGCAGTGTAGGCAAAATGTATTTTTGTGGCATATGGCTGGGGTACATCACTGTAATCTCCACTGGATTTTTCTGCACTCAAATTTCTGCATTCAAGCTTGAATATAAGAATCATAGATCGTAGAATCATAGAATGATTTGGGTTGGGAGCAACATTAAACACTGTCTAGTTCCAACCCCCCACCATTGGCAGGGATGCCACCCAATAGACCAGGTTGCCAAAGGCCCCATCCAACCTGGTCTTAAACACCTTCAGAGATGGGTCATCCATGACTTTGGGCAGCCTGTCCCAAGACAGGCCCCTGAGGGACACCACTCATCTCCAGCCTCCACCTGGCCATAGATCCGTTGAACACAACTCTCTGGCTGCAGCCATCCAGCCAATTCCTTATCTACCAAATAGTCCACCTTTCAAATCCATCTCTCTCCAACTCAGAGATCAGGATGTCATGTGAGACTATGTCAAAGGCCTTACAGAATTCCAAGTAGATGACATTGGTCAGTCTTCCCTTGTCAACTGATGCAGTCACTCCATCATAGAAGGCTGCCAGATTGGTCAGGCACGAATAGCCCTTGGTGAAGCCATGCTGGCTGTCTTGGATCAGCTCCTTTTCTTGCATGTGCCTTAACACTGCTTCCAGGAGGATCGGTTCCATGATCTCTCCAGGCACAGGGGTGAGGCTGACCTGTCTGTAGTTCCCCAGGTCTTCTCTTCTACCCTTTTTAAAAATCAGAGTGACAATTCTCTTTTTTCCAGCCACCAAGGACTTTGCCTGATTGCTGTGACTTTTGAAACATGATGTAGAGTGGCTTGGGAGCTATGTCAGCCAGTTCCCTCAGGACCCTGGGTTGCATGTCATCAGGCCCCATAGATTTGTACTTGTTCAGTTTCATCAGGTGGTCTCAGACCTGCTCACTGCTTACAGGGGGAGGGACTTTGCTCGCCCAGCCCCTGCCTAGATGTTCAGGGACTTGAGAGACATGGGAAGTCTGACTGGCAGTGAAAACTGAGGCAAAGAAGTTGTTGAGTACTCCAGCCTTTTCCATGTCTGTTGTTAACAGTTCTCCCTTCTCATTTATCAAGGGGGCACACTCTCCTTGGCCTTCCTGTTCTTAGCAATGTATCTACAGAATCCCTTCTTGTTTTTCCTTGTATCTTTTGTCAGGCTCGGTTCCATCTGTGCCTTAGCTTTACTGATCCTATCCCTGCACACCCAGACAGCATCCATGTACTCTTCCCAGGCCACCTGTCCCTGCTTCCACTGCCTGTGCATTTCCTTCTTACACCTGAGATTGACCAGCTGGTACTTGCTCAGCTATGTTGGTTTCCTGCCTTCCCTACTTGAGTTCTTACACATGGAGATGTAGTTTTTGTGCTCTAAGAATTTTGTGCTCTAAGAAAAGTGTCCTGAAAGAGTTGCCAGTTCTGATCAGTACCTCTCTTCCTAAGGACACTTTCCCTGGAGATCTTTACCACTAGGTCTTTACACAGCTGGAAGTTTGCTTGTCTAAAGCTCAGAGTCCTGACTTTGCTCCTTGCCAGGCCCATATCCTTCAAGATCATGAACTCAGCCAGGGTGTGGTCTCTGCAGCCCAGATTGTCTCCAGTCATAACCTCTTTAAAGAGTTCATCTGCACTGGTGACCACCAGTAACACTTCTCTGGTTGGTTTGTCTAATACCTGGACCAGGAAGTTATCCTCCATGCACTCCAGGAGTCTCCTGGATTGCTTACAGCCTCCTGTGTAGCTTTTCCAGGAGACATCTGAGTGGTTGAAATCCCCCATCAGTATGGGAGCCAGTGAGTGCGATGCTTCTTGTAGCTGAAGCAAGAAGGCCTCATCCACAGGCTCCCCTTGGTCAGGCAGCCTGTAGTAGAGCCCAACCACAAGGTGTCCATTATCAGTCCAGTCCTTAATTGTTACCCAAAAGCTCTCAACCTGATTTCTAAAAGATATATTTTAAAGGAAAAAAACTCCAGTGAATTGGTCAATTGTTTTTTTTTTTTTTTTTTATTATTATTATTATTATTATTTTTTTGTTCTGACATAGCATGTGTCACACAAGCTACACATCTAGAAGCTTCTTGAAATTAAACATTTGAGAATAGTGGAGTTTTGCTTTCTGAACTTCATTATTTTTGAAGTATCAGGACAAAGTGAAGGGAAAATTACTAAGAAATGTAAGAATAATCAGATAGTATTGTTTGCAAAGGCATACAATATATTTTTCATTTAAATGTGTCTTCAAAATGAAACACAAGAAAATTACAATTCCTTATATATCTTTCCAGCATAGCTAAACAGGTAAATATATAAATTTGCCATAAAACTTATTAATGGACATTTGTTTACATATTTTTATCCCAATTATCTATGCCCATAGGACCCATTCAATCAATTTTTCACTAAGTAGTTTTCAAAATATAATTACTCTTATGGGTAGGTCTATGAACAGCAGTGTCATTTACACTATAGTTCACTAATTGCACTTCTAAGCCATTATAATGAATTATACTTGTACATTCTTCAAGAAGATCCGTTAATGCTAATCACTTCTATCGCATATATCACTTAGAAGACATCCATCTATAACAGCCTTTTCATTTACAGCTTCGTTCCCTTTTAATTTTCTTGCATTGTAAGATATGGCCATAAATGTATAGCGTGTGCTCACATAACCAGTTAGCCTTGTAAACTTAGTAATAAAAGTCAAGTTTTAAAATTTAGAAGATGCAATTTTCTATTTTTGAATAAATCTAAGATGGAAATTATTGGGTTTGTTATTATTAGATGTACACTTCTGAAACAACTATTCAGGAATTACTATCTACAATTATAACATAAATACATTCTTTTAGTATGAAACTGTATACATTTATCATTGACCAGATTTGTTGACCCAGATGCTTTTCTAGCCCTGATTTTTGTCCCTTAAAAAGAGACAGAGGGGTATGTCCTGCAAAGTAAGGAGCCAAGTTCTTTTGTTCAACTAATCTATAGACAGATGCAGACAATAAAAAAGATTCCTTTGCAGGATGAAAGTTGTTGAAATAATGATCTTATACTTGCATGAAGTCCTTCTGACTAATTTGACAAGGAAAGTGTAATTTCTTAAGATGTGGGAAACTTTGCTGGGGGTTTAGGTACAAGAAGCCCTGTTGTCCCAAGTGTGAAAAAAGAGTTGTCACCTCTTCTCTCCTTGTTATCATCACAGGATATTAAGACAATGTTTCACTAGTAGCTTACTGGAATTTCTAAGTTGTGATTACATATGTAGCAAGAATCTGAAAATAAATGAGACATGCATGAAAAATGTATTGATACATGCATGCTACATCTTGTATAAATAATAAGCACTAACTGATATCATCAGCGTAGATGTTATAGTTGGAAACCTCATAAAATTTCCATGATACCTCAGCTACTCCTGTCTTTGCTAACATTTGAATGTTTATAGGGGATAATAGTGAATGAAAATATTTATGTATATCAGAAATACAAAACAAGTAGTTTTTTTTGTTAGGTTTCCAAGCTCAAGGAAACCATAAGATATACAATCAGTTTTTCAACACCGAAGTTGCAGCTCACAGTAAAATAAATGTTGATGATTAAAAAAATGGTCCCTGGTTTAAAAATATATTTGGAAAGAATGTGAGATGTTCTATGTGGAAAAATTAAATTCAAAAAAAAAAAAAAGAGAGAGAGATTTGTAGTGGCTGAGTCTATAACTTCCTTGAGAGAAATCACAGACATCAGCAACTGAACCAGCTTACTTTACAGATGGAGAGAAAAGGGACAATAGTGCTTTTTTTCTTCAAGGTTAGGGGTGTGGGGGTTGGGGTGCACTTAATGCCTCTAGTGGGATGTTCATCTTGCTGGCTGAGTCCTAGACTACATTCTCTCCAGGTCTGTGGAGACCTGGTTGGATAATTGGTAGGAAAATCAGATGGCTGGTGAAGCTCCTAGCCATAAATGGAAGATAAGAGGAATAATGAAAAAAATAGTTTTCATAAAAAAACAGAAGAAGAAACTATGTGAACTGATACTGGTGATGTCCTCCACTGGAGGACACCTAGGAGATGACGTAAAGAAGCAGTATAGCAAATTTGGTTGAGAGAGGTACTGCAAGTTGCACTAAAACTGGGAAGTATAAATTTCATGTAGCTGGATTCTGCTTGTCAAAAAGAATGAGCTGCCCTAGAAAAAACACCCAAAGAAGATATTTTCCATGAACTATCTTAAGTATGATAATTTAAGTTTGATAGTTCATACTATCAAAGTATGAAATGTGGATATTAGATTGTAAATCAATTTTATGGGAGCAAGGAAAAATCCACCATTATTCTTTATATCAGGAGAGATCTGTGTAACATCAAATTCTTAGAATTTATACTAACATCTTGCTCTTGTAGACCTCTTATAATTTTCTTTATTAATTATGAGATATAAGGATTTTTTTTCTCAATATTACCATCTTGGAACAATTATTCTGATAAAAACATCAAAGCTGAATCATTCTACTGGGTACTGTAGTTTTTCATTTTTTTTTATTTATTTTTATTTTTATTTTTCCTTTTGGCTAAATGTTTTCTCTCTGGTGATTTTAGGCTGTATGGAATTGTATTCATCTGGGACAGATGGAAAAGCATTCAGCCTCATATACACTGTCTTTCCCTTAGTTTCTCTATCCCAGAGTCTGTGGTCACCAAATTATCAAGACAGGCAGGATATGGATATGGAACCTGGTTGGGATGCTCTGGCATCTGCATCTGCACCTCTGACTCTGCATCTATGAGTGCAAAGCAACACAAAGCCTAAACTGAGGATAGGTCAGTGACTATGTTGCTGAAAGTAAGGGTTAGATGAAAGGAGATTAGGCAGTGCTTCAGATATATTCATATTGAAATATCATAGTTCAGGATTTCAGAGCAGAAGAAGAAATACCTGTTTCTATTTGGTGCAGATCCACAACTGCAAAAGGTCTACTCCTTTGCCCATTCTTTATCGTTTTCTGTTACCCACTGATACTCTTTATCTAGTCTCTGAAGGACCTACTGCCAGAGCACCTGTAAACTCACAGCCTGGCATGGGTGATAATAGTTCAGCTATTCTAGATGGACCTCAGGCTATACTTTTAGGTTCACTGTGTGAAGGCAGGCAATTTTATTCTGAATAGAAGCCCTGAAAACAACCCTCCCAGACAGTTATAGTCATTAAACCAAAGATGCATTACTGGAACTCTGTTTTTATTTTCTCTGTAGTTCATAGGTCTAGTTAGCATGGAATCATCATAAGAATAGTTGAAATAGGTCATATAAAAGCACACCTAGACTAGCGTGTTCACACTGATAGGTAGTGGATGCTTAAGAGAGACAACATGAACGTTTAAGATTGCTTTGATGCTAGTATTTACAGCAAACGGTGCTTTATGGATTGCATGAATGAGAGGTTGTAGTTGGACTGCTGTGTTTAATAACTGTCAATGTACCTATGCTCCATCAACTGATATAGTCCTTTGTGGAAACCACTTACACTTTTGGCCTCTAGAAATTCAGAAAAGAAAACTGCAGCTCCACAGCATAGTTGTGCATTGTAGAAAGCAGTACTTTAAAAAGTAAAAATAAACCCCCAAACAACAACAACAAAAACACAAAAAAGACTCCCTACAGTTTGATGTCACTGAGTGGTTTTAGTTTTAGTTTTGTGAGAATTAATATGTTATTCTAACCTCCTTTTTCTCCCTCCTTTTATGACTTTGGATTTCTATTATACTGCCATGCAATATAATATGCATTCTATGTTGAGTCCTAGTTTGCTAATTTTTTGTCATTTAAAAACAGTGCCATTCCTTTGAATGTTCTTCTTGTCTTTTTATACTTTTCTATTGCTATTCTGTTATTTATTTATTTATTTTTAAAGAAGCAAATCAGAATTACATGCTGTATTGAATAAGTAGATGTAATTCTTTTGGCCTTTTTTTTTTTTTTTTTTTTTCTTTTTTTTTAACTGTAAATTCCTTCCTTTAATTTTTCTACTTTCTTCATGACCACTGCTATCAGGTGTCAGTTCATGGAATTGAACTGCCTAATTACCATGTTGGATGAGGCATGAGCAACTGACGTCTATCTTTTGTAAGGCTTTTGACGCTGTCTCCTCAGAGACAAACTGACAAAGTACAAGTTAGATAAGTGCACAGTAAGGCAGGTTAAAAACTGGCTGGACTACCAGGCCCAGAGAGTTATGATCTGTGGCACAAAGTCCGGTTGGAGGCAAGTCACTAGTGGCATACCTAGCAGTGTTCATCAGGGGTTGATAGTGGAACCAACACTGTTGAAAACCTTCATAAATGACCCAGATGATGAGGCAGAGTGTACCCTCAGCAAGTGTGATTCTGTACAGACAGAATAACGAATATATAACTGAATAAAAATATATAAGACTATAATAAATACTACGGACTGACAGGACAAGTTGAATATGAGTCAGCATGATAACTTTGAAATAATGAAGGTCAACCATATAGTAAAAAGGTGGAAGAAAGTGTTTTTTTTTTTTTTTTTTTTTTTTTTTTTTTTTAAATTAATTAATTAATTTAATGTTCAGGACTTCTGGTGCTGCACCTAGAGTACCATGTCCAACTTTACACTCTGTTATGGGACTCACAATATAGAAGAGAATCTGTGAAAAGTGAGTTTACTTGGCCTCAAGGAAAGTAGGACCAGGTAGGACCTTACAGATGACTTGAGCAGTGGGACATTACATGGTAGTCAGAGGCAGGCTCTCAGAGGTACACAATGAAAAGATCAGAAACAGTGAGCTGCAAAAATGGAAATTACAATTAAACTGTGAAAAGTTTTTGTTTATTTGTTTTTATTTAAACTGGCAAGGGTGATCAAATACTGGAACAGATTGCAAAGGATAAATTTTGGAATTTCTTCTTCAAATACGTCAGTAGCAAAAGGAAGTCTAGGGAAAATATGGGCCTGATGCTGAATGGGTTAGATGCCCTGGTGACAAAGGGTACAGAGAAAGCAGAATTACTGATGGCCTTTTTTGCCTGTCTTTACTGCTAAGGCCAGATCTCCGGAAGCCCAGACCATGGAGACAAGACAGAAAGTCTGAATAAAGATAGATTTTCACTTGGTTGAGGAGGATCAGGTTAGAGATCATTTATGCAAACTTGACAACCACAAATCCATGGGCCCCGACAGGATGTACGCACAAGACTGAGTGGGTATCATATCAAAGTATGTAAATATCTTAAGAGAGGGTATCAAGAGGATGGGGCCAGACTCTTTTCAGTGGTGCTCAGTGACAGGATAGCAGGCAGTGGGCACAAACTGAAACACAGGATGTTTCATCTGAATACTGTGGGCATGACAGAGCACTGGAACAGGTTGCCCAGAGAGGTTGTGGAGTCTCCTTCTCTGGAGGTATTCAAAACCCACCTGGATGCCATCCTGTGCAATATGGCCTAGGTGACCCTGCCTGAGTAGTAGGGTTGGACTAGATGATCTCCAGAGGTCCCTTCCAACCTCAACCACTCTGTGACTCTAACTGTCTTCCTTGGAGATATTAAAAAATCAGCTGTGACAAACTTGATCTGACTTCAAAATGGTACTGCTTTAAGTAGGAACAGATGATCTTCAAATCTAAATTGTGAATCTGTGCTTTTTTTGTAGCCATTTGTAGTCAGCAGCAGATTTTGTATGTGAAATAATGTTGAGTCATCCCATTGTTTTTTTACCTCAATATTTGCCCCATGTTTAAGATTAGGTTTAATTTAAGATTAGATGTCTTCTATTCATTTTGAATATTGTTTGCTGACTTTAAATAAATAATTCATTCTTAAAATTACCTTCTATTTTATCCCCCGTTTTTTGCTGTTTGTTTTTTTTAAATCCTTTGGTAAGGAATATACGTCCAAGAGATCACCTGAATCATACGTGTCAAAGACCTCTAATAGATTTGTGAAACATTGATTCTCTTTACAAAAGCTCTGCTTTCTGGTGTTCCATGTGTTTACTAACATATTCATCATTTTAATTTCTCCCAGTTTGTATGAAAAATAAGTCAGACTTTCTAGTCTTTAGTTCCCAGGTCACCTCTAGAGACATTTTAATGAATTGCTATTATATATGCCATCTTCCCTTTCTTTGTACCAAAGCAGATTTAAATGGTCATTTACATTCCACAGTTAATAGACCAGCAATTTTATGTGTGAGCTCTTTTAAAACTATAGGTTGTTACTTCAGACTCACGGTGATTCATATAAAAATACTGTTAGGTATTAAAATGCTGGATTTTGTGAGAGTGTGGAAAGTGAAAGTTACATTAGTAACCACTCAGGACTGGGATGTTCTGCATATATTCCATTCTTTAAGACCACTTAAACAGTTAAAAAACAAAGCCAGGACATTTGGTGACTGAAGTGTATATGTATGTATATATATAAAGAAAGAATAATATAAGCAGAATCTAAATTAAGCCTAAATTTTGCATTGTGCCCTTTCTGCAGTTATTATTAAATAGCAAGCTGTGTAAAATACAGAAGCAAGTTGATAACGTACCAGCAAATAGCCTACAAAATAAAATGAGTAATTACAGGTTGTACTTCAAAATAGAAAACAGGGTTATTTTAAAGTAATATTTGACACTCAGTATTTGTAAGACCATGCAAAATAAGAGATTAACCAACAAAAGGAATTCTAGTAGATCAGTTTATTATAAAAGACAAAAGAAAGAGATTGTTTGGAAATGAGCAAGAAACATTCATATGTGCAAGAATCATACAGCAAGAAAAGGAAGCAAAGGTATCAGATCTGTGTAATCTGTACATCAGTCAGCATGGAGGCTAGTAGAGAAATATAAGAGCATTGATTTGAAACATCTAGGAGAAATACTAGGGTTTGTATGTGGTTTCATCTTGTCTTTCTCAATCCAGTACTTTACCATCTCCTTCCCAAACTGCATACCATTAGCACTTCTGTATTCTAATCTCTCCCTTGCTGCTTAAAATTATCACTCCTTTATTTCAAATATGGCTTCTTATCCTCTGCTCCACTAATTGGCTTTATTACCCTCGACCCCTTCTTGCCTCCACTGCAGGCAGCTTGACATTTTTTCATCAACTAATCCCCACTTTTCACACTCTCCCCCCACCCCCTCGCCCTCCCGCATTTGCTTCACTTTCCTCTTCTGGTGTATTCAGAGCTGCAGAGAGCTTTTCAGCAGATATTCAAACCCCTGGAGAAATTCAAAGAGATCGAAACACAGCACAAGAGCTAGGGGTGTTTTCTTCTGGGCTGCCAAAAGCATAAGGTAACATTCAGAATGAGGTCACTGTACCGTGATCTCATTTTGAATCGGATTTGCTGATAGGGCATAGGAAGCCTGGAAGGGAGAGCATATTGTTTTGCTAGTTAGTATTACATCAACAGACTGTGAAAATACATAGGCATTTACTTTCACTTCCTAATTTATAAATTTGTGTGTCAAGAATATAAAAATTATGAGGAGATAATAAATCTTAAACTAGGCGTGGAGTGGATGTGCAACAGCTAAGTAGCAGGTATGTACAGAATTGCCTGAACAAAATGAAACATTTGAAAACATTATTTTACAGGATGATTGTAGATGCCTGCAAAGAATACAAATGATTTTGGTGCTATGGAAAACAGAATTGGCAAGAGGGGGCATGGCATGAGTGGGTACTTCAGACACTTCCCTGTGTAAGGTGCTGCCAATAGGCTGTTTAGGAAGAATGCAGCAGTCTAGTATTCTAGTATTCGCTCTGATTTGTTTTTTTGCCACCTCTTATCAAATCAATATATATTCATTCCTATGAAAAAGAAATTTTATGCCCTGAAAAGCCTGCTCAATGTCAAAAATAAAATATAATAATAAAATTAAAAAGAAAAAAAAATGAAAAAAAAAAAAAAAGATACACTGGAAGGCCATTACTGGTATCACTTAAACTTTTCTCTTTGAAAATGACACCATTGATGCCTCACCATTGGTAGTATTTTGACATAAAGAAACTGGCAGGACTTTGCCGTGATTTGAATAAGTTAAATAGCTGATGCATTAACATTGAAACTGGTACAACAATATGAGGCAGACCAGGAAGTAAAACGCTTGTAGGAGCAACAGAAGAAATAGCAGGGTGTGATGAACTTCACTGGTAAACTGACTAACTAGTGAGTGGGAAGAATTAAAAGTCAGAGAGAGAGAAATAAACCTGACTGTCAGGAGAGACAACACTCTGTGGAGCTCTGGAGAAAGAGCAATATTTGCAATGTACCTTTCAGATTGGCTGAGTGATCCTCAGCTTCAGTGTATGCAGAACTAAACCCTGACAGAGGCAAGGGACTTGACAATAAGAATATTTGCTCTTGTGATTAAATATTATCATCGTAAACACAGAGGAAGTAGCAGAGCTAAGGTTAACTTTGTGGATTTTATTTTTTTATTTTTTATTTTTTTTTCAAAACCATTTTTGCAAATCTTGTGCCATTATTTTTGGAATGAATAATCTCTGTTGACTGCATGGGTTGTATGCCCACCAAACGTTGGAATGTGTATGTTGGCAACTCAATTTAAACAGCTAATAGTTAATTTTTATTTTATTATATTAGAAGGATTTATTATATATGCATTTAAACTGTCTTTCTGTGTCATACATTAACTTTCGATCTTAGAAAAGATAGCTCATGAAAATTGTTGTTTGTGAATAAGAACTAGTAACGTTGCTGTAAAGAAAACTGCTCAGTATAGCAATGCAGGCTGAAAAAAAAAAGTCCAACAAAAATACTTTCTGCCTGAAATCAATAATAAAATAAGTTCATTTCATACAAACACGCATCTAAAGCTTTCATGACAGTCTAAAAAATGTAAAATTGCCTGCAGAGGATATGAGTTTATTGAATTTTCTTACTTTTCTGTTTCATAGACTCGATCCTAACCAGATGGTATAATCTGATTGTATCAACCTAGAAGTATATAGGATTTTATTTTAATGTTAAAAAGGTCAGTAGCTTTGGAACTTAAATTCTTTCTGTCTTCTATGCTGCACTAGAATCTCAATAGTGAAGTATTACCAGATAACTTTAATAAAAAGAAGCTGAATTTTATAAACTAAAATTTACTTATTCATTTCCTATATATACAGTTAAATTCTTTAGATGAATGCTACCTAAGTATATGGCAAAGCAATATATACTTTATTGAATAATGAGTGAAATTTATATTAATATAGTTGATATAGCCATAAGATTTCTTTCAGAGTATTTTTGCTGTATAACTGTTATTGAATATTACATCTTTTTATCACTTCAGATGCTATTCAAACATTTTAGTGCTTTAATCTAGCACTGAAAATATTTTACTCTTCCCCAAGATATGTTCTGTTTTCTCCATTGAACCGTTTTTGGTATGGGATTTGAGTTAGATCTTAAAATTTGGTGACAGGTGTACCATTTGCTGAGCTTTGCCAGTGTCTTCAGGTGGTCTGCAGTATAGATTCCTTCTGAAAGATTTTTTTAGACTTTTATGATCCTTCTTGAAGTCTGGATCACATTAGACATAAAGGCTTAGGCATTTTCAGCACCATGGAAGAAGTTTGCAATCATTTTCTATAATACAAACGGGCTTATTTAGCACTCCTGTTATGGAAAAGACTCTACAATAATAATGCTACTATTATAATACCATTTCTGTAATAATAGCACTTCTGTTATAAAACACCATTATTATAGAAATGCTATTATAAGACAAGCTCTGTTATTTAGAATTGCTTCTGCAATAAAAGTACTAAAAAAGTCTGCTTGTATTACAGAAAATTATTGCAAATTTTTCTTGCCTGGCAGTGAAATTTTTCATTCTGAATCTTGTCTGTCGCTGCTGGAAAGTCATTCTCATATGTACTCTGAAGCCTATGCGAGTTACTCAATATTGTGTATTTAAAATAGGGAATTACTGAAAAGGCAAATGGAAAAAAGACCAATCTTCATTTATCCGATTTCCCATGTTCCTAATTTGTCATTCACTTTTTGTCATAGACCATAGCTCTTATTTAGAAAGTGTATGCAGGCCTGTAGTGCACTTCTTACTATTGTGTATAAGGTAGGGGAGGGGGAAGGAATTAAAAGATACTGAGAAAGGAAACAAGACAACACGCGCCCCCCCCCCCCCCTTTTCCCCCTTTCCCCCTTTTTTTTCCATCCTGTTCATTTCTCTAAGTTTGAATACAGTTCACAAGAAAATGCTTCCAGTGCCTCCACTTGACTTTGCATTCTATTCTAATGCTCATAACATTCGATAAGAATGAAATTCAGTCCACTGAGAAAAACCTCGATTAAACCCTTTGAACCACTGAAGCTATTAGGTTCAGATCTTCTTAATCAGTACTCAACCCAAGTACCAGCCTGCTCTGATTATCACCCCACTACCCACCACTAGTTCATAGCTCCGAGTCTACCCTCCAAAGCCATAATGAGTAGCTGTCTTTTGGGAGAAGACAGAACCATGCAAATGTAAATTCTCTAGTTCTGCTCCCAAATCACCCATGTCCCATGTTTTCTTTTAAATGTTTCTTTTTCGCAGCTGTAGGTGTTATATTGCTCTCTCCACTCCTACACTGCCAACCCACCAGTGCTCACTCACACAGAGCAGAATTTCTCATTGGTAAAGGATTATGAAAAAGAAGCAGACTTATTTCTCAGCATAATCCTTGGAAGCTCTTTACATAATGGGTTAATTTTAGTGTAAATTACCTAGAATTGAAAATATTTTACTGTAGAAAAGTTTGAGTCATAAAGTAAACTTTGTGGCAAGGACACAAAATAGCTTGTTCCCATAAGCTCCTTTCAGATGTTCACATCCTCCCTGACATGAAGAGTTTTGCTTTGCAATGAATGCCCTTGCTATACTTAAATTATACTACTTATGTTTCTTCTCCTTGACAAAGATCGTCTAGTAAGAAAATATTCAGCTTGAAGTATATGGAACCACATCATTTTTCTTGCCAGCAGAATGTCCAGCTTCTAGTTTTTTGATTTTTGTCATATCTAGTTTTTGCCAAAAGCAACAAATCTGGAAACCTCAGTCGTAAGATTCATCTTCCTCCTTCCACGCCAGTGTAAACAGTGTAGCAAGAAAGCCTACTTATGATATAATTAATATCATAGAAGAATATGTATTCTTCTAGTCATATTTCCATTGAAATTGTACTTTTTTTAAAAAAAACAACACAAAACCAGTCTTGACTTGTGTCTTGCAGTTTTCAAAGAGTGTCATGTGGGCCTGCATTTAGTCATTAAAAATGACTATTATATGACTGTTATTTGGATAAAACTTTTCCAGTAACACAAGGGGAATATTAAATCTGTCTAATTTAAAATTTCTCCTCACTATCCTTGTCTTCACATATTTTTTTAAGAGTAGCATGAATGGCCTTAATCTAGAATTTTCTTTTTAAGCACGTTTTTGAATCAATTTTGCTATTATTTAGTTGGAAAAAAAGAGCTAGTGGGTTTTGATGCTGTTTTGCACTCCTCTAAGTTGATAAAGGCTTTGTTTTTACACTGCTAACTACATTATTTAGTCCATAGAGTCAATTAGTGCCTTTGGGTACCATATTTTCTTGAAAACAGCATACACTTTTGTGCTTATTTGTATTTCCTAATGCTTAAGTGCTTGTATTATCTTTTGTGTGTTATTTTTCAGTTGATACTTACCAGTACTTATATTGGGTAACATCTGCTGTTTTGGTTCTTCGTTGCAATAGCTCCCTTAAGACTTTCAGTACAAAAAGTCATTTTATTGTTAACAGCTACAGTACCACAAAAACAATCTTATGGTACCGGTGGAATGGTACTTACTCTGCTTCTTCGGCAGATCAAAGTAAAAGGCTGTTGATAATTAGTAATTTGCTTGACATGTAGATTCTTATTTATTTATTTATTTGTGAGTGAAATGATTTTTTTGAAAGGCAGAATATGCCTGATAGCTTCAGCTGAAAAAAATCTTTGAGCAGGTAAAAAAAATCAGATACTTATTTTTGAAAATTTTAAAACAAAAAAGTTGTCAAGAATGCAATAGCAATAATACCACTTTTAATGTTAAAAAAATAAAGCATTTGTATGTTCTGTTTCAAGTATACATTCTTCATTCAAAATGATGCTTAAACAAAGGAGCTAAATAACCCAAAGCAAAATATGTTTTTTTCTGGTCTGAACAAAGTGTGAATATTTCAAGTTTTCTGTTGTACTGGGAAAAAAAAAAAAAAAAAGAAAAAAAAAAGAAAGAAAGATTGATTGGTCAAAACAAGGTGAGCTTTCCCATTGTTATTTGTTTATCCATCAATTCTAAAAAGGAAAAAAAATATATTTTTTCAATGACTACATGTAATGAAGCCTTTAACATTACAGCTATGCCTCTATAGTTCTTAAGTGTGCAAATGAAATACTGTTTTTTTTTTTTTTTTTTTTTTTTTTTTTTTTCTTTCATCCTTCTTTCCTGTTCCAAGTTATTTTGAATACTGGATGTTTTTTTTTCGTTTATATATAATTTCATACATGTCCAGTTTATTCTTTAGCTTCACTCAGTGTACTGAGTGCATACCCAGCATACCCAGTATAATCAGATAATGAAGAAGCCATAACAATATCATTGATTATCGGAGAAAATTTATTTCACAAAGAAATTCATATATACAAATATATGAATGTAATTAGCTTCATAAATACTGCTTTGGATTATAGCATTATTTTTATGATCCAGAGAGAACAATTAAGCTGCATGACCTTTTGTTTGTATTTGGCTTCTTTTCAATACTCATGCTTGGATCATTCTGCAACTCAGCTGTCTCTTGAGCTTGTAGGGTAGGTGCTTTCCATAGCATTCATAATTCACTACTTGCTACAAGCCCCAGTGGAATCCAGTAGATAGAAAGAATCAACTTCGTGTTCAAATATTTGTAGTGAGAAATAAAATGGTATGAGACTACTTCTATTTCTGGATCATCAAAAAGTTGAGGCATTTCTGTGCTGAAGACTTCACTCTTTCAAGTCCAGCCTGAGTGGTTGAGAGATTTTTTTTATTTTTTTATTTTTAGCGGAGATTGATTCTAAAAGTGCTAAATTGAGCTGGTCAGTGATTATGCTTCCTCAAGGTTTAACTTCTTTTTATGATAAACTTGGCAGTCAGATGTATGACATATTTCCAGGACCTCTATGTTCCCATGAATGTATTCACAGTCCTCTTTAAGAAAAAAAGCAGATATCTCTGATCTAAATGTCATGAAAATTCAGTACTACAGCTTTAGGTTCTCTGCTAAATTAGATCTCATAGATACCTATATCAAAGCATAAACATGAAGAGGAAGCAACCATTGGCTGCTTTCACTTAAAATAATTGTAGTAGTAGTGTTGCTATCCACCTTTTTCATAACAGCCTAGTGACTTGAACTTGTGCACGTGAACTAGAAAGCTTTTTTTTTTTTTGCCCTTCTCTGCTGATGGATTCCAGACTGAACCATTTTACCTCAAAGGTGAGTGTCCTACATAACAGGCTACTTGGTAGGTTGGTCGACATCACTCTTCACTCTTACACAGCATTTTAATTTTGGGCACAATAGTGCACTAACATGGTCATGGGGCTTCTGGACCAAGGTTGTCTACTGCCTGTCCCATTTGGTCTTGTTAAGCAACTAAGTAAACCAAAAGCTTAACGTAAATGTTTTCTCAGCCCATCTATCTTTATCTGACACCCTAGTTTGTTGTCCAGGTAGGTGTTCGAAGTGAGAAGAAATATGGAGGATTAAAAAAAAAAAAAAAAAAAAAAAGGAAAAAAAAAAGGCATCCCTTTAAAGAGAAAGTTACTTGAGGAAACCAAGTAGACATGGACAACTTTGGTAGATAACAGAAAATATTTGACCTGCATGTGTTACAGAAGGAAACTGTGCCTTTTCTAAGTGAAAGTACAAGTGATGATTGAATTTCCAGTGAGGAGCAGCTGTCCAGAATTCAGCCTCACCTACCATCTTAAAACAAATTTTACCTGGGTTCTGTAGCCTAACATGTAGCTTAAAAGTGGGACAGTTATGGAGCTAGCCTTGAAACAGGTAGATGCAAAAAGGAGCAAAGTCAAGCGAGCTAGAAAGAGATCAACAGGTAGCAGACTTGATAACTGAGACAGGACAATTTTGTTAATAAATCTGCCTATTCCCTATATCACTCCTATCATTCTGTTTGATCCACAGCATTATTGATAAGTAACAGCAGCATCTTATCTACTGGTCTCCACATGAGGCATTGTATGGTCATTTTCTGGCTCATAAAGAAACAGCAAAGGAGAGAACTGTGCTGACTTGCTTACTTTTCCAACAAGGAGGTAGACATGGTTAGGCATGGTTAACTCTTTTGTGAAATACTGTTTTGTGGAAGTGACAGAAACTGAAGGGCAGACATAATGAGGCTTAAATTAAATATGCTTATGTTCTTTGGATCCAGATTGTTCTGCAATAAATTTTTAAAGATGATCACATTGGTAAACACATAGTTCACCGCAAATTGTTTCAAGTCCTCCCTTGTAAAGTGTGGTCCAGTGCTAAGCACTGTGTCAGATACTCTATGTCTAGCAAAAATGCATTTTCATAATTGCATGTTTAACTGCAGTACATTCTAATAATGCTGTCTCAGGAAAATTTAAATAATAGTCTAGAATTAATATATACATGTTCCTAGTCAGTTTAAATAAATTGAGTACTACTACTTTACTCCAGGGGACAATTTATTCTGTTCCACCATATAGGTCTCTTTTGTCTGACACAGCCTGAATTTTTGCACATGTGAAAAAGCCCAAATGAATTCTTCAATGGTCCCATCCAGGAGCAATATCAAACATCTCTAGCCTGTCTAGATTTTTCAGTTCTTTGACTTTCATTTTAGTTATCCTTTTAAAAATACTTTTTTTAGTAACATTGTCAACTTGCCATTCTGATAATTTTAAATCCCTTGCATGAATTCAAATTCATGCTTTGATTTTCTTTTAGGGATCGAAATATGCTGTCTAACTAGTCTGCACTACTAATGATTATCTTTTGGGGTTGTCATTCACAACTGCTGCAATCTGAAAAAAAACAAAACAAAACAAAAAAAACCACCACCACCACCACCAACAAAAAAAACACACCTTTTTGTGTAATGGGACAATGTTTAAAAGTCATAGTGATTGCTGTATTTTCAGGGTGGTGCTTGCTTTTGGTCTCTGCTAGATTTTTGGTCTCTGCTAGATTGTTTACAGTTGATACTGGTCTTCTATAAATAAAGACATAAATCTTTTTGTGCCATGGACTAAAGCAATTTCTCTTTTGGCAATGGCTGTAATGCATAAAGCACTGATCTACAATGTTGATCATACTGCTTTATAAGAATTTTGCCAGGTCATTCCTTTGGACCATTTGTAAACAACTTACTTTGCATTTGATAGTGTATTTCCTCAGATGTCCATTTTTCCACTTTGGTGAGTTTAAATTTTGGTTCAAAACATGGCCAGTAATGAATTTCCTGGCTTTTGCAAGGCATTCATTTAATTTGATGTTCTCTTGAGATAGACATTTAGCTATTGCATATGTTAAATTTAAAGAAAAAGCACTGTCTTCTGTTTTTCTGAATATTGCTTGCCACACGTCCTTTTAGCCGATCTGGTTCTTTCTGCCAAGTGAAACTTTTTTGTCTGAATTGTGGAGTTGTTGGGTTTTAGCTTATATCTGGTCTTGAGAACTTCTAAATACCCAAGAAGTCTTCAAAATTTTGTGTTTGTTTTGATTCCTTAATTCTTTAATAATATCACACTTTTGATGTAGACAAGGCTTTGCACCTGCAAATTACTGCTGCAAATTTTTCTTTGGCAGTTTGCTATCTACCTACACCTCTGTTTTGCATACATCTTTAATTGAATTTTGCTACTTTTTTCGTTTCTTTTAAGTGCAAATAACACTGTATTTGACATCCTACTGGCTCAATGCTCCAATGCCTAGCTTAAAGTTAATAAATGTCCCATTTACTTTCAGCTTGACAGTCTATTTATCTTCTGGTGAAATGATGGGCAATACTGCTGTGAAAAATTAATCCAGGGAAGTCATGCTGTATGTACCCTCTTTGCCTGTGCTGTGCATACTTGGTTGGGACCTGCAAACTTTTGTGCACTGATATGAACCACTGCGTGTCTTCCATCTTTCATCTGGGAGATACTGTGCTATTTTTCATAGTCCGTTTTACTCTGTGGTCTCTTCCGAAGTGGCTTTGATTTTGTGCCATTATGCTTTAGGTATCTTTTCTGTAGTCTAAATTTTCATTCTTATTTATAACATTGACCGTATTCATAAGGGTTATTCTTAAGGAGATGACTGCTGCTGCTTGGCAATTATGCTTACATAATTGTGTTAATTCTGGTCTCCCAGATGTATATATTGCTACGTATATCCTTGTAAACTAAACTGGGCTGGATCTTGGGCCAGAAAGCTCCTATGATAATTCTTACTATTAAATTGTGAGCATGGTCCCTGTCAAAAGTTTTGTTCCATCTGCAGAAGAGTCAAGGTCTCTTGTTGAGAGAGACTGTAGGTTCACTGTAGCACTGAGTCAAGGTCTGTTCTTAACTGGCAGTCTATATGTGGCCAGTCTGGTTTTGGAGATAGAGAAGCTGTATGGATGCAAGTCACACGGTGCAAGGTGACTATGGGGCTGGAAATGACCCTTTGTCAGCTGTAATTCCTGGCCTAAAAATCGCCTTTGAATTCCTTTTTCCTCCTGTCTTTCCCTTTCTAGATATTTAATAACAATCTAGTCTTTATCAGTAGCATGATTAGTCAAGACTGTCAACATTTGAATAACAAACAAGTTTGTTTGGAAAACAAACTCTTTACATTTTCTTTAGGTATCCTTAGATTTAGTCTATCTTCCTCAGAAAAGAAGACAGTACTTGCATTTTTGCTATGTAGTTTCATTGTTACCCTCTTTTATCTGAGCTAGCTGAAAATTACTGAGCATATGAAATGTATTAAAATCTGCAGTTGTCAGTAATAGTGTTATTTTCTGATGATCTTCTTTGACACGGATGATTGACATTGATTGCAAATGAAGAGTGAGACAATTTGATTCTCTTTCCTTATTGTTTTGATTTAGTGACCTGTCAAAAACTGGACCTTCTTGACATACTTTTAACTTAGTAATAACTATTCTTTTCTCTAGAACTATTTCAAATGGTGTATCTCATATCCTCAGTTTTTTACTTCTGTGTTTTTCCACTAACATTTACTCTTTTTTTGCAGTTTCTATTTATAAGAGGGTACTCAACAAGGGTCTCCAAGCACTGAGAATTATAATATTCAGATATTAGTTACAAATAGTCTGCACAACAGAGCAGCCATTCTCCAGACTTTTTTTCTTCCCAAAGTTGAACCAAAAGTACAGTTTCTAAATAATACTACCTATCTGAAATGTACTTTCTGTGGGAGTTGTATCTCAATATGCTAAAATATCTCAATATGATAAATGTATCTCAAGTATGATAAAATAATGAGAAGTATACTAATTTGCATTGTCATGTTCCAGTTTGGGAAGGCTGGGAAAGAACATAGAAACTTATTGCATCACTGCAACTAAACTATAAACAGAACACGAGTTTTAACTCCTTACAAAATAAAATAGAAAAAAAAAATCATCAGAGACATTTCTTACACAAGTTTCATTTTATCAGTTGCATTTGAGAAGTGAAATGATGCACTAATCCAAAATCTGCTTTAATTTGAAAAACTGTAAAAACTGATTACTTATGTCTTCAATACAGATGCTCCTAGGTTAGGAGCATCACCAGTTCACTGTATTGTCAACACAGAGAGATAGGCATTTTCTGAGGGGAGTAATTTTAAGTATGCTGGCTTAACCAAACCATTTTGCTTCACCATTCATAACCAAGCTGAGTATTATGCAACCCTAGAAGAGCTTGCTATCTATAAGAAGGAAAGACTGTCAAATCCAGCCTTCCCAAGCATATCTAATTGCAAGAGGTAAAGGAAGCACAAGAAAGAAGATTCTACAGACTCATCTATTTCCTTGGCATTTCCTTTGGGACTAGGCTTAGTTTTAGACAGTTAGATGTCAAGGTCTCCTAGTCATTGATATGCTGGATGAACACTTTTTTGAGTTCCACATAGGCGTTTCATTCTATATTGATTTCATTTTGTAGACTGCAAAAATGTATTCCTTGCAGCACATTTTCTTCAATAACAACATATAAATAACTAAACTGTTTGCTCATCGTTTTGTGACTCATACTTTTTGTGCAGTACTAAAGACTGGGTGAGGCTAATGTTAATGCTTATTCTGTCCATGAGTTTCTTACAGCTCCTCCTGTACTCCTGTAGATTTATGTTTTATCATGGCCTACGCTGTCAATCTCCTGGATGTTTTGACTCATCTGTGTAAAGGAGGACTTGTCAAAAGAAAACCAAACCAAACCAGACCAAACCAAACCAAACCAAGGCAAGGCAAGCCAAACCACCACCAACAAACAAACAAAACAAACAAAAAACCACACAAACAAAAAAAAAAGTAGCAACACCCTCCCTCCTTCCAAAACATATATTATGGCAAAGGAACACATTAGAATATAATTGTTATTGATGCATGAAGTAAATATGTGTGACCATAATTTCACATCCCTGGTCAGTTCACTGAAGTATGGAAGATATGGGTGATTCATCACTCCTTGCCATTGTGCATATGTTTTTATCCAGCCAAATAAAGTGATACTGCTATCTAGGAGCAAAAGTTAGGACACGTAGTTGCTATGAGTTTGATATATGGTAATTGCTATGTGATTTATCAATAATATTCTATTGTTTTTCATCTCTTTTTAACTACAAATGATGTACTCTGAAGTAACAAAAGTAGTTTAGCCTGTTATTTTGTTCAATAATAAATTTCCTTTCTATGTTTTCTTTCATGGACAGTTGATTTTCCAGTAACATAAATGGATGCTTGAACTTTTTATTGATAGCTAAATTATTGTACACTTTCTGATCCTGTTATTTTTGCCAGTGCTGCAGCAACATCTGGTGGTATGGTGAAAGCTGATCAAGTGAGGGCTTCCTGTCTTCTGAATTTTGATAAGCTTTTGTATCACCATGGGGCATCTCAGGAATGCACTCGGTGGGGAGTTATGCAAAAGTTTCTCATTTTGCACCTGCTGCTTTACTATAGTCTAAAGTGATGTCATAGTAAATATATTTTTGCCCCCCCCCCAATGAACACATAATGTAATCTTTATGCAGTTTGTACTCATATTATGAAGAAACTCTACAGAAAAACAATTATGCTGACATACCTGAGTTCTCTTCCTTGACATTTTACAGGAACATACCTTTTTTTTTTTTTTTTTTTTCCAGGCTGCAAGTGACTTCAGAGACCACTATGGCTCATCCTTTATGGTTACTTAGGTAGAAAATGATTATACATGACTGCATCCCAAAATTGCTTAATGTTTGAGAGGTTATGATAGATTTTTCTATATTATTTAAACATTTTTTTAGCTTCCTCTCCACTGAGAAAGCTAGAAAATTATTTGATATTATTTAAAGATTTTAAAAAGAAGAATCCAGACCAGTAATGATTTTGGAGATATCTATTTCTTTAACTCAAAGATCATTTGATTAAAATATTTGTATATATGAATATGATAGTAAATAGAATACTGTGAGTGCATCAGACAATTTTCAAATCTTAACAAAATATGTTTTCATGATGAGTTCTTATTAAAAATTCAGGTTTACTTATTGTTGGGAAGATTCACATGTAAAATATACTTTGAAGTCGTTACATACCGTCTCCAGTTTTTACACCAACAAAATTCACTGATTTTAGTGGAATGACACCTGATTTATGCTGGTGTAATTGGAAGTGGAGTAAGTCTCATAGAATCCCAGTAGTAAAAAAACATGAGGCATTAAATTACATGTAGTAATTAGAAGAATAAATGAAAATGTTTTTTACATGTTGTAAACAACACTGAGCATACTCAAGGTCTATAACATTTTCAAGGGGGTAATTCAAAAGAGTCACTAAAAGATAATGTCTACCTCTTAACTCTGCTTGATTACAGAGGACTTGCATATAAAAGAACTTTTAGAAATCTGAAAGAAGTCAACCACAGGTGTTAGATGAAGAGGAGACACACACACCACCTATCTTGGGCTGCAGTTCTGCAAACAGCTGAACAAAGCTTTCAATGGCAGGTTTCTGCTTTCTTCGCTTCCACTGCCCTCACAAGTGGCCAGGTGACTCCTGCCTCCTTTTGGCATTGAAAGTACTGGTGCTTGCTGGATTTTAAATTCAGGATATTCAATTTCCTAAGTATAAATTTCCTTTTTTTTTGGTTGCCTTTGTCTTAGTGACTTGAAACTCACCTCCTAAAGGTTTTCTGGTCAGTTTCAGTGGTAGCTTGATGCTTTCCTCTTTCTGTGGGAGCTGGCATTGGAATACATTGCCTTATACAGAACAACTTAGTCTGCTGTCTGCCTGTGAAGTAAAAGCTCTTGCTGAGTTTTGGCTGGTAGTAACTAGCTGTGCTCTAGTGATGAGTAGCTATCAGCAAAATTGAGGAGCTTCTGCTTTAGAAGAATGATATAATTGATCAGCTGACTTGCCTCTCTGTATGGCATTTGCACCTTACTCCTTGGCCATAAATGCAAAGCTTTTTAAAGTTGGTTTTCGGATTTATTTTCTCCTAAAATAAATACATATTAATAATAAGTAGGCATAAGTGACAGTAGACATGTAATAGCAAGGTGGTTCCAACCTTTTGGCAGACTGAAAAGGGCCACTGATCTATGTACAGTGAGCCCAGCTCTTTGCACTTTACTCAAAAATACTTGCCATGCATCTGTACCACCTTCTTCTTGCCTTGGTAGGACTGCAAGCCTAGTACTAATTTCTCACCTTTCTCCCCACCCAACCCCTTCACTAAATGAAAATGTTAAAGCTAATGAGCATGTGGGGGCATTGTTCTTCCTGGCATTCTTATTTCTAAAAGCCTGGTGCCGGTACCTGAGCTGGCTCTTGCAGGCTGACAGAGTTTCTTTGTGTGGGCTCCAAGATGCATCTCATTTGTGTGATCCTTCGCTTTAGAATAAGGCACACAAGGAGAACCATGAGATATCGTGTGGCTTCAGTGTGTTCAGTAGCTTTAGGTTGAAGAGCCAAGTAGCAGCAAGATTTTTATACCTGGGTAAGGGAATTACAAGAACCATAGAAGCTGAAAGGTTTTTAACACTGCACAAAGTCATAATTTATTATGTATTCATGTGGTGCTACTTTGTTGTGCTTTATTTGTTACAGGTTTTAGCACTTCATGACATGTACGAGTATTCTTGATACCTTCTCTGACATAAAGTGTATTATTTATTAAAATTATGAGGATAGTGGTTACAGAGGTACAGAGATTCAAAAACTTGAAATTCTAATCCTGTCTGTGGTGTACACTCAGTGTATGACCTTAGACAAGTTATTCTCTGTATGCCTCAGTTTTTCTTTCTGAAAACAGCATAATAATTGTAGCAGAAATATCATGCTTTTAGTATTGCAAAAATGTTTATATTTTCTCTGAGGATATTAAGAATAGTCATAAGAATAACATCAATTAATTATCAAACTAGGAAATGAATACCACCTTCAGACTTTCAAGGAAGTTCATATGAACAAAAGGCACACAGAAATGGCTTACAGAACCGCATTCATTGTCACTAATTTACTTTGGACAAAGAACTGTACTTTGTTTCCATTTCTTGGAGTCATCAAAGGGGCATTAACTATTAGCTAGCATACAAAATACAGATGCTTTACTAGAAACCCTGAGATACCCTGAGATGTTCCCAATAATAGACTATTGTAAGGAGAACAAGGCTTTTCCTTCTCTAGATTCTCCTTTAAATCCTAGTTGTACTGAATAACACAATACTGAGACAAGTAATAAGAACACTGGTTTATAATTAATACAATATCAGTATAACTTAATGATACAGAGTAAGCTGACATGCTTTCTTAAATATCCTTTGGACATGACAAAATTAATTTGTTGTAGTATTTGCCACTGTACTTTCAGTTCCACATTAGATACTTTCTTTTTACTGATTTTATCTTAATATTTCTAATGCACAGTAACTATTTCAATTTTTTTCCATGGTCTGTTATATTCTAACTGATCTGTCTGTAGCTGTAAAAATGAAGCATTTGTTGGGGAAAGAGAGATTGTTTCAGAGCTGTTGGATGAAATGCTCCTATGGTGCTGGAGATTTACTATGCCATAATCAATGAATAATGATTCCATTCCTATGTCAGTAGGATCTGATGAGAATAGGGTGGGTGTGATTCATTGTCCCTTTTGAGGTTGCCAACAAACTTTAGAAATATTAAGCATAATTTAATTGCTTAACATTTGAGAGGTGTCTCTAAAAGCATATTCAGGTTCTTTTGCAGACTGTGAGGAATAACAAACCAAGCATGTGGTCCAATTAACACTGGAAAGTGTATTGTAGTTGAAATTCATAGAAAGACTAGTTCCACCATTCTTTAAAAGAGTATTGCAAATATATTCACCTAGCTTTTGAAGGCAAACATCTCAAAATGGAACTTCAGAGATCTTTGAATTGGAAGAAAAATGTTTTTACTTTTAAACTTGCTTATTTTTGTACAGTTTATCATTTCTAGGCCTGTAGACAGCTGTATTGGACATTAATTGAAGTATCTATTATAATGATTTTCAAAGAGTAAGGGAAAATTTGCTTACTTCATCCCAAGGGAAAAAAAATAATAAAAAAAATAATCTCTCAATAACCAGTGGCAACACAGGGCAGTACTCTGTCTTCCTTCTTACAGCTACTTTGTGAACCTGTTTGCAGTGTTCTGTGGGCTGTGCTTTCCATGCCAAGATATGTGTCAAAAGGTATTTTCATCTGAGTTGGAGAAAGTTAGATGGTTTTCATTCATTTGTAAAAATAAAAGTTCACCAGCAAGGAACACACCTTTGCGATGAAGATTCTCATCTGTAAAACATAAATTCAGGTTGCAGTGTGAGCTTATCTAGGAAGACAAAAATAAAACAAAACCATGAGTGAACAAACAAAAAAACCTTTCAATAAATCCAGGTCCAGACCCAAAAAAAAAGAGTTAGTGGGAGTTTAGATAACCAAGTCTAAAACTGAAAACTTATAGTTAGCTGCCATCTAACCATGGGGTTAAGTAGGAAGATGTAGGCTTCTTGTTAATTTAAAATTCCTTGGGTGTATAGAATTGCAATTGTGCGGTTTTCCAGGACCATACTGATCTTGATCACGTTGAATAGGTGGGAATGTACACCAGGTGCAAGCCAGATGACATATGGAAAAAAATTGCTTTTAGTGTGTAATTCTAAGCAACTCTGCAATGCTAGCATGTGCCTTGAACATGTAACTGCAGTAGACTTAAGTGGCTATTGACTTAATACCAGACTCCTAAAATAAGTCAACAGTAGAATGATTTACTCTTTTATAGAATGATCATATTTAAAGATTGTTCTTTAACATCTTAAAACTTGGGTGCAATTTCTTCCCATAGCTGAGGAGATTCAAATCTACATTGTTCATAACATGTCTTGTGAGGTCAGCTGCAAGGCTGTTCTGGTTGGAAGTCATGGTCCCCAGTCTTGCTGTTGAAACTCTGTCACTATTTAAGAAAGAAATTGAGATTCATTATGTCAGAGGGAGAAACCACAAAGAGAGCACAGTAAGAAAGTTCAAGGTTCTGTTACATGCCTGCTTCAGTAACTCAGGTACACATATCCAGAAAGTATTGTAGTACAATGTACCCGTACTACTTACCCATGAATTATTTAACTTGCAGCTTTTTACTACAGTTCTTTTTTGACTTGCATAATCTGAGGTCTTTCATGAGCAGAGATTATTAATATTTTTGAATGTAGGCCAACAGTATGCAAGCTTTTAGATATTGCTGGTTATGGACTGTGACTTTCTAGTATGAATATAGCAAATTAATTTCATTTCACAATGATTATTTTACTCTATTTTAATACACTATGTCAATTCACAGTATTTTATTTGCTTAATGGAACATATATATATATATATTACAGTACTATATATGCACTATATATTTTTGCATAGTGACTACTTTTCTTTTCTAGGAGTGAGGGATGGTTGTCACTTGCTTGTGGACATAAGTAAATGCAATAACATCTTACAGAAATATTTGTAAAGCCTAAATATTGCATAGTTTACTAGTTTTACAATCAGCTCTCATAGTTTAAATGCTCTTTTCTGTTTACATTTGTAAAAGAGAATGAGAAGCAATAATTAGTAGAGAAAGATTTAATAAGAGGGGAAATACAAGATCAGAAGCACCTTCAATAAATAGGAGATAATTTTCCTCCTTCGCCTTAAAATAATTTTCCAAAGAGATTACCTTCATAAGGAAGGAAGCACCCTGCATCAAGATGTGTTGTTGAAAAATGAAGAGATGGAGAAAATTAAATCTGTAGACTGCAAGTCACTGAAATCCTTGAATGCAGTGTTAATGCCCCTCTCTCATCTCAACACCTTGCCTCCTACAAAATATTCTTACTAAATCAGTGTTACCTGGGAAGCTATGACTTGTAGGAAATGGCCAGCTAACAGAAGGCGATAATTTGGTGCCACAAATTTGAAAGTATTCAGGTTGCAAATCTCTCTTGTGAAATGTCTGTGAAGACTACTACAATGCTATCAGAAATGCTGTAGTGTCTTAAGAGATAAACATTCCTTCTAGAGTCCACAGGAAAGGAGACCTGACTGATTTGTGGTAGGATTTTGAGACGAGCAGTCAGTGAGCATCAAACCATTCATAATATCAGATTTTTTTAATTATATTTTTTAATAAGTGTTAAGTGACTGCTTTATATCAGGTCACAAGAAAAAACATAATTCCACACAAGTGCCTTCAGACACTATATTATGCCAAGCCATCCAAAAAAATTGCAGCTTGATAAATACAGCAAACTTGCGTGGTCTGTGAGGAGAGTTTATATAGTTTTAAGTAGTAATGCAAGGATACAGTACTTCCCTCTGCTGTTTCAGACTTGTGAAAATGGCTATCGCTGATGACAGCTTGACATGATGTTAGTTATTTTAAGTGTCAGATGAGAGTGGCTGATGCCATGGTACTGCAGCGCTCACATTTGTTGGAAAATTAGATGGTGATTTAAAAAAAAAAAAAAAAAAGGCCAAAAAAAACCCCAACAGCCCAGCTGCTCTGACTGCCTAGGTTTGTTTTATTTTCTGTGCTGGGTGTGTAATTTGAGCAAGCAGTAGTGAACATGCCTGAGGTGTTAAGAGAATGATGCGTTTTCTGTAGGCATGAATACTCTTAAATAAAACAGGAACACCTTCCTGTCATTTGTTGTCTTCCAGAAAGATTTTCTAAAAGGAAACGGAAGGCAATTAGCCCGGAAGTTTAACCTCTTTTAGCTTAGCTTCTTTTATGAGAGCTTTTTAACCTTTTAAATAAATCATTTTCTTTCTTTTCTCTCCTCCCCTTTGAATCAGTTACTAGCGTTTCTCATGCTGGGCCCAAGGAGCAGGCTGCTTAAATTCCAGAATGATTTTGAGGGGATAAAGTGTACAAGATTTTGAATTCTTGCCATAAGTCTCTGGCAGACAGCCAGGAAACCTCAGAGGAATAGGGCTAATGAAGGGAGGGTAAAGAAGATCTGGAGAGTGTGGCTGGTAATGCAGTATGCACTTAATTGGGAGCAGGTATCGGTGCAAACTTCTCCATTTTAATTGGAAAGAGAAGGGGGATGTTAAGGAAGATGGAGAAAAATAAGAATGCATAAAGTTTTCAAGCTGAGGAGCCAAAGGCAGGCCTGTATATGGCAGAGAAAGAACTCAATTTAGGGCAATTTGCTCTGCAAGCTGGGCTGCAATCTCCCCTGGGGATAGGGATGAGGAAGAAAATGAAACCAAAAGAGAACTTGATAAAATCACCTAGCACAGACAATCTCAGTAGAATAGGTTTTACTGAGTTAAATCTGCCCCAATCAATGTGATTCTTTTCATATAAGTTACAAATAAAAAGCCACAAGATTACAATAAAAATCGAGGATGTACTGCTGCTGATGTAGCACACGGGAGTCTTAAGGACTTGTTGTGGAATACAGGTTTTTTGCAACCATCATGTTTGTTTTTTTCTTTTCATCTAGCTAGGAGGAAAAAAAAAAAGAAAAAAAAACAACACCCTCATCTCAGCCTGCTTCCTAACCTTTTATTATCTTTAAACTAGGGTTAGTGGTAATGTGTGAACCTTACAGAGCTTAATTTTCAATGCATTTCAAGGCTGAGCATGTTCTAGTCCTGAAATTTGCTGAACCTGAGCTCTATCTTGATTTCTTGTTAAAAGAGCTGGGGCTTTTTCAAATACTTTTTTTTTTTTTTTTTTTTTTTTTTTTTTTTTTTTTTGCCTTTATGCATGACAGAAGTGAAAAAAAAAAGGAAAGACACTTCCCACCCCTTTCCACCCATTCCTATAGCAGGGCATATAAAAAGATGAGGGTGAGTGCCTGCATTTTCATGATACATAGGAGAGGCATTATGCTGTTGTTTGCTATAGTACATGTACGCTGCAGTAGAGATGCTAAAAGAGTTGGTGTATCAAGTGCTGAGCAGTTATTTGTTCTACATCTGAGGACTGGGCTGAGTGTATTTGCCTTTTGTCCTCAGTAGTGGGTTAACCTAAACACTTTGTGTTTAAGGACCTCCTTGGAAATGATAGTGGTGTCAGCTCTGTGTGTCCTAGCTGGACAGCTGCTCTTTTGTCTGCACTGTCACACAGTTGAGAAAGATGAAGTGGTTTCTACAGAGTCATTAGCTGGAGGGGGGGGGGGGGGGGGGGGAATAGTTTGTACCAGTGCAACACAAGAGAGATAGCATGGGATACACAGCACCGAGCATTTGGCAGCATGAGCAAGAAATGAGGTAGGAAAAATGCAGAAATGCAGGGCAGTGATATACCAATGACTCACAGTTGCAAGGGATCAGTTGAGATCTGTAGCTGCAATTACATGTTTTCCTGTGTCACACTGATGCAACAATAATTTTCTCTGATAAACTCTCTTCTTGTTGATTGTCTACACTGGCAAAGGAAAAGGCAAAAAGAGTATAAACAGGAGTAGCATTGCTACCTGAA
This sequence comes from Oxyura jamaicensis, assembly GCF_011077185.1. Taxonomy (NCBI): domain Eukaryota; kingdom Metazoa; phylum Chordata; class Aves; order Anseriformes; family Anatidae; genus Oxyura; species Oxyura jamaicensis. The sequence goes on along the minus strand of NC_048895.1, from coordinate 76,859,207 downwards.
ACTTGCACAGGCATGGAAAATATGGGTATTTCTGGTTTTAGCTTTGTTTCCTAAGGATGTTTTCCATTAGCCCACTGCTAAATATCCTGTCTATCCAGGAGGACTGGATGCCTTAAACATTGGAAGTTCCTGAAAGTTTTGTGAAAACAGATGGCCAAACAGAAAAGAAAGACTCAACCTGAACATCTCTGTTGAAAGACACTTACAGATCACCCTTACTCCTGGAGACAATGGCAGTGTGAGCCAGTCAACAGAAACTGCCCCCACATATGCTGCATCTTGATGGCAGGAGGGCAGGGCAAAGAGGATGTGATAACAAAGGTGGTACAAGGCAGGAAAAGACTGGGCTGGGAAGCTTCCTCTGCCCTGAGGAGAGAACTGCTAAGAGGACGCTGCACACTCCTGTGTAGCTCACAAGGCTTAATTAGTACAGTCTTTTATCATTAGTGTAGTCTTTGTGAAACTTCACAGACAGCATGCTTAGCTGTGTTTGTCTGGTGCTGATTTCCACTGGCCATCTTATGCCAAGCTAGGTTTCTGTATCTGTCCAAATATGTGCACACATTTTTGAGCTGTGGCTGAATAGGGTAAGAAGACTTTGTCACAACAGCAAATTCAATTTCAAAATTTTCAGAAGAAGAAATAGAGCGTTTTTGGATCTAATATAGATATTTGATTATGAAAGTTTAAAGGATCAGATGGAAGCAAAACATTTGTATCCCTTTTATATGAATTTTATATAGATCCATCCAAAAGAACACAGAATTTTGGTGTGGAAATTTGTGTGGTGGAACTTGCAAAACCGTGTATTTCAGTACTTTTAAAGAAAAGGTTACATTCTAACCAAGTATAAAGTTCTTCTGGAAATGTGTGTACACAAATATATATATGTGTCAATAGGCTGTGTATGTGTATTAATTTTATATAAATAAATTTTACATTGCATTGAGCATTCAAATATTATTTTCTTTCCATCTGAAAAAAAAAATCTAAGATCTCAGGTGATATGAACACTGACTTTAGTATAGGGCTTTCACACGTGCATTATACTGTGACATTTGCAGACACATTTAAAGGAAATAGTACATCATATGTAGCTACAAGGGCAGATTATTTAAAGTAGAAAGGTGGGAAGGAAATCCTGTGTTTTGTTTATAAGGATAGAAGTTATGGTAGAAGGGATTTTATTTCCTTCTGATTGTGCTATTTCAAAAAAAAATCATAATTAATTGGTGATAGTAAGCTAGACTCTGGTTTTGTATAAATGACTGTAGTTCTGTCAGAGATAGTTACATGGATATGATCTGACATGCTTTTTTTTTTTTTTTTTTTTTTTTTTTTTTTTAAGCATGGCACAATAAAAAGACTGGGAACAAAATTCTAATTCTTTTCTTGGAGACAGCAAAGAAACTTTACTCAGGTCTTGTTTCTCCAGCGTAAGTGAAAGGAAAATCTGACCCCTAGCTTACTAAGTAGTAGTTATGGAAAATAATTTTGACATAAGCTAAAGGATAGTCATATAGCTGCATTTCCCATCATATGATGAAGCTTTTAAAAATAACTGGAACGTATTGAGAAGCAAATTCTGAAATCAGATTAACAGACTGTATGGTTCACTAAGTGAAAAATTCCACCCCAGATATTCAAAAGAACAAAAACCTTTTGTATCCGCAAAGTACCCATGTAACACCTTTCAGACCTGAGAACCCAAGAGTATCTCTGTTCCATTACGCAAAGAGAGATAGGTATGTGGAAACTATTCAGATCTCTTTTTCCCTTTTTTAGATTTTTTTTTTTTTTTTGCATAATACAGTTTAGCTTAGATTCACAAAATATTACCCACAATTACAAGAAGACCTTTTTTTCTGCTCTTTTTCTATTATAATGATATCTCTGAGCTTTAATATCCAATTGGCTGCTCTGTTTATTGACTGTTCTCTCTTTCCAAATGAGGGAATTTCAGGACTTCCTCCTTTGTTTGGACAGTGTGCAGTCCTTCAGATCTTTTAAATCAATTTCTGAATTAGAAATTGTCTTCTGCTGAGCTTAAGATACTTTATCAACTTGAATATCATTCCTATTGTTGATAGGAATTATACCTCTTTTGTCTTAACACTACTACCAGCCAGAGTAATAGACATTAATGTCTATATAAATTTGCTTTTTATATAACTTTACATATGATCACAATGAAATTCAAATGATTATTTTTCCTGTGAGTGATTTTACATATATATCTTCCTGTTGTGGGTGTGAACAAGCCTTTTACCTTTAGCAGTACCTGCCTGCTGGACCTATGCCACAAAACAAATGGTAAAAGAGAGAACACATGATAAATGTAGTTTGGATTTGAACCAAGTCCTACTCTTTCTTGGCCTTTCATTTATCCTTTAAAGCTGTTTTGAATTGTTTTTAATACTCTTTTGACTTTTTTTTTTTTTAAAAAAAAAAACATTATTATTATTATTTACTTTTTAAATCCTTTTTATGGTTTTCTTGATGGATTTCAAATGGTGGGAAGTTGTGCTCTTATCAGATGGTCATATTAGAAGTCTATATTGTCTCAGAGAGAAGCTTATCTTTGGAAAATGCTTAGGGACTGAAATCCTCTTAAGAGAAACAGTAGACGTAAATCTGTTAGATCTGTCTCAGATCTGAGTAGATTTGAACATTTGGGTGGTGCTCAACTCTGCCTTTTCTTCCAGCCAAAAAAAAGAGTGCCTTTAGACAGTAGCTCAGTGACTAGGGCAAGGGATCAAGCCCGCATGCACAGCTTCATGAAGGCCATTTCTCTAATGTCATCTTATTTTTTGAACTTCAGTCCTCAAAGGGATGGGAAATATAGAGAAGCTGATGAAACCTACTTTTGAACTTCCTTCTGGCTGTGATATAGTCTGATGAGAAGGCAGAGGACAATATGGGCTCGGGACCATCATTTAATCAAATAAATGTTTAGTTCCTGCAAATCTTCAAAATACAGCTTTATTTTTGAATAGTCATCTATTTCTAGAATATTGTCTGCTTCATATTAGGACCTACTTATGCTGCATGGAATCCTAGATATTTCTTCTGATTTGCCACCAGTTTTATCTGTGCCTTCAATCACAGTTAGCTGTGGGAAGTTACTCTGACAACTTTGCACACACCTTTATTATTTCTGTTAAGATATGTAAGTCTTCATTTCACCTAATAGATTGGTTCTCTCCTGGAGTCTTATTAGGTAGTTTTTCTTTTTTTTCTTTTTTTCTCAGAATTTATACCTTCAGATATTTAGGCCACTTACTAATTGCTGGCAAATGAGGTATCAGAGCTCATATAAATTACAATTTTCCTTTGATTAGTAACAAGATTAGTAGCACAGTCTGCTGTTCTTCCTCCTTCATATTTTCATCTGGCACTTCAGGCAGGATGCTTACCCATATACGTCTGGGTCACAATGCAGCCAGTCTCTTAAAGACACTCATCGACATCTTTCTTTGCAGAATAAAACTAAGCAGGTCCCTCCAAATCTTCATTCAAGACTTCAGGGTTCTTTTTGGCTTGTCAGATCCTATTCGTGTTCCTGCTCTTAAATGCTTAGACAGAAATTAAGTACAGCCTTTGGCAAGTTCAGTGCAAATGAAATGCTACATCTCTAGCATCTAGTCATTTGGTGCCTTCTAATCAGTACCTTCAAAAGTGTGCCAGAAGCTGTGACTCCATCTTTATTGCCTCAGTCCTTCTCCCTGTCCAAACTTGGCAGCTATTTAGCAAGGCATGTGAGACGTTGTCAGGATGCTAGATACTGTGTAGCATGAAATTTTGTCATTGCTGACTTCCAACCTTCTTACTCTAGGAAATACTATACTCTGTCATAAGTATCTGCTGTCTTCTGTTTTGGTTTTGATGGGCAGAGAGACTGCTCCATATTTTGGAGGAAAATATTTTAGGACAGTGACAAAAAAAATAATAAAATCTTATCTGGGCATTATGAAAGTTAAAAATCTTAATTTGCTCATTTGCCAAACTTGTATTAGGAGACAGTAGAAAATTTCTGTGGCGGTAAATTAGCTTGTCAATGTTTTATTTGCTAGAAGATCCACTGAGATGGTTAAAGCATTTTGTCCAACTGAATCATGAGAGGGAAATTAAGAACTATAGTCTTGAAATCATTGTCTGCATATAGAATGAGTAAGGGTTCTTCTTGTAATCCAAGGGGAAGAAAAATCCAAAAGACCTAGAGAAATATTCCCTTCTGTTGTGGTTCAACCCCAGCAGGCAGCTGAGCCTCACGCAGCCACTCACTCTCCCCACAGTGGGCTGGGAGAGAGAATCAGAAAGGCAAGAAAATGAGAACTCGTGGGCTGAGATAAAGACACTTTATTAGGTTAAACAAAAGCTGTGCATGCAGCAAAGCAAAACATTCAGTAATTCCCATTGGCAGGCAGATGTTCAGCCATTTCCAGGAAAGCAGGTTTCATCACGCATGGCAGTTTCTTGGGAAGACAAATGAAATCACTCCAAACATGTTCTCTCCCTCATCCTCCATCCTCCACCCCCCTTCCTTCTTCTCCCCCCCAGCTATAATTGCTGATCATGATGCCACATGGTATGGAATATCCCTTTAGTCAGCCTAGCCCAGCTATCCCAGCTGTGTCCCCTCCCAGCTCCTGGTGCACCCCCAGTCTCCTCACAGGCAGGACAGCATAAGAAGCAGAAGAGTCCTTGATGCAGTGTAAGTACTACTCAGCAACAACTAGAACATTGGTGTGTTATCAACACTATTTTCATCAAAAATCCAAAAAACAGCACCATACCTGCTACTTTCAAAAACTTAAATCTATCGGGACCAAAACCAGGACACCTTCTGAAGCTACTTCTGAAGGCACCTTCTGTATCTCTACTCCAAGAGATATCAGAGATATCTTTTTTTTTTTTTTTTTTTTTTTTTTTTTTTTTTTTTTTTGTCCTATTTGTCCTGTTGTCTCTGAGTCTTCCTTTTATGACCTGTGTGGGTTATGAGGTTCTGCAATACCACAGCAGGAATGTGCAGACCAACAATACTTTGCAGAAAAAGGCAATCGTACTTACCAATAACTGGATATTATTTGAGATATACTACCCCAAGATGATGCATCACAACTTACTCTCCTTGTGTTGCTTCACTGGCATCCTGCTATTATTCTAATTGGAAGAAACAAGGATATATCCTACTCCTTTATTTCTCATGTACTATACACAGGAGGGGGGAGCAGGTGGTAATGGTCAGACTAAAACACTGGAGTTATAAGGTATATGGACTTTCACCTGCATGTGTGTACCTGTGTGTATTTTGCTAAAGACCCTTTATAGTTATATAAACATAATTTTCTTGAACAGTAATCTGTTAGATTTTAGGTTTATTCTGCTTTCAGAAGGCTTCTCAACTAAAATGAATTCTGGAGTCACAGTCCAGTCTTCTTCTATTAGAAACACCAGTGTTATTTAATAATTTCTGTGACTTCAGAAAGACTGGTCTTATTGGGAAATTGCTATCAGAACTTAATTCCATATGACACTCCCATCCCACTCCACTCCATGCCCCCTGCAAAAATTTTCAGCCTGATCATATACATAGAATCACAGAATATCCTGTCTTGGAAGGGACCCACAGCAACCATCGAGTCCAGCTCCTGGCTCCACACAAGACTGTCCAAAAACCGGACCATGTGTCTGAGAGCATTGTCCGAACACTTCTTGAACTCCAGCAGACTTGGTGCCATGACCACTGCCCTGGGGAGCCTGTCCCAGTGCCCAACCACCCTCTGGGTGCAGAACCTTTCCCTAACCCACAGCCTGACCCCCCCTGTCCCAGCTCCATGCTGTTCCCTCGGGTCCTATCGCTGTCCCCGGGGAGCAGAGCTCAGCGCCTGCCCCTCCGCTCCCCTCGTGAGGGAGCTGCAGGCTGCCATGGGGCCTCCCCTCAGCCTGCTCTGCTCTGGGCTGAACAAACTGAGTGACTTCAGCTGCACCTCATACATCTTCCTCTCTAGGCTCTTTGCCATCTTTGTAGCTGTCCTCTGGACACTTTCTAATACTTTTATGTCCTTCTTACACTGTGGCACCCAAAACTGCACACAGTCCCTGAGGTGAGGCCGCACCAGTGCAGAGCAGAGTGGGACTATCCCTTCCCTCTGCCAGCTAGCAGTGCTGTGCCTGATGCAAGGGTACAGCTGGCCCTTTTGACTGCTAGGGGACAGTGCTGCCTCATTTTCAACTTGCTGTTGACCAAAACCCCCATCTCTCTTTCTGTAGGGCTGCTTCCAAGCCTCTCATTCCCCAGACCATAAATATAGCCAGGGTTGCGCTATCCCAGGTTCAGAATCCAACAAGAATCCAGTCTTGTTAAACTTCATGCAGTTGGTGATTGCTCATCCCTCTAATTTGTCAAGATGTCTCTGCAAGGCCTCTCCACCCTCAAGGGAGTCAACACCTCCTCCTAATTTAGTATAACCTGCAAAATTACTTAGTATACACTTAAGTCCTGCATATCCAAGTCATTTATATTCACAAAAAAAACTGGCCCTAAAATGGAGCCCTGCACAACCCCACTAGTGCCTATCCGTCAGGCTGATGTAACCCCATTTACTATAACCTTTTTGATCCCAACCTGTCAGCCAGTTGTTCACCCATCATATTATGCATTTATCTAGCTGTATGTTGGACATTCTGTCCAGGAGAATGCGGTGAGAAACAGTATTGAAAGCTTTGCTGAAATCCAAAAAGATTACATTGTGGGTAGTACAATTTTCCTTTGTTCTTGTACCTTCCTCTTAGGTGCTGCTTTATCTTTCCAGGTATATCCCTTCCTAATGAGACTGGTTATTGCACTTCAGACTTCATCTTGCTCCTTCAAAAAAAAGTCAGTTTAGTAGATTTCTCTCATGAAATCCATACTATTCTAATCAAGCTAGTAGCTGTTCTCTTCATCTCTGATATTTCAGATGCATCTTGCTTAAATATAAATCATGAGAACTGAATCCTTTGTTCCAGATCATGGTCCAGGTAACTCTCCAGTGCCTTTTGGATATCAGGGTGTTTTTTTTTTTTTTTTTTTTTTTTCCTTTTTTTTTAAAAAATATTATTATTTTCTTAGCCATGCTATACTGCTTCTCATTGCTAAATTAATTGTTCAAAAGATGACAATATATTTTTTTTCCTGTGTTGCTTCCATCTGATGAGCTCCAAATTTAATGCAAAATTCTTATTAATCTTTTAGTGATTGACCTTGTACTTTGAGCAGTTAAATGTCACTCCCATTCCCATTATTCCAGTCCTAGAGATCTTCTGTTTTTTTCTTGCATGATATTATAATTCTTTGTATTGAAAAATAACTCCCAACATTGTCATCTGCATATTTTATCAAGCAGTTCTGCTTTTTTTTTTTTTTTTTTTTTTTTTTTTTTTTTCTGATTAAACACGATGGGTCTCAAGAAAGACCGATGAAAATTTTCTGAGTAGACTCCCAGACATAGATCTATGACTATAACCTGTTTCTCTCCTGTATAATCAGTTCTTTTTCTCTGTACAGTTTTTCTTCTAACTCCTGTCTTCTCCAACTTCATCAGTAATTTGCTGTGGTGCTCTGCCAGTTCCTTCACTAGTTCAGATAAGAGAGAACCACTCTATTCTTCTTCCTTTTTTTTTTTTTTTTTCTTTTCTTTTTTTTTTTTTTTTTGGTCTGGAAAACCAGATATCTGATGAGAGATATCTATCAGTTTAAGACTGCATTAGCTGGTAGCTGCCTATATTTTATTCTGCAGTCCATTTCAAAATTTCTTCTTATCCTTGTGTACTATAGAAGTTTCTTTCTTCTTAAGCATGGGAAAAAAAACAATTGACCAACTCTTTTTCCAACTATGATTCAGCTACTTTCAAGCTTCTTAGATGGATATTTTACAGTAGATGTATACTGAGTTGCTAGGAGCTGAAGATCCCAACTGTATGAACTGCACTGAAATGTCCAAATTAGAAGTCGAGTCAACCAAGAAGTCTTTGAGGCAATGGAAAGAAATAGATGTCTCCAAAAACCTGATTTCAACTAAGCAGTAATGATTAAAACTCCATCAAGATAGGAGCCTGCTATATTATTTTTTATATAAACTTCTCAGTGGTCTTCTCAAGAATGATTTTCCAGCACAAACACGGTTCCCAAATTAATTAGCTATATGCTTATTGTAATCTTTTGGAATATCCTATGGCATTTTACCTTCCTAACACACCTGCAAGTCATCTTCCAAGGATCAATCACGAGGAATTCAGGTAGCTTTGACTCCCAGTGATAGCATCAGATAATGCAAGACCCTTTTCTGTAAATTATTTGAAGGGATTTGTGTTATATAACTTTGGACTCTAAAATTTTTGAAATTTAGGGTAAACTAGTTGTTGAAAGAAGATGATTCAACATTAAACAAAGGAATCTAGCTTAAATGTGGACAAATTTGTTTTTGGGGAAGTGCTGTTGACTGCATGGGGATTCTATCAAGTGTTCTAGCAAGATTCTTACATAAAATAATATTCACAGACTTAAGTTTGTTGGGTTAATTCTTGGCATTTGAATTCAGAACTTCAGTTCTGATAATGTACTCATATTTAATCGTTCTTGTCATATAGTTGCTGAACAGACTGTGGAAACTGCCAACTGCAGCTGAACTCCAGTTGAGTCATACCCAGTATGTCCCAAACATGTCATTTTAACTCCAAAAATGTCTGTCTTTTTTTTTTTTTTTTAGTAGCAGAAATTTCTGATTCATAAACTTATGCAATGCACGCTTTTTGCTTTTGTTTAATGTTTGAAAGTGATTTCACCAATAAATATGTCCAGAGAATTGCCTATTTTTCCCTCCATATTATCAAAATTCTGTTTTTAAGATAGTGTGTATTCCTTTGTGATGTCCACAAAATCATAACATATTCAATTAAGTTAAATATTGCTATAAATCACATTTAATATGTTAAGTAGTTTAACATAGTTTTCCCTATGTATTAGTCATTTTTTTTAACAATTTTAGATCTTTCAGTTCAGTTTGAGACTGAGAAAACTAAAACTATTTCATACTTTAAAGTAGAAAATAATCTCTGATTAAATCTCTGATTAATCTCTGCATTTAAATGAAGTTTCCTACAAATTATTCCAAATATGAGACAAAATCACCCATTTTTATCAACATTAACACATTTCACTCTAGCAAAAATTTCCATTAATCTTTTTTAGGACCTCTTTAGCACAGAAGCTTTGCAACAAGCCAGTTTATTACAGCCACAAAGCAAATTCCAAATTGGGAAACAACTATTTTCCTAAACTGGGGAAAAAAATTAACATCTTTCTTGGTATGTAGGTAAAACTCATAAAAATGATGCATTTAGCTATTTTAATTTAATAAGATTATTATTATTATTATTATTATTATTATTATTATTATTATTATTATTATTATTATT